>NW_027327914.1:600000-900000 GCF_047675955.1 Chlorocebus sabaeus | reverse complement strand
AGCGCTCTATGGGCTTCCGAATATCCCTTTCAAAATTCCACAAGAATATTCTTAGCGAAAAGCTTCTTGAGGGGAAATCTGTAACTTTGTGAGATGAATTAACAGAACACAAAGCAGTTTCTCAGAAAGCTTCTTTCCAGTATTTAACTGAAGATATATCCTTTTCCACCATAGCCCTATATCGGCTTCCAAATATCACTTTGCAAATTACACAAGAACAGTCTTAGCGAAAGGCTTCTTGACAGGAATATTGTAACTCTCTGAGATGAATTAACAGAACACAAAGCCGTTTCTCAGAAAGCTTCCTTCCAATTTTTAACGGAAATTATTTCCTTTTTCACCATAGCCCTCTATGGGCTCCCAAATATCACTTTGCAAATTCCACAAGAACAGTCTTAGCGAAAGGCTTTTTAGGGGAAACCTGTAACTCTGTCATATAAATTAACAGAACACAAAGCAGTTTTCCAGAAAGCTTCTTTCCGGTTTTTAAGGGGAGATATCTCCTTTTTCACCATAGCCCACTATGGCCTTCCAAGTATCACTTTCCAAATTCCGCAAGAACAGTCTTAGCGAAGGGATTGTTGAGAGGAAAGCTGAAACTCTCTGACATGAATTAACAGAACACAAAGCAGTTTGCCAGAAAGCTTCTTTCCAGTTTTTACCTGAAGACAATTCCTTTTTCACCACAGCCTTCTCTGGGCTTCCAAATATCACTTTCCAATTTCCACAAGAACACCCTTAGCGAAAGGCTTCTTGAAGGGCAAGCTGTAACTCTCTGAGATGAATTAACAGAACACAAAGCAGTTTTCAGAACCTTCTTTCCAGTTTTTAACGGAAGATAATTCCTTTTTCAATATAGCAGTCTAAGGGCTTCCAAATATCACTTTGCCAATTCCACAAGAACAGCCTTAGCGAAAGGCTTCTTGAAGGTAAAGATGCAACTCTGTGAGATGAATTAACAGAATACAAAGCAGTTTCACAGAAAGCTTCTTTCCAGTTTTTAACGGAAGATATTTCCTTTTTCACCATAGCCCTCTATGGGCTTCAAAATATCACTTTGCAAATTCCACAGGAACCGTCTTAGCGAAAGGCTTCTTGAGGGTAAAGCTGTAACTCTGTGAGATGAAATAACAGAACACAAAGCAGTTTCTCAGAAAGCTTCTTTCCAGTTTTTAACTGAAGATATTTCCTTATTCACCGTAGCCCTAAAAGGGTTTCCAAATATCACTTTGCCAATTCCACAAGAACAGACTTAGCGAAAGGTTTCTAGAGGGGATACCTCTTCCTCGGTGAGATGAATTAAGAGAAAACAAAGCAGTTTCTCAGAAAGCTTCTTTCCAGTGTTTAACGGAAGATATTTCCTTTTTCACCATAGCCCTCCGTGGGTTTCCAAATATCACTTTGCAGATTCCACAAGAACAGTTTTAGCGAAAGACTTCTTGAGGGGAAAGCTGTAACTTTGTGAGGTGAATTAACAGAACACAAAGCAGTTTCTCAGAAAGCTTCTTTACAGTTTTTAACTGAAAATATTTTCTTTTTCACATTAGCCCTCTATGGGCTTCCAAATATCACTTTCCAAATTCCACAAGAACAGTCTTAGCGAAAGGCTTCTTGAGGGGAAAGCTGCAACTCTGTGAGATGAATTAACAGAACACAAAGCAGTTTCTCAGAAAGCTTCTTTCCACTTTTTCACTGAAGGTATTTCCTTTTTCACCATAGCCCTCTATGGGCTTCCAAATAATCTTTAGAAATTTTACAAGAACAGTCTTACCGAAAGGCTTCTTGAGGGGAAAGATGTAACTCTGTGAGATGAATTAACAGAACACAAAGCAGTTTCCCAGAAAGCTTCTTTCCAGTTTTTAACGGAAGATATTTCCTTTTTCACCATAGCCTTCTATGGGCTTCCAAATATCACTTTGCCAACTCCACAAGAGCCTCAGCGAAAGCTTCTTGAATGTAAAGATGCAACTCCGTGAGATGAATTAACAGAACACAAAGCAGTTTCTTAGAAAGCTTCTTTCCGGTTTTTAACGGAAGATATTTCCTTTTTCACCATAGCCCACTATGGGCTTCGAAATATCACTTTGCAAATTCCACAAGAACAGCCTTAGCAAAAGGTTTCTTGAAGGGAAAGATGAAACACTGTGAGATGAATTCACAGAACACAAAGCAGTTTCTCAGAAAGCTTCTTTCCAGTTTTTAACGGAAGATATTTCCTTTTTCACCGTAGCCCTCTATGGGCTTCCAAATATCACTTTGAAATTCCACAAGAACAGTCTTAGTGAAAAGCTTCTTGAGGGGAAAACTGTAACTCTGTGAGATGAATTAACAGAACACAAAGCAGTTTCTCAGAAAGCTTCTTTCCAGTTTTTCACTGAAGCTATTTCCTTTTTCACCGTAGTCCTCTATGGGCTTCCAAATAAACTTTACAAATTCCACAAGAACAGTGTTAGCGAAAGGCTTCTTGAGGGGAAAGCTGTAACTCTGTGACATGAATTAACAGAAAACAATGCAGTTTCCCAGAAGCTTGTTTCCAGTTTTTAACGGAAGATATTTCCTTTTTCACCATAGGCCTCTATGGGCTTCCAAATATCAATTTGCGAATTCCACAAGTACAGCCTTAGCAAAAGGCTTTTTGAAGGGAAAGCTGTAACTGTGTGAGATGAATTAGCAGAACACAAAGCAGTTTCTCAGAAAGCTTCTTTCCAGTTTTTAACGGAAGATATTTCCTTTTTCACTCTAGCCCTCTATGGGCTTCCAAATATCACTTTGCCAATTCCACAAGAACAGCCTTAGCGAAAGGCTTCTTGAAGGGAAAGATGTAACTATGTGAGACGAATTTACAGAACAGAAAGCAGTTTCTCAGAAAGCCTCTTTCCAGTTTTGAACGGAAGATATTTCCTTTTTCACCATAGCCCTCTATGGGCTTCCAAATATCACTTTCCATATTCCACAAGAACAGTCTTAGCGAGGGGCTTCTTGAGGGGAAAGCTGTAACTCTGTGAGATGAATTAACAGAACACAAAGCCGTTTCTCAGAAAGCTTCTTTCCGGTTTTAAAGGAAGATATTTCCTTTTTCACGTTAGCCCTCTATGGGCTTCCAGGTATCACTTTGCAATTTCCTCATGAACAATCTTAGCGAAAGGCTTCTTGAGGGGAAAGCTGTAACTCTGTGAGATGAATTAACAGAACACAAAGCAGTTTCTCAGAAAGCTTCTTTCCGGTTTTTAACTGAACATATTTCCTTTTTCACCCTAGCCGACTATGTGTTTCCAAATATCACTTTGCCAATTCCACAAGCACAGTCTTAGCGAAAGGCTTCTTGAAGGGAAAGCTGTAACTCTGTGACATGAATTAACGGAACACAAAGCAGTTTCTCAGAAAGCTTCTTTCCAGTTTTTATCGGAAGATATTTCCTTTTTCACCCTAGCCCTCTATGGGCTTACGAATATCACCTTGCAAATTCCACAAGAGCAGCCTCAGCGAAAAACTTCTTGAGGGGAAGCTGTAACTCGGTGAGATGAATTAACATAATACAAAGCAGTTTCCCTGAAAGATTCTTTCCAGTTTTTAACGGAAGATATTTCCTTTTTCACCGTAGCGCTCTATGGGCTTCCGAATATCCCTTTCAAAATTCCACAAGAATATTCTTAGCGAAAAGCTTCTTGAGGGGAAATCTGTAACTTTGTGAGATGAATTAACAGAACACAAAGCAGTTTCTCAGAAAGCTTCTTTCCAGTATTTAACTGAAGATATATCCTTTTCCACCATAGCCCTATATCGGCTTCCAAATATCACTTTGCAAATTACACAAGAACAGTCTTAGCGAAAGGCTTCTTGACAGGAATATTGTAACTCTCTGAGATGAATTAACAGAACACAAAGCCGTTTCTCAGAAAGCTTCCTTCCAATTTTTAACGGAAATTATTTCCTTTTTCACCATAGCCCTCTATGGGCTCCCAAATATCACTTTGCAAATTCCACAAGAACAGTCTTAGCGAAAGGCTTTTTAGGGGAAACCTGTAACTCTGTCATATAAATTAACAGAACACAAAGCAGTTTTCCAGAAAGCTTCTTTCCGGTTTTTAAGGGGAGATATCTCCTTTTTCACCATAGCCCACTATGGCCTTCCAAGTATCACTTTCCAAATTCCGCAAGAACAGTCTTAGCGAAGGGATTGTTGAGAGGAAAGCTGAAACTCTCTGACATGAATTAACAGAACACAAAGCAGTTTGCCAGAAAGCTTCTTTCCAGTTTTTACCTGAAGACAATTCCTTTTTCACCACAGCCTTCTCTGGGCTTCCAAATATCACTTTCCAATTTCCACAAGAACACCCTTAGCGAAAGGCTTCTTGAAGGGCAAGCTGTAACTCTCTGAGATGAATTAACAGAACACAAAGCAGTTTTCAGAACCTTCTTTCCAGTTTTTAACGGAAGATAATTCCTTTTTCAATATAGCAGTCTAAGGGCTTCCAAATATCACTTTGCCAATTCCACAAGAACAGCCTTAGCGAAAGGCTTCTTGAAGGTAAAGATGCAACTCTGTGAGATGAATTAACAGAATACAAAGCAGTTTCACAGAAAGCTTCTTTCCAGTTTTTAACGGAAGATATTTCCTTTTTCACCATAGCCCTCTATGGGCTTCAAAATATCACTTTGCAAATTCCACAGGAACCGTCTTAGCGAAAGGCTTCTTGAGGGTAAAGCTGTAACTCTGTGAGATGAAATAACAGAACACAAAGCAGTTTCTCAGAAAGCTTCTTTCCAGTTTTTAACTGAAGATATTTCCTTATTCACCGTAGCCCTAAAAGGGTTTCCAAATATCACTTTGCCAATTCCACAAGAACAGACTTAGCGAAAGGTTTCTAGAGGGGATACCTCTTCCTCGGTGAGATGAATTAAGAGAAAACAAAGCAGTTTCTCAGAAAGCTTCTTTCCAGTTTTTAACGGAAGATATTTCCTTTTTCACCATAGCCCTCCGTGGGTTTCCAAATATCACTTTGCAAATTCCACAAGAACAGTTTTAGCGAAAGACTTCTTGAGGGGAAAGCTGTAACTTTGTGAGGTGAATTAACAGAACACAAAGCAGTTTCTCAGAAAGCTTCTTTACAGTTTTTAACTGAAAATATTTTCTTTTTCACATTAGCCCTCTATGGGCTTCCAAATATCACTTTCCAAATTCCACAAGAACAGTCTTAGCGAAAGGCTTCTTGAGGGGAAAGCTGCAACTCTGTGAGATGAATTAACAGAACACAAAGCAGTTTCTCAGAAAGCTTCTTTCCACTTTTTCACTGAAGGTATTTCCTTTTTCACCATAGCCCTCTATGGGCTTCCAAATAATCTTTAGAAATTTTACAAGAACAGTCTTACCGAAAGGCTTCTTGAGGGGAAAGATGTAACTCTGTGAGATGAATTAACAGAACACAAAGCAGTTTCCCAGAAAGCTTCTTTCCAGTTTTTAACGGAAGATATTTCCTTTTTCACCATAGCCTTCTATGGGCTTCCAAATATCACTTTGCCAACTCCACAAGAGCCTCAGCGAAAGCTTCTTGAATGTAAAGATGCAACTCTGTGAGATGAATTAACAGAACACAAAGCAGTTTCTTAGAAAGCTTCTTTCCGGTTTTTAACGGAAGATATTTCCTTTTTCACCATAGCCCACTATGGGCTTCGAAATATCACTTTGCAAATTCCACAAGAACAGCCTTAGCAAAAGGTTTCTTGAAGGGAAAGATGAAACACTGTGAGATGAATTCACAGAACACAAAGCAGTTTCTCAGAAAGCTTCTTTCCAGTTTTTAACGGAAGATATTTCCTTTTTCACCGTAGCCCTCTATGGGCTTCCAAATATCACTTTGAAATTCCACAAGAACAGTCTTAGTGAAAAGCTTCTTGAGGGGAAAACTGTAACTCTGTGAGATGAATTAACAGAACACAAAGCAGTTTCTCAGAAAGCTTCTTTCCAGTTTTTCACTGAAGCTATTTCCTTTTTCACCGTAGCCCTCTATGGGCTTCCAAATAAACTTTACAAATTCCACAAGAACAGTGTTAGCGAAAGGCTTCTTGAGGGGAAAGCTGTAACTCTGTGACATGAATTAACAGAAAACAATGCAGTTTCCCAGAAGCTTGTTTCCAGTTTTTAACGGAAGATATTTCCTTTTTCACCATAGGCCTCTATGGGCTTCCAAATATCAATTTGCGAATTCCACAAGTACAGCCTTAGCAAAAGGCTTTTTGAAGGGAAAGCTGTAACTGTGTGAGATGAATTAGCAGAACACAAAGCAGTTTCTCAGAAAGCTTCTTTCCAGTTTTTAACGGAAGATATTTCCTTTTTCACTCTAGCCCTCTATGGGCTTCCAAATATCACTTTGCCAATTCCACAAGAACAGCCTTAGCGAAAGGCTTCTTGAAGGGAAAGATGTAACTATGTGAGACGAATTTACAGAACAGAAAGCAGTTTCTCAGAAAGCCTCTTTCCAGTTTTGAACGGAAGATATTTCCTTTTTCACCATAGCCCTCTATGGGCTTCCAAATATCACTTTCCATATTCCACAAGAACAGTCTTAGCGAGGGGCTTCTTGAGGGGAAAGCTGTAACTCTGTGAGATGAATTAACAGAACACAAAGCCGTTTCTCAGAAAGCTTCTTTCCGGTTTTAAAGGAAGATATTTCCTTTTTCACGTTAGCCCTCTATGGGCTTCCAGGTATCACTTTGCAATTTCCTCATGAACAATCTTAGCGAAAGGCTTCTTGAGGGGAAAGCTGTAACTCTGTGAGATGAATTAACAGAACACAAAGCAGTTTCTCAGAAAGCTTCTTTCCGGTTTTTAACTGAACATATTTCCTTTTTCACCCTAGCCGACTATGTGTTTCCAAATATCACTTTGCCAATTCCACAAGCACAGTCTTAGCGAAAGGCTTCTTGAAGGGAAAGCTGTAACTCTGTGACATGAATTAACGGAACACAAAGCAGTTTCTCAGAAAGCTTCTTTCCAGTTTTTATCGGAAGATATTTCCTTTTTCACCCTAGCCCTCTATGGGCTTACGAATATCACCTTGCAAATTCCACAAGAGCAGCCTCAGCGAAAAACTTCTTGAGGGGAAGCTGTAACTCGGTGAGATGAATTAACATAATACAAAGCAGTTTCCCTGAAAGATTCTTTCCAGTTTTTAACGGAAGATATTTCCTTTTTCACCGTAGCGCTCTATGGGCTTCCGAATATCCCTTTCAAAATTCCACAAGAATATTCTTAGCGAAAAGCTTCTTGAGGGGAAATCTGTAACTTTGTGAGATGAATTAACAGAACACAAAGCAGTTTCTCAGAAAGCTTCTTTCCAGTATTTAACTGAAGATATATCCTTTTCCACCATAGCCCTATATCGGCTTCCAAATATCACTTTGCAAATTACACAAGAACAGTCTTAGCGAAAGGCTTCTTGACAGGAATATTGTAACTCTCTGAGATGAATTAACAGAACACAAAGCCGTTTCTCAGAAAGCTTCCTTCCAATTTTTAACGGAAATTATTTCCTTTTTCACCATAGCCCTCTATGGGCTCCCAAATATCACTTTGCAAATTCCACAAGAACAGTCTTAGCGAAAGGCTTTTTAGGGGAAACCTGTAACTCTGTCATATAAATTAACAGAACACAAAGCAGTTTTCCAGAAAGCTTCTTTCCGGTTTTTAAGGGGAGATATCTCCTTTTTCACCATAGCCCACTATGGCCTTCCAAGTATCACTTTCCAAATTCCGCAAGAACAGTCTTAGCGAAGGGATTGTTGAGAGGAAAGCTGAAACTCTCTGACATGAATTAACAGAACACAAAGCAGTTTGCCAGAAAGCTTCTTTCCAGTTTTTACCTGAAGACAATTCCTTTTTCACCACAGCCTTCTCTGGGCTTCCAAATATCACTTTCCAATTTCCACAAGAACACCCTTAGCGAAAGGCTTCTTGAAGGGCAAGCTGTAACTCTCTGAGATGAATTAACAGAACACAAAGCAGTTTTCAGAACCTTCTTTCCAGTTTTTAACGGAAGATAATTCCTTTTTCAATATAGCAGTCTAAGGGCTTCCAAATATCACTTTGCCAATTCCACAAGAACAGCCTTAGCGAAAGGCTTCTTGAAGGTAAAGATGCAACTCTGTGAGATGAATTAACAGAATACAAAGCAGTTTCACAGAAAGCTTCTTTCCAGTTTTTAACGGAAGATATTTCCTTTTTCACCATAGCCCTCTATGGGCTTCAAAATATCACTTTGCAAATTCCACAGGAACCGTCTTAGCGAAAGGCTTCTTGAGGGTAAAGCTGTAACTCTGTGAGATGAATTCACAGAACACAAAGCAGTTTCTCAGAAAGCTTCTTTCCAGTTTTTAACTGAAGATATTTCCTTATTCACCGTAGCCCTAAAAGGGTTTCCAAATATCACTTTGCCAATTCCACAAGAACAGACTTAGCGAAAGGTTTCTAGAGGGGATACCTCTTCCTCGGTGAGATGAATTAAGAGAAAACAAAGCAGTTTCTCAGAAAGCTTCTTTCCAGTGTTTAACGGAAGATATTTCCTTTTTCACCATAGCCCTCCGTGGGTTTCCAAATATCACTTTGCAGATTCCACAAGAACAGTTTTAGCGAAAGACTTCTTGAGGGGAAAGCTGTAACTTTGTGAGGTGAATTAACAGAACACAAAGCAGTTTCTCAGAAAGCTTCTTTACAGTTTTTAACTGAAAATATTTTCTTTTTCACATTAGCCCTCTATGGGCTTCCAAATATCACTTTCCAAATTCCACAAGAACAGTCTTAGCGAAAGGCTTCTTGAGGGGAAAGCTGCAACTCTGTGAGATGAATTAACAGAACACAAAGCAGTTTCTCAGAAAGCTTCTTTCCACTTTTTCACTGAAGGTATTTCCTTTTTCACCATAGCCCTCTATGGGCTTCCAAATAATCTTTAGAAATTTTACAAGAACAGTCTTACCGAAAGGCTTCTTGAGGGGAAAGATGTAACTCTGTGAGATGAATTAACAGAACACAAAGCAGTTTCCCAGAAAGCTTCTTTCCAGTTTTTAACGGAAGATATTTCCTTTTTCACCATAGCCTTCTATGGGCTTCCAAATATCACTTTGCCAACTCCACAAGAGCCTCAGCGAAAGCTTCTTGAATGTAAAGATGCAACTCCGTGAGATGAATTAACAGAACACAAAGCAGTTTCTTAGAAAGCTTCTTTCCGGTTTTTAACGGAAGATATTTCCTTTTTCACCATAGCCCACTATGGGCTTCGAAATATCACTTTGCAAATTCCACAAGAACAGCCTTAGCAAAAGGTTTCTTGAAGGGAAAGATGAAACACTGTGAGATGAATTCACAGAACACAAAGCAGTTTCTCAGAAAGCTTCTTTCCAGTTTTTAACGGAAGATATTTCCTTTTTCACCGTAGCCCTCTATGGGCTTCCAAATATCACTTTGAAATTCCACAAGAACAGTCTGAGTGAAAAGCTTCTTGAGGGGAAAACTGTAACTCTGTGAGATGAATTAACAGAACACAAAGCAGTTTCTCAGAAAGCTTCTTTCCAGTTTTTCACTGAAGCTATTTCCTTTTTCACCGTAGTCCTCTATGGGCTTCCAAATAAACTTTACAAATTCCACAAGAACAGTGTTAGCGAAAGGCTTCTTGAGGGGAAAGCTGTAACTCTGTGACATGAATTAACAGAAAACAATGCAGTTTCCCAGAAGCTTGTTTCCAGTTTTTAACGGAAGATATTTCCTTTTTCACCATAGGCCTCTATGGGCTTCCAAATATCAATTTGCGAATTCCACAAGTACAGCCTTAGCAAAAGGCTTTTTGAAGGGAAAGCTGTAACTGTGTGAGATGAATTAGCAGAACACAAAGCAGTTTCTCAGAAAGCTTCTTTCCAGTTTTTAACGGAAGATATTTCCTTTTTCACTCTAGCCCTCTATGGGCTTCCAAATATCACTTTGCCAATTCCACAAGAACAGCCTTAGCGAAAGGCTTCTTGAAGGGAAAGATGTAACTATGTGAGACGAATTTACAGAACAGAAAGCAGTTTCTCAGAAAGCCTCTTTCCAGTTTTGAACGGAAGATATTTCCTTTTTCACCATAGCCCTCTATGGGCTTCCAAATATCACTTTCCATATTCCACAAGAACAGTCTTAGCGAGGGGCTTCTTGAGGGGAAAGCTGTAACTCTGTGAGATGAATTAACAGAACACAAAGCCGTTTCTCAGAAAGCTTCTTTCCGGTTTTAAAGGAAGATATTTCCTTTTTCACGTTAGCCCTCTATGGGCTTCCAGGTATCACTTTGCAATTTCCTCATGAACAATCTTAGCGAAAGGCTTCTTGAGGGGAAAGCTGTAACTCTGTGAGATGAATTAACAGAACACAAAGCAGTTTCTCAGAAAGCTTCTTTCCGGTTTTTAACTGAACATATTTCCTTTTTCACCCTAGCCGACTATGTGTTTCCAAATATCACTTTGCCAATTCCACAAGCACAGTCTTAGCGAAAGGCTTCTTGAAGGGAAAGCTGTAACTCTGTGACATGAATTAACGGAACACAAAGCAGTTTCTCAGAAAGCTTCTTTCCAGTTTTTATCGGAAGATATTTCCTTTTTCACCCTAGCCCTCTATGGGCTTACGAATATCACCTTGCAAATTCCACAAGAGCAGCCTCAGCGAAAAACTTCTTGAGGGGAAGCTGTAACTCGGTGAGATGAATTAACATAATACAAAGCAGTTTCCCTGAAAGATTCTTTCCAGTTTTTAACGGAAGATATTTCCTTTTTCACCGTAGCTCTCTATGGGCTTCCGAATATCCCTTTCAAAATTCCACAAGAATATTCTTAGCGAAAAGCTTCTTGAGGGGAAATCTGTAACTTTGTGAGATGAATTAACAGAACACAAAGCAGTTTCTCAGAAAGCTTCTTTCCAGTATTTAACTGAAGATATATCCTTTTCCACCATAGCCCTATATCGGCTTCCAAATATCACTTTGCAAATTACACAAGAACAGTCTTAGCGAAAGGCTTCTTGACAGGAATATTGTAACTCTCTGAGATGAATTAACAGAACACAAAGCCGTTTCTCAGAAAGCTTCCTTCCAATTTTTAACGGAAATTATTTCCTTTTTCACCATAGCCCTCTATGGGCTCCCAAATATCACTTTGCAAATTCCACAAGAACAGTCTTAGCGAAAGGCTTTTTAGGGGAAACCTGTAACTCTGTCATATAAATTAACAGAACACAAAGCAGTTTTCCAGAAAGCTTCTTTCCGGTTTTTAAGGGGAGATATCTCCTTTTTCACCATAGCCCACTATGGCCTTCCAAGTATCACTTTCCAAATTCCGCAAGAACAGTCTTAGCGAAGGGATTGTTGAGAGGAAAGCTGAAACTCTCTGACATGAATTAACAGAACACAAAGCAGTTTGCCAGAAAGCTTCTTTCCAGTTTTTACCTGAAGACAATTCCTTTTTCACCACAGCCTTCTCTGGGCTTCCAAATATCACTTTCCAATTTCCACAAGAACACCCTTAGCGAAAGGCTTCTTGAAGGGCAAGCTGTAACTCTCTGAGATGAATTAACAGAACACAAAGCAGTTTTCAGAACCTTCTTTCCAGTTTTTAACGGAAGATAATTCCTTTTTCAATATAGCAGTCTAAGGGCTTCCAAATATCACTTTGCCAATTCCACAAGAACAGCCTTAGCGAAAGGCTTCTTGAAGGTAAAGATGCAACTCTGTGAGATGAATTAACAGAATACAAAGCAGTTTCACAGAAAGCTTCTTTCCAGTTTTTAACGGAAGATATTTCCTTTTTCACCATAGCCCTCTATGGGCTTCAAAATATCACTTTGCAAATTCCACAGGAACCGTCTTAGCGAAAGGCTTCTTGAGGGTAAAGCTGTAACTCTGTGAGATGAATTCACAGAACACAAAGCAGTTTCTCAGAAAGCTTCTTTCCAGTTTTTAACTGAAGATATTTCCTTATTCACCGTAGCCCTAAAAGGGTTTCCAAATATCACTTTGCCAATTCCACAAGAACAGACTTAGCGAAAGGTTTCTAGAGGGGATACCTCTTCCTCGGTGAGATGAATTAAGAGAAAACAAAGCAGTTTCTCAGAAAGCTTCTTTCCAGTGTTTAACGGAAGATATTTCCTTTTTCACCATAGCCCTCCGTGGGTTTCCAAATATCACTTTGCAGATTCCACAAGAACAGTTTTAGCGAAAGACTTCTTGAGGGGAAAGCTGTAACTTTGTGAGGTGAATTAACAGAACACAAAGCAGTTTCTCAGAAAGCTTCTTTACAGTTTTTAACTGAAAATATTTTCTTTTTCACATTAGCCCTCTATGGGCTTCCAAATATCACTTTCCAAATTCCACAAGAACAGTCTTAGCGAAAGGCTTCTTGAGGGGAAAGCTGCAACTCTGTGAGATGAATTAACAGAACACAAAGCAGTTTCTCAGAAAGCTTCTTTCCACTTTTTCACTGAAGGTATTTCCTTTTTCACCATAGCCCTCTATGGGCTTCCAAATAATCTTTAGAAATTTTACAAGAACAGTCTTACCGAAAGGCTTCTTGAGGGGAAAGATGTAACTCTGTGAGATGAATTAACAGAACACAAAGCAGTTTCCCAGAAAGCTTCTTTCCAGTTTTTAACGGAAGATATTTCCTTTTTCACCATAGCCTTCTATGGGCTTCCAAATATCACTTTGCCAACTCCACAAGAGCCTCAGCGAAAGCTTCTTGAATGTAAAGATGCAACTCCGTGAGATGAATTAACAGAACACAAAGCAGTTTCTTAGAAAGCTTCTTTCCGGTTTTTAACGGAAGATATTTCCTTTTTCACCATAGCCCACTATGGGCTTCGAAATATCACTTTGCAAATTCCACAAGAACAGCCTTAGCAAAAGGTTTCTTGAAGGGAAAGATGAAACACTGTGAGATGAATTCACAGAACACAAAGCAGTTTCTCAGAAAGCTTCTTTCCAGTTTTTAACGGAAGATATTTCCTTTTTCACCGTAGCCCTCTATGGGCTTCCAAATATCACTTTGAAATTCCACAAGAACAGTCTGAGTGAAAAGCTTCTTGAGGGGAAAACTGTAACTCTGTGAGATGAATTAACAGAACACAAAGCAGTTTCTCAGAAAGCTTCTTTCCAGTTTTTCACTGAAGCTATTTCCTTTTTCACCGTAGTCCTCTATGGGCTTCCAAATAAACTTTACAAATTCCACAAGAACAGTGTTAGCGAAAGGCTTCTTGAGGGGAAAGCTGTAACTCTGTGACATGAATTAACAGAAAACAATGCAGTTTCCCAGAAGCTTGTTTCCAGTTTTTAACGGAAGATATTTCCTTTTTCACCATAGGCCTCTATGGGCTTCCAAATATCAATTTGCGAATTCCACAAGTACAGCCTTAGCAAAAGGCTTTTTGAAGGGAAAGCTGTAACTGTGTGAGATGAATTAGCAGAACACAAAGCAGTTTCTCAGAAAGCTTCTTTCCAGTTTTTAACGGAAGATATTTCCTTTTTCACTCTAGCCCTCTATGGGCTTCCAAATATCACTTTGCCAATTCCACAAGAACAGCCTTAGCGAAAGGCTTCTTGAAGGGAAAGATGTAACTATGTGAGACGAATTTACAGAACAGAAAGCAGTTTCTCAGAAAGCCTCTTTCCAGTTTTGAACGGAAGATATTTCCTTTTTCACCATAGCCCTCTATGGGCTTCCAAATATCACTTTCCATATTCCACAAGAACAGTCTTAGCGAGGGGCTTCTTGAGGGGAAAGCTGTAACTCTGTGAGATGAATTAACAGAACACAAAGCCGTTTCTCAGAAAGCTTCTTTCCGGTTTTAAAGGAAGATATTTCCTTTTTCACGTTAGCCCTCTATGGGCTTCCAGGTATCACTTTGCAATTTCCTCATGAACAATCTTAGCGAAAGGCTTCTTGAGGGGAAAGCTGTAACTCTGTGAGATGAATTAACAGAACACAAAGCAGTTTCTCAGAAAGCTTCTTTCCGGTTTTTAACTGAACATATTTCCTTTTTCACCCTAGCCGACTATGTGTTTCCAAATATCACTTTGCCAATTCCACAAGCACAGTCTTAGCGAAAGGCTTCTTGAAGGGAAAGCTGTAACTCTGTGACATGAATTAACGGAACACAAAGCAGTTTCTCAGAAAGCTTCTTTCCAGTTTTTATCGGAAGATATTTCCTTTTTCACCCTAGCCCTCTATGGGCTTACGAATATCACCTTGCAAATTCCACAAGAGCAGCCTCAGCGAAAAACTTCTTGAGGGGAAGCTGTAACTCGGTGAGATGAATTAACATAATACAAAGCAGTTTCCCTGAAAGATTCTTTCCAGTTTTTAACGGAAGATATTTCCTTTTTCACCGTAGCGCTCTATGGGCTTCCGAATATCCCTTTCAAAATTCCACAAGAATATTCTTAGCGAAAAGCTTCTTGAGGGGAAATCTGTAACTTTGTGAGATGAATTAACAGAACACAAAGCAGTTTCTCAGAAAGCTTCTTTCCAGTATTTAACTGAAGATATATCCTTTTCCACCATAGCCCTATATCGGCTTCCAAATATCACTTTGCAAATTACACAAGAACAGTCTTAGCGAA
The DNA here is from genome assembly GCF_047675955.1 of Chlorocebus sabaeus. NCBI lineage: Eukaryota > Metazoa > Chordata > Mammalia > Primates > Cercopithecidae > Chlorocebus > Chlorocebus sabaeus. The sequence goes on along the minus strand of NW_027327914.1, from coordinate 885,373 downwards.
AGGCTTCTTGACAGGAATATTGTAACTCTCTGAGATGAATTAACAGAACACAAAGCCGTTTCTCAGAAAGCTTCCTTCCAATTTTTAACGGAAATTATTTCCTTTTTCACCATAGCCCCCTATGGGCTCCCAAATATCACTTTGCAAATTCCACAAGAACAGTCTTAGCGAAAGGCTTTTTAGGGGAAACCTGTAACTCTGTCATATAAATTAACAGAACACAAAGCAGTTTTCCAGAAAGCTTCTTTCCGGTTTTTAAGGGGAGATATCTCCTTTTTCACCATAGCCCACTATGGCCTTCCAAGTATCACTTTCCAAATTCCGCAAGAACAGTCTTAGCGAAGGGATTGTTGAGAGGAAAGCTGAAACTCTCTGACATGAATTAACAGAACACAAGGCAGTTTGCCAGAAAGCTTCTTTCCAGTTTTTACCTGAAGACAATTCCTTTTACACCACAGCCTTCTCTGGGCTTCCAAATATCACTTTCCAATTTCCACAAGAACACCCTTAGCGAAAGGCTTCTTGAAGGGCAAGCTGTAACTCTCTGAGATGAATTAACAGAACACAAAGCAGTTTTCAGAACCTTCTTTCCAGTTTTTAACGGAAGATAATTCCTTTTTCAATATAGCAGTCTAAGGGCTTCCAAATATCACTTTGCCAATTCCACAAGAACAGCCTTAGCGAAAGGCTTCTTGAAGGTAAAGATGCAACTCTGTGAGATGAATTAACAGAATACAAAGCAGTTTCACAGAAAGCTTCTTTCCAGTTTTTAACGGAAGATATTTCCTTTTTCACCATAGCCCTCTATGGGCTTCAAAATATCACTTTGCAAATTCCACAGGAACCGTCTTAGCGAAAGGCTTCTTGAGGGTAAAGCTGTAACTCTGTGAGATGAAATAACAGAACACAAAGCAGTTTCTCAGAAAGCTTCTTTCCAGTTTTTAACTGAAGATATTTCCTTATTCACCGTAGCCCTAAAAGGGTTTCCAAATATCACTTTGCCAATTCCACAAGAACAGACTTAGCGAAAGGTTTCTAGAGGGGATACCTCTTCCTCGGTGAGATGAATTAAGAGAAAACAAAGCAGTTTCTCAGAAAGCTTCTTTCCAGTTTTTAACGGAAGATATTTCCTTTTTCACCATAGCCCTCCGTGGGTTTCCAAATATCACTTTGCAAATTCCACAAGAACAGTTTTAGCGAAAGACTTCTTGAGGGGAAAGCTGTAACTTTGTGAGGTGAATTAACAGAACACAAAGCAGTTTCTCAGAAAGCTTCTTTACAGTTTTTAACTGAAAATATTTTCTTTTTCACATTAGCCCTCTATGGGCTTCCAAATATCACTTTCCAAATTCCACAAGAACAGTCTTAGCGAAAGGCTTCTTGAGGGGAAAGCTGCAACTCTGTGAGATGAATTAACAGAACACAAAGCAGTTTCTCAGAAAGCTTCTTTCCACTTTTTCACTGAAGGTATTTCCTTTTTCACCATAGCCCTCTATGGGCTTCCAAATAATCTTTAGAAATTTTACAAGAACAGTCTTACCGAAAGGCTTCTTGAGGGGAAAGATGTAACTCTGTGAGATGAATTAACAGAACACAAAGCAGTTTCCCAGAAAGCTTCTTTCCAGTTTTTAACGGAAGATATTTCCTTTTTCACCATAGCCTTCTATGGGCTTCCAAATATCACTTTGCCAACTCCACAAGAGCCTCAGCGAAAGCTTCTTGAATGTAAAGATGCAACTCTGTGAGATGAATTAACAGAACACAAAGCAGTTTCTTAGAAAGCTTCTTTCCGGTTTTTAACGGAAGATATTTCCTTTTTCACCATAGCCCACTATGGGCTTCGAAATATCACTTTGCAAATTCCACAAGAACAGCCTTAGCAAAAGGTTTCTTGAAGGGAAAGATGAAACACTGTGAGATGAATTCACAGAACACAAAGCAGTTTCTCAGAAAGCTTCTTTCCAGTTTTTAACGGAAGATATTTCCTTTTTCACCGTAGCCCTCTATGGGCTTCCAAATATCACTTTGAAATTCCACAAGAACAGTCTTAGTGAAAAGCTTCTTGAGGGGAAAACTGTAACTCTGTGAGATGAATTAACAGAACACAAAGCAGTTTCTCAGAAAGCTTCTTTCCAGTTTTTCACTGAAGCTATTTCCTTTTTCACCGTAGTCCTCTATGGGCTTCCAAATAAACTTTACAAATTCCACAAGAACAGTGTTAGCGAAAGGCTTCTTGAGGGGAAAGCTGTAACTCTGTGACATGAATTAACAGAAAACAATGCAGTTTCCCAGAAGCTTGTTTCCAGTTTTTAACGGAAGATATTTCCTTTTTCACCATAGGCCTCTATGGGCTTCCAAATATCAATTTGCGAATTCCACAAGTACAGCCTTAGCAAAAGGCTTTTTGAAGGGAAAGCTGTAACTGTGTGAGATGAATTAGCAGAACACAAAGCAGTTTCTCAGAAAGCTTCTTTCCAGTTTTTAACGGAAGATATTTCCTTTTTCACTCTAGCCCTCTATGGGCTTCCAAATATCACTTTGCCAATTCCACAAGAACAGCCTTAGCGAAAGGCTTCTTGAAGGGAAAGATGTAACTATGTGAGACGAATTTACAGAACAGAAAGCAGTTTCTCAGAAAGCCTCTTTCCAGTTTTGAACGGAAGATATTTCCTTTTTCACCATAGCCCTCTATGGGCTTCCAAATATCACTTTCCATATTCCACAAGAACAGTCTTAGCGAGGGGCTTCTTGAGGGGAAAGCTGTAACTCTGTGAGATGAATTAACAGAACACAAAGCCGTTTCTCAGAAAGCTTCTTTCCGGTTTTAAAGGAAGATATTTCCTTTTTCACGTTAGCCCTCTATGGGCTTCCAGGTATCACTTTGCAATTTCCTCATGAACAATCTTAGCGAAAGGCTTCTTGAGGGGAAAGCTGTAACTCTGTGAGATGAATTAACAGAACACAAAGCAGTTTCTCAGAAAGCTTCTTTCCGGTTTTTAACTGAACATATTTCCTTTTTCACCCTAGCCGACTATGTGTTTCCAAATATCACTTTGCCAATTCCACAAGCACAGTCTTAGCGAAAGGCTTCTTGAAGGGAAAGCTGTAACTCTGTGACATGAATTAACGGAACACAAAGCAGTTTCTCAGAAAGCTTCTTTCCAGTTTTTATCGGAAGATATTTCCTTTTTCACCCTAGCCCTCTATGGGCTTACGAATATCACCTTGCAAATTCCACAAGAGCAGCCTCAGCGAAAAACTTCTTGAGGGGAAGCTGTAACTCGGTGAGATGAATTAACATAATACAAAGCAGTTTCCCTGAAAGATTCTTTCCAGTTTTTAACGGAAGATATTTCCTTTTTCACCGTAGCGCTCTATGGGCTTCCGAATATCCCTTTCAAAATTCCACAAGAATATTCTTAGCGAAAAGCTTCTTGAGGGGAAATCTGTAACTTTGTGAGATGAATTAACAGAACACAAAGCAGTTTCTCAGAAAGCTTCTTTCCAGTATTTAACTGAAGATATATCCTTTTCCACCATAGCCCTATATCGGCTTCCAAATATCACTTTGCAAATTACACAAGAACAGTCTTAGCGAAAGGCTTCTTGACAGGAATATTGTAACTCTCTGAGATGAATTAACAGAACACAAAGCCGTTTCTCAGAAAGCTTCCTTCCAATTTTTAACGGAAATTATTTCCTTTTTCACCATAGCCCTCTATGGGCTCCCAAATATCACTTTGCAAATTCCACAAGAACAGTCTTAGCGAAAGGCTTTTTAGGGGAAACCTGTAACTCTGTCATATAAATTAACAGAACACAAAGCAGTTTTCCAGAAAGCTTCTTTCCGGTTTTTAAGGGGAGATATCTCCTTTTTCACCATAGCCCACTATGGCCTTCCAAGTATCACTTTCCAAATTCCGCAAGAACAGTCTTAGCGAAGGGATTGTTGAGAGGAAAGCTGAAACTCTCTGACATGAATTAACAGAACACAAGGCAGTTTGCCAGAAAGCTTCTTTCCAGTTTTTACCTGAAGACAATTCCTTTTTCACCACAGCCTTCTCTGGGCTTCCAAATATCACTTTCCAATTTCCACAAGAACACCCTTAGCGAAAGGCTTCTTGAAGGGCAAGCTGTAACTCTCTGAGATGAATTAACAGAACACAAAGCAGTTTTCAGAACCTTCTTTCCAGTTTTTAACGGAAGATAATTCCTTTTTCAATATAGCAGTCTAAGGGCTTCCAAATATCACTTTGCCAATTCCACAAGAACAGCCTTAGCGAAAGGCTTCTTGAAGGTAAAGATGCAACTCTGTGAGATGAATTAACAGAATACAAAGCAGTTTCACAGAAAGCTTCTTTCCAGTTTTTAACGGAAGATATTTCCTTTTTCACCATAGCCCTCTATGGGCTTCAAAATATCACTTTGCAAATTCCACAGGAACCGTCTTAGCGAAAGGCTTCTTGAGGGTAAAGCTGTAACTCTGTGAGATGAATTCACAGAACACAAAGCAGTTTCTCAGAAAGCTTCTTTCCAGTTTTTAACTGAAGATATTTCCTTATTCACCGTAGCCCTAAAAGGGTTTCCAAATATCACTTTGCCAATTCCACAAGAACAGACTTAGCGAAAGGTTTCTAGAGGGGATACCTCTTCCTCGGTGAGATGAATTAAGAGAAAACAAAGCAGTTTCTCAGAAAGCTTCTTTCCAGTGTTTAACGGAAGATATTTCCTTTTTCACCATAGCCCTCCGTGGGTTTCCAAATATCACTTTGCAGATTCCACAAGAACAGTTTTAGCAAAAGACTTCTTGAGGGGAAAGCTGTAACTTTGTGAGGTGAATTAACAGAACACAAAGCAGTTTCTCAGAAAGCTTCTTTACAGTTTTTAACTGAAAATATTTTCTTTTTCACATTAGCCCTCTATGGGCTTCCAAATATCACTTTCCAAATTCCACAAGAACAGTCTTAGCGAAAGGCTTCTTGAGGGGAAAGCTGCAACTCTGTGAGATGAATTAACAGAACACAAAGCAGTTTCTCAGAAAGCTTCTTTCCACTTTTTCACTGAAGGTATTTCCTTTTTCACCATAGCCCTCTATGTGCTTCCAAATAATCTTTAGAAATTTTACAAGAACAGTCTTACCGAAAGGCTTCTTGAGGGGAAAGATGTAACTCTGTGAGATGAATTAACAGAACACAAAGCAGTTTCCCAGAAAGCTTCTTTCCAGTTTTTAACGGAAGATATTTCCTTTTTCACCATAGCCTTCTATGGGCTTCCAAATATCACTTTGCCAACTCCACAAGAGCCTCAGCGAAAGCTTCTTGAATGTAAAGATGCAACTCTGTGAGATGAATTAACAGAACACAAAGCATTTTCTTAGAAAGCTTCTTTCCGGTTTTTAACGGAAGATATTTCCTTTTTCACCATAGCCCACTATGGGCTTCGAAATATCACTTTGCAAATTCCACAAGAACAGCCTTAGCAAAAGGTTTCTTGAAGGGAAAGATGAAACACTGTGAGATGAATTCACAGAACACAAAGCAGTTTCTCAGAAAGCTTCTTTCCAGTTTTTAACGGAAGATATTTCCTTTTTCACCGTAGCCCTCTATGGGCTTCCAAATATCACTTTGAAATTCCACAAGAACAGTCTTAGTGAAAAGCTTCTTGAGGGGAAAACTGTAACTCTGTGAGATGAATTAACAGAACACAAAGCAGTTTCTCAGAAAGCTTCTTTCCAGTTTTTCACTGAAGCTATTTCCTTTTTCACCGTAGCCCTCTATGGGCTTCCAAATAAACTTTACAAATTCCACAAGAACAGTGTTAGCGAAAGGCTTCTTGAGGGGAAAGCTGTAACTCTGTGACATGAATTAACAGAAAACAATGCAGTTTCCCAGAAGCTTGTTTCCAGTTTTTAACGGAAGATATTTCCTTTTTCACCATAGGCCTCTATGGGCTTCCAAATATCAATTTGCGAATTCCACAAGTACAGCCTTAGCAAAAGGCTTTTTGAAGGGAAAGCTGTAACTGTGTGAGATGAATTAGCAGAACACAAAGCAGTTTCTCAGAAAGCTTCTTTCCAGTTTTTAACGGAAGATATTTCCTTTTTCACTCTAGCCCTCTATGGGCTTCCAAATATCACTTTGCCAATTCCACAAGAACAGCCTTAGCGAAAGGCTTCTTGAAGGGAAAGATGTAACTATGTGAGACGAATTTACAGAACAGAAAGCAGTTTCTCAGAAAGCCTCTTTCCAGTTTTGAACGGAAGATATTTCCTTTTTCACCATAGCCCTCTATGGGCTTCCAAATATCACTTTCCATATTCCACAAGAACAGTCTTAGAGAGGGGCTTCTTGAGGGGAAAGCTGTAACTCTGTGAGATGAATTAACAGAACACAAAGCCGTTTCTCAGAAAGCTTCTTTCCGGTTTTAAAGGAAGATATTTCCTTTTTCACGTTAGCCCTCTATGGGCTTCCAGGTATCACTTTGCAATTTCCTCATGAACAATCTTAGCGAAAGGCTTCTTGAGGGGAAAGCTGTAACTCTGTGAGATGAATTAACAGAACACAAAGCAGTTTCTCAGAAAGCTTCTTTCCGGTTTTTAACTGAACATATTTCCTTTTTCACCCTAGCCGACTATGTGTTTCCAAATATCACTTTGCCAATTCCACAAGCACAGTCTTAGCGAAAGGCTTCTTGAAGGGAAAGCTGTAACTCTGTGACATGAATTAACGGAACACAAAGCAGTTTCTCAGAAGGCTTCTTTCCAGTTTTTATCGGAAGATATTTCCTTTTTCACCCTAGCCCTCTATGGGCTTACGAATATCACCTTGCAAATTCCACAAGAGCAGCCTCAGCGAAAAACTTCTTGAGGGGAAGCTGTAACTCGGTGAGATGAATTAACATAATACAAAGCAGTTTCCCTGAAAGATTCTTTCCAGTTTTTAACGGAAGATATTTCCTTTTTCACCGTAGCGCTCTATGGGCTTCCGAATATCCCTTTCAAAATTCCACAAGAATATTCTTAGCGAAAAGCTTCTTGAGGGGAAATCTGTAACTTTGTGAGATGAATTAACAGAACACAAAGCAGTTTCTCAGAAAGCTTCTTTCCAGTATTTAACTGAAGATATATCCTTTTCCACCATAGCCCTATATCGGCTTCCAAATATCACTTTGCAAATTACACAAGAACAGTCTTAGCGAAAGGCTTCTTGACAGGAATATTGTAACTCTCTGAGATGAATTAACAGAACACAAAGCCGTTTCTCAGAAAGCTTCCTTCCAATTTTTAACGGAAATTATTTCCTTTTTCACCATAGCCCTCTATGGGCTCCCAAATATCACTTTGCAAATTCCACAAGAACAGTCTTAGCGAAAGGCTTTTTAGGGGAAACCTGTAACTCTGTCATATAAATTAACAGAACACAAAGCAGTTTTCCAGAAAGCTTCTTTCCGGTTTTTAAGGGGAGATATCTCCTTTTTCACCATAGCCCACTATGGCCTTCCAAGTATCACTTTCCAAATTCCGCAAGAACAGTCTTAGCGAAGGGATTGTTGAGAGGAAAGCTGAAACTCTCTGACATGAATTAACAGAACACAAAGCAGTTTGCCAGAAAGCTTCTTTCCAGTTTTTACCTGAAGACAATTCCTTTTTCACCACAGCCTTCTCTGGGCTTCCAAATATCACTTTCCAATTTCCACAAGAACACCCTTAGCGAAAGGCTTCTTGAAGGGCAAGCTGTAACTCTCTGAGATGAATTAACAGAACACAAAGCAGTTTTCAGAACCTTCTTTCCAGTTTTTAACGGAAGATAATTCCTTTTTCAATATAGCAGTCTAAGGGCTTCCAAATATCACTTTGCCAATTCCACAAGAACAGCCTTAGCGAAAGGCTTCTTGAAGGTAAAGATGCAACTCTGTGAGATGAATTAACAGAATACAAAGCAGTTTCACAGAAAGCTTCTTTCCAGTTTTTAACGGAAGATATTTCCTTTTTCACCATAGCCCTCTATGGGCTTCAAAATATCACTTTGCAAATTCCACAGGAACCGTCTTAGCGAAAGGCTTCTTGAGGGTAAAGCTGTAACTCTGTGAGATGAAATAACAGAACACAAAGCAGTTTCTCAGAAAGCTTCTTTCCAGTTTTTAACTGAAGATATTTCCTTATTCACCGTAGCCCTAAAAGGGTTTCCAAATATCACTTTGCCAATTCCACAAGAACAGACTTAGCGAAAGGTTTCTAGAGGGGATACCTCTTCCTCGGTGAGATGAATTAAGAGAAAACAAAGCAGTTTCTCAGAAAGCTTCTTTCCAGTTTTTAACGGAAGATATTTCCTTTTTCACCATAGCCCTCCGTGGGTTTCCAAATATCACTTTGCAAATTCCACAAGAACAGTTTTAGCGAAAGACTTCTTGAGGGGAAAGCTGTAACTTTGTGAGGTGAATTAACAGAACACAAAGCAGTTTCTCAGAAAGCTTCTTTACAGTTTTTAACTGAAAATATTTTCTTTTTCACATTAGCCCTCTATGGGCTTCCAAATATCACTTTCCAAATTCCACAAGAACAGTCTTAGCGAAAGGCTTCTTGAGGGGAAAGCTGCAACTCTGTGAGATGAATTAACAGAACACAAAGCAGTTTCTCAGAAAGCTTCTTTCCACTTTTTCACTGAAGGTATTTCCTTTTTCACCATAGCCCTCTATGGGCTTCCAAATAATCTTTAGAAATTTTACAAGAACAGTCTTACCGAAAGGCTTCTTGAGGGGAAAGATGTAACTCTGTGAGATGAATTAACAGAACACAAAGCAGTTTCTTAGAAAGCTTCTTTCCGGTTTTTAACGGAAGATATTTCCTTTTTCACCATAGCCCACTATGGGCTTCGTAATATCACTTTGCAAATTCCACAAGAACAGCCTTAGCAAAAGGTTTCTTGAAGGGAAAGATGAAACACTGTGAGATGAATTCACAGAACACAAAGCAGTTTCTCAGAAAGCTTCTTTCCAGTTTTTAACGGAAGATATTTCCTTTTTCACCGTAGCCCTCTATGGGCTTCCAAATATCACTTTGAAATTCCACAAGAACAGTCTTAGTGAAAAGCTTCTTGAGGGGAAAACTGTAACTCTGTGAGATGAATTAACAGAACACAAAGCAGTTTCTCAGAAAGCTTCTTTCCAGTTTTTCACTGAAGCTATTTCCTTTTTCACCGTAGCCCTCTATGGGCTTCCAAATAAACTTTACAAATTCCACAAGAACAGTGTTAGCGAAAGGCTTCTTGAGGGGAAAGCTGTAACTCTGTGACATGAATTAACAGAAAACAATGCAGTTTCCCAGAAGCTTGTTTCCAGTTTTTAACGGAAGATATTTCCTTTTTCACCATAGGCCTCTATGGGCTTCCAAATATCAATTTGCGAATTCCACAAGTACAGCCTTAGCAAAAGGCTTTTTGAAGGGAAAGCTGTAACTGTGTGAGATGAATTAGCAGAACACAAAGCAGTTTCTCAGAAAGCTTCTTTCCAGTTTTTAACGGAAGATATTTCCTTTTTCACTCTAGCCCTCTATGGGCTTCCAAATATCACTTTGCCAATTCCACAAGAACAGCCTTAGCGAAAGGCTTCTTGAAGGGAAAGATGTAACTATGTGAGACGAATTTACAGAACAGAAAGTAGTTTCTCAGAAAGCCTCTTTCCAGTTTTGAACGGAAGATATTTCCTTTTTCACCATAGCCCTCTATGGGCTTCCAAATATCACTTTCCATATTCCACAAGAACAGTCTTAGCGAGGGGCTTCTTGAGGGGAAAGCTGTAACTCTGTGAGATGAATTAACAGAACACAAAGCCGTTTCTCAGAAAGCTTCTTTCCGGTTTTAAAGGAAGATATTTCCTTTTTCACGTTAGCCCTCTATGGGCTTCCAGGTATCACTTTGCAATTTCCTCATGAACAATCTTAGCGAAAGGCTTCTTGAGGGGAAAGCTGTAACTCTGTGAGATGAATTAACAGAACACAAAGCAGTTTCTCAGAAAGCTTCTTTCCGGTTTTTAACTGAACATATTTCCTTTTTCACCCTAGCCAACTATGTGTTTCCAAATATCACTTTGCCAATTCCACAAGCACAGTCTTAGCGAAAGGCTTCTTGAAGGGAAAGCTGTAACTCTGTGACATGAATTAACGGAACACAAAGCAGTTTCTCAGAAAGCTTCTTTCCAGTTTTTATCGGAAGATATTTCCTTTTTCACCCTAGCCCTCTATGGGCTTACGAATATCACCTTGCAAATTCCACAAGAGCAGCCTCAGCGAAAAACTTCTTGAGGGGAAGCTGTAACTCGGTGAGATGAATTAACATAATACAAAGCAGTTTCCCTGAAAGATTCTTTCCAGTTTTTAACGGAAGATATTTCCTTTTTCACCGTAGCGCTCTATGGGCTTCCGAATATCCCTTTCAAAATTCCACAAGAATATTCTTAGCGAAAAGCTTCTTGAGGGGAAATCTGTAACTTTGTGAGATGAATTAACAGAACACAAAGCAGTTTCTCAGAAAGCTTCTTTCCAGTATTTAACTGAAGATATATCCTTTTCCACCATAGCCCTATATCGGCTTCCAAATATCACTTTGCAAATTACACAAGAACAGTCTTAGCGAAAGGCTTCTTGACAGGAATATTGTAACTCTCTGAGATGAATTAACAGAACACAAAGCCGTTTCTCAGAAAGCTTCCTTCCAATTTTTAACGGAAATTATTTCCTTTTTCACCATAGCCCTCTATGGGCTCCCAAATATCACTTTGCAAATTCCACAAGAACAGTCTTAGCGAAAGGCTTTTTAGGGGAAACCTGTAACTCTGTCATATAAATTAACAGAACACAAAGCAGTTTTCCAGAAAGCTTCTTTCCGGTTTTTAAGGGGAGATATCTCCTTTTTCACCATAGCCCACTATGGCCTTCCAAGTATCACTTTCCAAATTCCGCAAGAACAGTCTTAGCGAAGGGATTGTTGAGAGGAAAGCTGAAACTCTCTGACATGAATTAACAGAACACAAAGCAGTTTGCCAGAAAGCTTCTTTCCAGTTTTTACCTGAAGACAATTCCTTTTTCACCACAGCCTTCTCTGGGCTTCCAAATATCACTTTCCAATTTCCACAAGAACACCCTTAGCGAAAGGCTTCTTGAAGGGCAAGCTGTAACTCTCTGAGATGAATTAACAGAACACAAAGCAGTTTTCAGAACCTTCTTTCCAGTTTTTAACGGAAGATAATTCCTTTTTCAATATAGCAGTCTAAGGGCTTCCAAATATCACTTTGCCAATTCCACAAGAACAGCCTTAGCGAAAGGCTTCTTGAAGGTAAAGATGCAACTCTGTGAGATGAATTAACAGAATACAAAGCAGTTTCACAGAAAGCTTCTTTCCAGTTTTTAACGGAAGATATTTCCTTTTTCACCATAGCCCTCTATGGGCTTCAAAATATCACTTTGCAAATTCCACAGGAACCGTCTTAGCGAAAGGCTTCTTGAGGGTAAAGCTGTAACTCTGTGAGATGAAATAACAGAACACAAAGCAGTTTCTCAGAAAGCTTCTTTCCAGTTTTTAACTGAAGATATTTCCTTATTCACCGTAGCCCTAAAAGGGTTTCCAAATATCACTTTGCCAATTCCACAAGAACAGACTTAGCGAAAGGTTTCTAGAGGGGATACCTCTTCCTCGGTGAGATGAATTAAGAGAAAACAAAGCAGTTTCTCAGAAAGCTTCTTTCCAGTTTTTAACGGAAGATATTTCCTTTTTCACCATAGCCCTCCGTGGGTTTCCAAATATCACTTTGCAAATTCCACAAGAACAGTTTTAGCGAAAGACTTCTTGAGGGGAAAGCTGTAACTTTGTGAGGTGAATTAACAGAACACAAAGCAGTTTCTCAGAAAGCTTCTTTACAGTTTTTAACTGAAAATATTTTCTTTTTCACATTAGCCCTCTATGGGCTTCCAAATATCACTTTCCAAATTCCACAAGAACAGTCTTAGCGAAAGGCTTCTTGAGGGGAAAGCTGCAACTCTGTGAGATGAATTAACAGAACACAAAGCAGTTTCTCAGAAAGCTTCTTTCCACTTTTTCACTGAAGGTATTTCCTTTTTCACCATAGCCCTCTATGGGCTTCCAAATAATCTTTAGAAATTTTACAAGAACAGTCTTACCGAAAGGCTTCTTGAGGGGAAAGATGTAACTCTGTGAGATGAATTAACAGAACACAAAGCAGTTTCCCAGAAAGCTTCTTTCCAGTTTTTAACGGAAGATATTTCCTTTTTCACCATAGCCTTCTATGGGCTTCCAAATATCACTTTGCCAACTCCACAAGAGCCTCAGCGAAAGCTTCTTGAATGTAAAGATGCAACTCTGTGAGATGAATTAACAGAACACAAAGCAGTTTCTTAGAAAGCTTCTTTCCGGTTTTTAACGGAAGATATTTCCTTTTTCACCATAGCCCACTATGGGCTTCGAAATATCACTTTGCAAATTCCACAAGAACAGCCTTAGCAAAAGGTTTCTTGAAGGGAAAGATGAAACACTGTGAGATGAATTCACAGAACACAAAGCAGTTTCTCAGAAAGCTTCTTTCCAGTTTTTAACGGAAGATATTTCCTTTTTCACCGTAGCCCTCTATGGGCTTCCAAATATCACTTTGAAATTCCACAAGAACAGTCTTAGTGAAAAGCTTCTTGAGGGGAAAACTGTAACTCTGTGAGATGAATTAACAGAACACAAAGCAGTTTCTCAGAAAGCTTCTTTCCAGTTTTTCACTGAAGCTATTTCCTTTTTCACCGTAGCCCTCTATGGGCTTCCAAATAAACTTTACAAATTCCACAAGAACAGTGTTAGCGAAAGGCTTCTTGAGGGGAAAGCTGTAACTCTGTGACATGAATTAACAGAAAACAATGCAGTTTCCCAGAAGCTTGTTTCCAGTTTTTAACGGAAGATATTTCCTTTTTCACCATAGGCCTCTATGGGCTTCCAAATATCAATTTGCGAATTCCACAAGTACAGCCTTAGCAAAAGGCTTTTTGAAGGGAAAGCTGTAACTGTGTGAGATGAATTAGCAGAACACAAAGCAGTTTCTCAGAAAGCTTCTTTCCAGTTTTTAACGGAAGATATTTCCTTTTTCACTCTAGCCCTCTATGGGCTTCCAAATATCACTTTGCCAATTCCACAAGAACAGCCTTAGCGAAAGGCTTCTTGAAGGGAAAGATGTAACTATGTGAGACGAATTTACAGAACAGAAAGCAGTTTCTCAGAAAGCCTCTTTCCAGTTTTGAACGGAAGATATTTCCTTTTTCACCATAGCCCTCTATGGGCTTCCAAATATCACTTTCCATATTCCACAAGAACAGTCTTAGCGAGGGGCTTCTTGAGGGGAAAGCTGTAACTCTGTGAGATGAATTAACAGAACACAAAGCCGTTTCTCAGAAAGCTTCTTTCCGGTTTTAAAGGAAGATATTTCCTTTTTCACGTTAGCCCTCTATGGGCTTCCAGGTATCACTTTGCAATTTCCTCATGAACAATCTTAGCGAAAGGCTTCTTGAGGGGAAAGCTGTAACTCTGTGAGATGAATTAACAGAACACAAAGCAGTTTCTCAGAAAGCTTCTTTCCGGTTTTTAACTGAACATATTTCCTTTTTCACCCTAGCCGACTATGTGTTTCCAAATATCACTTTGCCAATTCCACAAGCACAGTCTTAGCGAAAGGCTTCTTGAAGGGAAAGCTGTAACTCTGTGACATGAATTAACGGAACACAAAGCAGTTTCTCAGAAAGCTTCTTTCCAGTTTTTATCGGAAGATATTTCCTTTTTCACCCTAGCCCTCTATGGGCTTACGAATATCACCTTGCAAATTCCACAAGAGCAGCCTCAGCGAAAAACTTCTTGAGGGGAAGCTGTAACTCGGTGAGATGAATTAACATAATACAAAGCAGTTTCCCTGAAAGATTCTTTCCAGTTTTTAACGGAAGATATTTCCTTTTTCACCGTAGCGCTCTATGGGCTTCCGAATATCCCTTTCAAAATTCCACAAGAATATTCTTAGCGAAAAGCTTCTTGAGGGGAAATCTGTAACTTTGTGAGATGAATTAACAGAACACAAAGCAGTTTCTCAGAAAGCTTCTTTCCAGTATTTAACTGAAGATATATCCTTTTCCACCATAGCCCTATATCGGCTTCCAAATATCACTTTGCAAATTACACAAGAACAGTCTTAGCGAAAGGCTTCTTGACAGGAATATTGTAACTCTCTGAGATGAATTAACAGAACACAAAGCCGTTTCTCAGAAAGCTTCCTTCCAATTTTTAACGGAAATTATTTCCTTTTTCACCATAGCCCCCTATGGGCTCCCAAATATCACTTTGCAAATTCCACAAGAACAGTCTTAGCGAAAGGCTTTTTAGGGGAAACCTGTAACTCTGTCATATAAATTAACAGAACACAAAGCAGTTTTCCAGAAAGCTTCTTTCCGGTTTTTAAGGGGAGATATCTCCTTTTTCACCATAGCCCACTATGGCCTTCCAAGTATCACTTTCCAAATTCCGCAAGAACAGTCTTAGCGAAGGGATTGTTGAGAGGAAAGCTGAAACTCTCTGACATGAATTAACAGAACACAAGGCAGTTTGCCAGAAAGCTTCTTTCCAGTTTTTACCTGAAGACAATTCCTTTTACACCACAGCCTTCTCTGGGCTTCCAAATATCACTTTCCAATTTCCACAAGAACACCCTTAGCGAAAGGCTTCTTGAAGGGCAAGCTGTAACTCTCTGAGATGAATTAACAGAACACAAAGCAGTTTTCAGAACCTTCTTTCCAGTTTTTAACGGAAGATAATTCCTTTTTCAATATAGCAGTCTAAGGGCTTCCAAATATCACTTTGCCAATTCCACAAGAACAGCCTTAGCGAAAGGCTTCTTGAAGGTAAAGATGCAACTCTGTGAGATGAATTAACAGAATACAAAGCAGTTTCACAGAAAGCTTCTTTCCAGTTTTTAACGGAAGATATTTCCTTTTTCACCATAGCCCTCTATGGGCTTCAAAATATCACTTTGCAAATTCCACAGGAACCGTCTTAGCGAAAGGCTTCTTGAGGGTAAAGCTGTAACTCTGTGAGATGAAATAACAGAACACAAAGCAGTTTCTCAGAAAGCTTCTTTCCAGTTTTTAACTGAAGATATTTCCTTATTCACCGTAGCCCTAAAAGGGTTTCCAAATATCACTTTGCCAATTCCACAAGAACAGACTTAGCGAAAGGTTTCTAGAGGGGATACCTCTTCCTCGGTGAGATGAATTAAGAGAAAACAAAGCAGTTTCTCAGAAAGCTTCTTTCCAGTTTTTAACGGAAGATATTTCCTTTTTCACCATAGCCCTCCGTGGGTTTCCAAATATCACTTTGCAAATTCCACAAGAACAGTTTTAGCGAAAGACTTCTTGAGGGGAAAGCTGTAACTTTGTGAGGTGAATTAACAGAACACAAAGCAGTTTCTCAGAAAGCTTCTTTACAGTTTTTAACTGAAAATATTTTCTTTTTCACATTAGCCCTCTATGGGCTTCCAAATATCACTTTCCAAATTCCACAAGAACAGTCTTAGCGAAAGGCTTCTTGAGGGGAAAGCTGCAACTCTGTGAGATGAATTAACAGAACACAAAGCAGTTTCTCAGAAAGCTTCTTTCCACTTTTTCACTGAAGGTATTTCCTTTTTCACCATAGCCCTCTATGGGCTTCCAAATAATCTTTAGAAATTTTACAAGAACAGTCTTACCGAAAGGCTTCTTGAGGGGAAAGATGTAACTCTGTGAGATGAATTAACAGAACACAAAGCAGTTTCCCAGAAAGCTTCTTTCCAGTTTTTAACGGAAGATATTTCCTTTTTCACCATAGCCTTCTATGGGCTTCCAAATATCACTTTGCCAACTCCACAAGAGCCTCAGCGAAAGCTTCTTGAATGTAAAGATGCAACTCTGTGAGATGAATTAACAGAACACAAAGCAGTTTCTTAGAAAGCTTCTTTCCGGTTTTTAACGGAAGATATTTCCTTTTTCACCATAGCCCACTATGGGCTTCGAAATATCACTTTGCAAATTCCACAAGAACAGCCTTAGCAAAAGGTTTCTTGAAGGGAAAGATGAAACACTGTGAGATGAATTCACAGAACACAAAGCAGTTTCTCAGAAAGCTTCTTTCCAGTTTTTAACGGAAGATATTTCCTTTTTCACCGTAGCCCTCTATGGGCTTCCAAATATCACTTTGAAATTCCACAAGAACAGTCTTAGTGAAAAGCTTCTTGAGGGGAAAACTGTAACTCTGTGAGATGAATTAACAGAACACAAAGCAGTTTCTCAGAAAGCTTCTTTCCAGTTTTTCACTGAAGCTATTTCCTTTTTCACCGTAGCCCTCTATGGGCTTCCAAATAAACTTTACAAATTCCACAAGAACAGTGTTAGCGAAAGGCTTCTTGAGGGGAAAGCTGTAACTCTGTGACATGAATTAACAGAAAACAATGCAGTTTCCCAGAAGCTTGTTTCCAGTTTTTAACGGAAGATATTTCCTTTTTCACCATAGGCCTCTATGGGCTTCCAAATATCAATTTGCGAATTCCACAAGTACAGCCTTAGCAAAAGGCTTTTTGAAGGGAAAGCTGTAACTGTGTGAGATGAATTAGCAGAACACAAAGCAGTTTCTCAGAAAGCTTCTTTCCAGTTTTTAACGGAAGATATTTCCTTTTTCACTCTAGCCCTCTATGGGCTTCCAAATATCACTTTGCCAATTCCACAAGAACAGCCTTAGCGAAAGGCTTCTTGAAGGGAAAGATGTAACTATGTGAGACGAATTTACAGAACAGAAAGCAGTTTCTCAGAAAGCCTCTTTCCAGTTTTGAACGGAAGATATTTCCTTTTTCACCATAGCCCTCTATGGGCTTCCAAATATCACTTTCCATATTCCACAAGAACAGTCTTAGCGAGGGGCTTCTTGAGGGGAAAGCTGTAACTCTGTGAGATGAATTAACAGAACACAAAGCCGTTTCTCAGAAAGCTTCTTTCCGGTTTTAAAGGAAGATATTTCCTTTTTCACGTTAGCCCTCTATGGGCTTCCAGGTATCACTTTGCAATTTCCTCATGAACAATCTTAGCGAAAGGCTTCTTGAGGGGAAAGCTGTAACTCTGTGAGATGAATTAACAGAACACAAAGCAGTTTCTCAGAAAGCTTCTTTCCGGTTTTTAACTGAACATATTTCCTTTTTCACCCTAGCCGACTATGTGTTTCCAAATATCACTTTGCCAATTCCACAAGCACAGTCTTAGCGAAAGGCTTCTTGAAGGGAAAGCTGTAACTCTGTGACATGAATTAACGGAACACAAAGCAGTTTCTCAGAAAGCTTCTTTCCAGTTTTTATCGGAAGATATTTCCTTTTTCACCCTAGCCCTCTATGGGCTTACGAATATCACCTTGCAAATTCCACAAGAGCAGCCTCAGCGAAAAACTTCTTGAGGGGAAGCTGTAACTCGGTGAGATGAATTAACATAATACAAAGCAGTTTCCCTGAAAGATTCTTTCCAGTTTTTAACGGAAGATATTTCCTTTTTCACCGTAGCGCTCTATGGGCTTCCGAATATCCCTTTCAAAATTCCACAAGAATATTCTTAGCGAAAAGCTTCTTGAGGGGAAATCTGTAACTTTGTGAGATGAATTAACAGAACACAAAGCAGTTTCTCAGAAAGCTTCTTTCCAGTATTTAACTGAAGATATATCCTTTTCCACCATAGCCCTATATCGGCTTCCAAATATCACTTTGCAAATTACACAAGAACAGTCTTAGCGAAAGGCTTCTTGACAGGAATATTGTAACTCTCTGAGATGAATTAACAGAACACAAAGCCGTTTCTCAGAAAGCTTCCTTCCAATTTTTAACGGAAATTATTTCCTTTTTCACCATAGCCCCCTATGGGCTCCCAAATATCACTTTGCAAATTCCACAAGAACAGTCTTAGCGAAAGGCTTTTTAGGGGAAACCTGTAACTCTGTCATATAAATTAACAGAACACAAAGCAGTTTTCCAGAAAGCTTCTTTCCGGTTTTTAAGGGGAGATATCTCCTTTTTCACCATAGCCCACTATGGCCTTCCAAGTATCACTTTCCAAATTCCGCAAGAACAGTCTTAGCGAAGGGATTGTTGAGAGGAAAGCTGAAACTCTCTGACATGAATTAACAGAACACAAGGCAGTTTGCCAGAAAGCTTCTTTCCAGTTTTTACCTGAAGACAATTCCTTTTTCACCACAGCCTTCTCTGGGCTTCCAAATATCACTTTCCAATTTCCACAAGAACACCCTTAGCGAAAGGCTTCTTGAAGGGCAAGCTGTAACTCTCTGAGATGAATTAACAGAACACAAAGCAGTTTTCAGAACCTTCTTTCCAGTTTTTAACGGAAGATAATTCCTTTTTCAATATAGCAGTCTAAGGGCTTCCAAATATCACTTTGCCAATTCCACAAGAACAGCCTTAGCGAAAGGCTTCTTGAAGGTAAAGATGCAACTCTGTGAGATGAATTAACAGAATACAAAGCAGTTTCACAGAAAGCTTCTTTCCAGTTTTTAACGGAAGATATTTCCTTTTTCACCATAGCCCTCTATGGGCTTCAAAATATCACTTTGCAAATTCCACAGGAACCGTCTTAGCGAAAGGCTTCTTGAGGGTAAAGCTGTAACTCTGTGAGATGAAATAACAGAACACAAAGCAGTTTCTCAGAAAGCTTCTTTCCAGTTTTTAACTGAAGATATTTCCTTATTCACCGTAGCCCTAAAAGGGTTTCCAAATATCACTTTGCCAATTCCACAAGAACAGACTTAGCGAAAGGTTTCTAGAGGGGATACCTCTTCCTCGGTGAGATGAATTAAGAGAAAACAAAGCAGTTTCTCAGAAAGCTTCTTTCCAGTGTTTAACGGAAGATATTTCCTTTTTCACCATAGCCCTCCGTGGGTTTCCAAATATCACTTTGCAGATTCCACAAGAACAGTTTTAGCGAAAGACTTCTTGAGGGGAAAGCTGTAACTTTGTGAGGTGAATTAACAGAACACAAAGCAGTTTCTCAGAAAGCTTCTTTACAGTTTTTAACTGAAAATATTTTCTTTTTCACATTAGCCCTCTATGGGCTTCCAAATATCACTTTCCAAATTCCACAAGAACAGTCTTAGCGAAAGGCTTCTTGAGGGGAAAGCTGCAACTCTGTGAGATGAATTAACAGAACACAAAGCAGTTTCTCAGAAAGCTTCTTTCCACTTTTTCACTGAAGGTATTTCCTTTTTCACCATAGCCCTCTATGTGCTTCCAAATAATCTTTAGAAATTTTACAAGAACAGTCTTACCGAAAGGCTTCTTGAGGGGAAAGATGTAACTCTGTGAGATGAATTAACAGAACACAAAGCAGTTTCCCAGAAAGCTTCTTTCCAGTTTTTAACGGAAGATATTTCCTTTTTCACCATAGCCTTCTATGGGCTTCCAAATATCACTTTGCCAACTCCACAAGAGCCTCAGCGAAAGCTTCTTGAATGTAAAGATGCAACTCTGTGAGATGAATTAACAGAACACAAAGCATTTTCTTAGAAAGCTTCTTTCCGGTTTTTAACGGAAGATATTTCCTTTTTCACCATAGCCCACTATGGGCTTCGAAATATCACTTTGCAAATTCCACAAGAACAGCCTTAGCAAAAGGTTTCTTGAAGGGAAAGATGAAACACTGTGAGATGAATTCACAGAACACAAAGCAGTTTCTCAGAAAGCTTCTTTCCAGTTTTTAACGGAAGATATTTCCTTTTTCACCGTAGCCCTCTATGGGCTTCCAAATATCACTTTGAAATTCCACAAGAACAGTCTTAGTGAAAAGCTTCTTGAGGGGAAAACTGTAACTCTGTGAGATGAATTAACAGAACACAAAGCAGTTTCTCAGAAAGCTTCTTTCCAGTTTTTCACTGAAGCTATTTCCTTTTTCACCGTAGTCCTCTATGGGCTTCCAAATAAACTTTACAAATTCCACAAGAACAGTGTTAGCGAAAGGCTTCTTGAGGGGAAAGCTGTAACTCTGTGACATGAATTAACAGAAAACAATGCAGTTTCCCAGAAGCTTGTTTCCAGTTTTTAACGGAAGATATTTCCTTTTTCACCATAGGCCTCTATGGGCTTCCAAATATCAATTTGCGAATTCCACAAGTACAGCCTTAGCAAAAGGCTTTTTGAAGGGAAAGCTGTAACTGTGTGAGATGAATTAGCAGAACACAAAGCAGTTTCTCAGAAAGCTTCTTTCCAGTTTTTAACGGAAGATATTTCCTTTTTCACTCTAGCCCTCTATGGGCTTCCAAATATCACTTTGCCAATTCCACAAGAACAGCCTTAGCGAAAGGCTTCTTGAAGGGAAAGATGTAACTATGTGAGACGAATTTACAGAACAGAAAGCAGTTTCTCAGAAAGCCTCTTTCCAGTTTTGAACGGAAGATATTTCCTTTTTCACCATAGCCCTCTATGGGCTTCCAAATATCACTTTCCATATTCCACAAGAACAGTCTTAGCGAGGGGCTTCTTGAGGGGAAAGCTGTAACTCTGTGAGATGAATTAACAGAACACAAAGCCGTTTCTCAGAAAGCTTCTTTCCGGTTTTAAAGGAAGATATTTCCTTTTTCACGTTAGCCCTCTATGGGCTTCCAGGTATCACTTTGCAATTTCCTCATGAACAATCTTAGCGAAAGGCTTCTTGAGGGGAAAGCTGTAACTCTGTGAGATGAATTAACAGAACACAAAGCAGTTTCTCAGAAAGCTTCTTTCCGGTTTTTAACTGAACATATTTCCTTTTTCACCCTAGCCGACTATGTGTTTCCAAATATCACTTTGCCAATTCCACAAGCACAGTCTTAGCGAAAGGCTTCTTGAAGGGAAAGCTGTAACTCTGTGACATGAATTAACGGAACACAAAGCAGTTTCTCAGAAGGCTTCTTTCCAGTTTTTATCGGAAGATATTTCCTTTTTCACCCTAGCCCTCTATGGGCTTACGAATATCACCTTGCAAATTCCACAAGAGCAGCCTCAGCGAAAAACTTCTTGAGGGGAAGCTGTAACTCGGTGAGATGAATTAACATAATACAAAGCAGTTTCCCTGAAAGATTCTTTCCAGTTTTTAACGGAAGATATTTCCTTTTTCACCGTAGCGCTCTATGGGCTTCCGAATATCCCTTTCAAAATTCCACAAGAATATTCTTAGCGAAAAGCTTCTTGAGGGGAAATCTGTAACTTTGTGAGATGAATTAACAGAACACAAAGCAGTTTCTCAGAAAGCTTCTTTCCAGTATTTAACTGAAGATATATCCTTTTCCACCATAGCCCTATATCGGCTTCCAAATATCACTTTGCAAATTACACAAGAACAGTCTTAGCGAAAGGCTTCTTGACAGGAATATTGTAACTCTCTGAGATGAATTAACAGAACACAAAGCCGTTTCTCAGAAAGCTTCCTTCCAATTTTTAACGGAAATTATTTCCTTTTTCACCATAGCCCTCTATGGGCTCCCAAATATCACTTTGCAAATTCCACAAGAACAGTCTTAGCGAAAGGCTTTTTAGGGGAAACCTGTAACTCTGTCATATAAATTAACAGAACACAAAGCAGTTTTCCAGAAAGCTTCTTTCCGGTTTTTAAGGGGAGATATCTCCTTTTTCACCATAGCCCACTATGGCCTTCCAAGTATCACTTTCCAAATTCCGCAAGAACAGTCTTAGCGAAGGGATTGTTGAGAGGAAAGCTGAAACTCTCTGACATGAATTAACAGAACACAAAGCAGTTTGCCAGAAAGCTTCTTTCCAGTTTTTACCTGAAGACAATTCCTTTTTCACCACAGCCTTCTCTGGGCTTCCAAATATCACTTTCCAATTTCCACAAGAACACCCTTAGCGAAAGGCTTCTTGAAGGGCAAGCTGTAACTCTCTGAGATGAATTAACAGAACACAAAGCAGTTTTCAGAACCTTCTTTCCAGTTTTTAACGGAAGATAATTCCTTTTTCA
This sequence comes from Chlorocebus sabaeus, assembly GCF_047675955.1. NCBI lineage: Eukaryota > Metazoa > Chordata > Mammalia > Primates > Cercopithecidae > Chlorocebus > Chlorocebus sabaeus. Next base: position 863,325 of record NW_027327914.1, on the reverse strand, counting down.
ATATAGCAGTCTAAGGGCTTCCAAATATCACTTTGCCAATTCCACAAGAACAGCCTTAGCGAAAGGCTTCTTGAAGGTAAAGATGCAACTCTGTGAGATGAATTAACAGAATACAAAGCAGTTTCACAGAAAGCTTCTTTCCAGTTTTTAACGGAAGATATTTCCTTTTTCACCATAGCCCTCTATGGGCTTCAAAATATCACTTTGCAAATTCCACAGGAACCGTCTTAGCGAAAGGCTTCTTGAGGGTAAAGCTGTAACTCTGTGAGATGAAATAACAGAACACAAAGCAGTTTCTCAGAAAGCTTCTTTCCAGTTTTTAACTGAAGATATTTCCTTATTCACCGTAGCCCTAAAAGGGTTTCCAAATATCACTTTGCCAATTCCACAAGAACAGACTTAGCGAAAGGTTTCTAGAGGGGATACCTCTTCCTCGGTGAGATGAATTAAGAGAAAACAAAGCAGTTTCTCAGAAAGCTTCTTTCCAGTTTTTAACGGAAGATATTTCCTTTTTCACCATAGCCCTCCGTGGGTTTCCAAATATCACTTTGCAAATTCCACAAGAACAGTTTTAGCGAAAGACTTCTTGAGGGGAAAGCTGTAACTTTGTGAGGTGAATTAACAGAACACAAAGCAGTTTCTCAGAAAGCTTCTTTACAGTTTTTAACTGAAAATATTTTCTTTTTCACATTAGCCCTCTATGGGCTTCCAAATATCACTTTCCAAATTCCACAAGAACAGTCTTAGCGAAAGGCTTCTTGAGGGGAAAGCTGCAACTCTGTGAGATGAATTAACAGAACACAAAGCAGTTTCTCAGAAAGCTTCTTTCCACTTTTTCACTGAAGGTATTTCCTTTTTCACCATAGCCCTCTATGGGCTTCCAAATAATCTTTAGAAATTTTACAAGAACAGTCTTACCGAAAGGCTTCTTGAGGGGAAAGATGTAACTCTGTGAGATGAATTAACAGAACACAAAGCAGTTTCTTAGAAAGCTTCTTTCCGGTTTTTAACGGAAGATATTTCCTTTTTCACCATAGCCCACTATGGGCTTCGAAATATCACTTTGCAAATTCCACAAGAACAGCCTTAGCAAAAGGTTTCTTGAAGGGAAAGATGAAACACTGTGAGATGAATTCACAGAACACAAAGCAGTTTCTCAGAAAGCTTCTTTCCAGTTTTTAACGGAAGATATTTCCTTTTTCACCGTAGCCCTCTATGGGCTTCCAAATATCACTTTGAAATTCCACAAGAACAGTCTTAGTGAAAAGCTTCTTGAGGGGAAAACTGTAACTCTGTGAGATGAATTAACAGAACACAAAGCAGTTTCTCAGAAAGCTTCTTTCCAGTTTTTCACTGAAGCTATTTCCTTTTTCACCGTAGCCCTCTATGGGCTTCCAAATAAACTTTACAAATTCCACAAGAACAGTGTTAGCGAAAGGCTTCTTGAGGGGAAAGCTGTAACTCTGTGACATGAATTAACAGAAAACAATGCAGTTTCCCAGAAGCTTGTTTCCAGTTTTTAACGGAAGATATTTCCTTTTTCACCATAGGCCTCTATGGGCTTCCAAATATCAATTTGCGAATTCCACAAGTACAGCCTTAGCAAAAGGCTTTTTGAAGGGAAAGCTGTAACTGTGTGAGATGAATTAGCAGAACACAAAGCAGTTTCTCAGAAAGCTTCTTTCCAGTTTTTAACGGAAGATATTTCCTTTTTCACTCTAGCCCTCTATGGGCTTCCAAATATCACTTTGCCAATTCCACAAGAACAGCCTTAGCGAAAGGCTTCTTGAAGGGAAAGATGTAACTATGTGAGACGAATTTACAGAACAGAAAGTAGTTTCTCAGAAAGCCTCTTTCCAGTTTTGAACGGAAGATATTTCCTTTTTCACCATAGCCCTCTATGGGCTTCCAAATATCACTTTCCATATTCCACAAGAACAGTCTTAGCGAGGGGCTTCTTGAGGGGAAAGCTGTAACTCTGTGAGATGAATTAACAGAACACAAAGCCGTTTCTCAGAAAGCTTCTTTCCGGTTTTAAAGGAAGATATTTCCTTTTTCACGTTAGCCCTCTATGGGCTTCCAGGTATCACTTTGCAATTTCCTCATGAACAATCTTAGCGAAAGGCTTCTTGAGGGGAAAGCTGTAACTCTGTGAGATGAATTAACAGAACACAAAGCAGTTTCTCAGAAAGCTTCTTTCCGGTTTTTAACTGAACATATTTCCTTTTTCACCCTAGCCAACTATGTGTTTCCAAATATCACTTTGCCAATTCCACAAGCACAGTCTTAGCGAAAGGCTTCTTGAAGGGAAAGCTGTAACTCTGTGACATGAATTAACGGAACACAAAGCAGTTTCTCAGAAAGCTTCTTTCCAGTTTTTATCGGAAGATATTTCCTTTTTCACCCTAGCCCTCTATGGGCTTACGAATATCACCTTGCAAATTCCACAAGAGCAGCCTCAGCGAAAAACTTCTTGAGGGGAAGCTGTAACTCGGTGAGATGAATTAACATAATACAAAGCAGTTTCCCTGAAAGATTCTTTCCAGTTTTTAACGGAAGATATTTCCTTTTTCACCGTAGCGCTCTATGGGCTTCCGAATATCCCTTTCAAAATTCCACAAGAATATTCTTAGCGAAAAGCTTCTTGAGGGGAAATCTGTAACTTTGTGAGATGAATTAACAGAACACAAAGCAGTTTCTCAGAAAGCTTCTTTCCAGTATTTAACTGAAGATATATCCTTTTCCACCATAGCCCTATATCGGCTTCCAAATATCACTTTGCAAATTACACAAGAACAGTCTTAGCGAAAGGCTTCTTGACAGGAATATTGTAACTCTCTGAGATGAATTAACAGAACACAAAGCCGTTTCTCAGAAAGCTTCCTTCCAATTTTTAACGGAAATTATTTCCTTTTTCACCATAGCCCTCTATGGGCTCCCAAATATCACTTTGCAAATTCCACAAGAACAGTCTTAGCGAAAGGCTTTTTAGGGGAAACCTGTAACTCTGTCATATAAATTAACAGAACACAAAGCAGTTTTCCAGAAAGCTTCTTTCCGGTTTTTAAGGGGAGATATCTCCTTTTTCACCATAGCCCACTATGGCCTTCCAAGTATCACTTTCCAAATTCCGCAAGAACAGTCTTAGCGAAGGGATTGTTGAGAGGAAAGCTGAAACTCTCTGACATGAATTAACAGAACACAAAGCAGTTTGCCAGAAAGCTTCTTTCCAGTTTTTACCTGAAGACAATTCCTTTTTCACCACAGCCTTCTCTGGGCTTCCAAATATCACTTTCCAATTTCCACAAGAACACCCTTAGCGAAAGGCTTCTTGAAGGGCAAGCTGTAACTCTCTGAGATGAATTAACAGAACACAAAGCAGTTTTCAGAACCTTCTTTCCAGTTTTTAACGGAAGATAATTCCTTTTTCAATATAGCAGTCTAAGGGCTTCCAAATATCACTTTGCCAATTCCACAAGAACAGCCTTAGCGAAAGGCTTCTTGAAGGTAAAGATGCAACTCTGTGAGATGAATTAACAGAATACAAAGCAGTTTCACAGAAAGCTTCTTTCCAGTTTTTAACGGAAGATATTTCCTTTTTCACCATAGCCCTCTATGGGCTTCAAAATATCACTTTGCAAATTCCACAGGAACCGTCTTAGCGAAAGGCTTCTTGAGGGTAAAGCTGTAACTCTGTGAGATGAAATAACAGAACACAAAGCAGTTTCTCAGAAAGCTTCTTTCCAGTTTTTAACTGAAGATATTTCCTTATTCACCGTAGCCCTAAAAGGGTTTCCAAATATCACTTTGCCAATTCCACAAGAACAGACTTAGCGAAAGGTTTCTAGAGGGGATACCTCTTCCTCGGTGAGATGAATTAAGAGAAAACAAAGCAGTTTCTCAGAAAGCTTCTTTCCAGTTTTTAACGGAAGATATTTCCTTTTTCACCATAGCCCTCCGTGGGTTTCCAAATATCACTTTGCAAATTCCACAAGAACAGTTTTAGCGAAAGACTTCTTGAGGGGAAAGCTGTAACTTTGTGAGGTGAATTAACAGAACACAAAGCAGTTTCTCAGAAAGCTTCTTTACAGTTTTTAACTGAAAATATTTTCTTTTTCACATTAGCCCTCTATGGGCTTCCAAATATCACTTTCCAAATTCCACAAGAACAGTCTTAGCGAAAGGCTTCTTGAGGGGAAAGCTGCAACTCTGTGAGATGAATTAACAGAACACAAAGCAGTTTCTCAGAAAGCTTCTTTCCACTTTTTCACTGAAGGTATTTCCTTTTTCACCATAGCCCTCTATGGGCTTCCAAATAATCTTTAGAAATTTTACAAGAACAGTCTTACCGAAAGGCTTCTTGAGGGGAAAGATGTAACTCTGTGAGATGAATTAACAGAACACAAAGCAGTTTCTTAGAAAGCTTCTTTCCGGTTTTTAACGGAAGATATTTCCTTTTTCACCATAGCCCACTATGGGCTTCGAAATATCACTTTGCAAATTCCACAAGAACAGCCTTAGCAAAAGGTTTCTTGAAGGGAAAGATGAAACACTGTGAGATGAATTCACAGAACACAAAGCAGTTTCTCAGAAAGCTTCTTTCCAGTTTTTAACGGAAGATATTTCCTTTTTCACCGTAGCCCTCTATGGGCTTCCAAATAATCTTTACAAATTCCACAAGAACAGTGTTAGCGAAAGGCTTCTTGAGGGGAAAGCTGTAACTCTGTGACATGAATTAACAGAAAACAATGCAGTTTCCCAGAAGCTTGTTTCCAGTTTTTAACGGAAGATATTTCCTTTTTCACCATAGGCCTCTATGGGCTTCCAAATATCAATTTGCGAATTCCACAAGTACAGCCTTAGCAAAAGGCTTTTTGAAGGGAAAGCTGTAACTGTGTGAGATGAATTAGCAGAACACAAAGCAGTTTCTCAGAAAGCTTCTTTCCAGTTTTTAACGGAAGATATTTCCTTTTTCACTCTAGCCCTCTATGGGCTTCCAAATATCACTTTGCCAATTCCACAAGAACAGCCTTAGCGAAAGGCTTCTTGAAGGGAAAGATGTAACTATGTGAGACGAATTTACAGAACAGAAAGCAGTTTCTCAGAAAGCCTCTTTCCAGTTTTGAACGGAAGATATTTCCTTTTTCACCATAGCCCTCTATGGGCTTCCAAATATCACTTTCCATATTCCACAAGAACAGTCTTAGCGAGGGGCTTCTTGAGGGGAAAGCTGTAACTCTGTGAGATGAATTAACAGAACACAAAGCCGTTTCTCAGAAAGCTTCTTTCCGGTTTTAAAGGAAGATATTTCCTTTTTCACGTTAGCCCTCTATGGGCTTCCAGGTATCACTTTGCAATTTCCTCATGAACAATCTTAGCGAAAGGCTTCTTGAGGGGAAAGCTGTAACTCTGTGAGATGAATTAACAGAACACAAAGCAGTTTCTCAGAAAGCTTCTTTCCGGTTTTTAACTGAACATATTTCCTTTTTCACCCTAGCCGACTATGTGTTTCCAAATATCACTTTGCCAATTCCACAAGCACAGTCTTAGCGAAAGGCTTCTTGAAGGGAAAGCTGTAACTCTGTGACATGAATTAACGGAACACAAAGCAGTTTCTCAGAAAGCTTCTTTCCAGTTTTTATCGGAAGATATTTCCTTTTTCACCCTAGCCCTCTATGGGCTTACGAATATCACCTTGCAAATTCCACAAGAGCAGCCTCAGCGAAAAACTTCTTGAGGGGAAGCTGTAACTCGGTGAGATGAATTAACATAATACAAAGCAGTTTCCCTGAAAGATTCTTTCCAGTTTTTAACGGAAGATATTTCCTTTTTCACCGTAGCGCTCTATGGGCTTCCGAATATCCCTTTCAAAATTCCACAAGAATATTCTTAGCGAAAAGCTTCTTGAGGGGAAATCTGTAACTTTGTGAGATGAATTAACAGAACACAAAGCAGTTTCTCAGAAAGCTTCTTTCCAGTATTTAACTGAAGATATATCCTTTTCCACCATAGCCCTATATCGGCTTCCAAATATCACTTTGCAAATTACACAAGAACAGTCTTAGCGAAAGGCTTCTTGACAGGAATATTGTAACTCTCTGAGATGAATTAACAGAACACAAAGCCGTTTCTCAGAAAGCTTCCTTCCAATTTTTAACGGAAATTATTTCCTTTTTCACCATAGCCCTCTATGGGCTCCCAAATATCACTTTGCAAATTCCACAAGAACAGTCTTAGCGAAAGGCTTTTTAGGGGAAACCTGTAACTCTGTCATATAAATTAACAGAACACAAAGCAGTTTTCCAGAAAGCTTCTTTCCGGTTTTTAAGGGGAGATATCTCCTTTTTCACCATAGCCCACTATGGCCTTCCAAGTATCACTTTCCAAATTCCGCAAGAACAGTCTTAGCGAAGGGATTGTTGAGAGGAAAGCTGAAACTCTCTGACATGAATTAACAGAACACAAAGCAGTTTGCCAGAAAGCTTCTTTCCAGTTTTTACCTGAAGACAATTCCTTTTTCACCACAGCCTTCTCTGGGCTTCCAAATATCACTTTCCAATTTCCACAAGAACACCCTTAGCGAAAGGCTTCTTGAAGGGCAAGCTGTAACTCTCTGAGATGAATTAACAGAACACAAAGCAGTTTTCAGAACCTTCTTTCCAGTTTTTAACGGAAGATAATTCCTTTTTCAATATAGCAGTCTAAGGGCTTCCAAATATCACTTTGCCAATTCCACAAGAACAGCCTTAGCGAAAGGCTTCTTGAAGGTAAAGATGCAACTCTGTGAGATGAATTAACAGAATACAAAGCAGTTTCACAGAAAGCTTCTTTCCAGTTTTTAACGGAAGATATTTCCTTTTTCACCATAGCCCTCTATGGGCTTCAAAATATCACTTTGCAAATTCCACAGGAACCGTCTTAGCGAAAGGCTTCTTGAGGGTAAAGCTGTAACTCTGTGAGATGAAATAACAGAACACAAAGCAGTTTCTCAGAAAGCTTCTTTCCAGTTTTTAACTGAAGATATTTCCTTATTCACCGTAGCCCTAAAAGGGTTTCCAAATATCACTTTGCCAATTCCACAAGAACAGACTTAGCGAAAGGTTTCTAGAGGGGATACCTCTTCCTCGGTGAGATGAATTAAGAGAAAACAAAGCAGTTTCTCAGAAAGCTTCTTTCCAGTTTTTAACGGAAGATATTTCCTTTTTCACCATAGCCCTCCGTGGGTTTCCAAATATCACTTTGCAAATTCCACAAGAACAGTTTTAGCGAAAGACTTCTTGAGGGGAAAGCTGTAACTTTGTGAGGTGAATTAACAGAACACAAAGCAGTTTCTCAGAAAGCTTCTTTACAGTTTTTAACTGAAAATATTTTCTTTTTCACATTAGCCCTCTATGGGCTTCCAAATATCACTTTCCAAATTCCACAAGAACAGTCTTAGCGAAAGGCTTCTTGAGGGGAAAGCTGCAACTCTGTGAGATGAATTAACAGAACACAAAGCAGTTTCTCAGAAAGCTTCTTTCCACTTTTTCACTGAAGGTATTTCCTTTTTCACCATAGCCCTCTATGGGCTTCCAAATAATCTTTAGAAATTTTACAAGAACAGTCTTACCGAAAGGCTTCTTGAGGGGAAAGATGTAACTCTGTGAGATGAATTAACAGAACACAAAGCAGTTTCCCAGAAAGCTTCTTTCCAGTTTTTAATGGAAGATATTTCCTTTTTCACCATAGCCTTCTATGGGCTTCCAAATATCACTTTGCCAACTCCACAAGAGCCTCAGCGAAAGCTTCTTGAATGTAAAGATGCAACTCTGTGAGATGAATTAACAGAACACAAAGCAGTTTCTTAGAAAGCTTCTTTCCGGTTTTTAACGGAAGATATTTCCTTTTTCACCATAGCCCACTATGGGCTTCGAAATATCACTTTGCAAATTCCACAAGAACAGCCTTAGCAAAAGGTTTCTTGAAGGGAAAGATGAAACACTGTGAGATGAATTCACAGAACACAAAGCAGTTTCTCAGAAAGCTTCTTTCCAGTTTTTAACGGAAGATATTTCCTTTTTCACCGTAGCCCTCTATGGGCTTCCAAATAAACTTTACAAATTCCACAAGAACAGTGTTAGCGAAAGACTTCTTGAGGGGAAAGCTGTAACTCTGTGACATGAATTAACAGAAAACAATGCAGTTTCCCAGAGGCTTGTTTCCAGTTTTTAACGGAAGATATTTCCTTTTTCACCATAGGCCTCTATGGGCTTCCAAATATCAATTTGCGAATTCCACAAGTACAGCCTTAGCAAAAGGCTTTTTGAAGGGAAAGCTGTAACTGTGTGAGATGAATTAGCAGAACACAAAGCAGTTTCTCAGAAAGCTTCTTTCCAGTTTTTAACGGAAGATATTTCCTTTTTCACTCTAGCCCTCTATGGGCTTCCAAATATCACTTTGCCAATTCCACAAGAACAGCCTTAGCGAAAGGCTTCTTGAAGGGAAAGATGTAACTATGTGAGACGAATTTACAGAACAGAAAGCAGTTTCTCAGAAAGCCTCTTTCCAGTTTTGAACGGAAGATATTTCCTTTTTCACCATAGCCCTCTATGGGCTTCCAAATATCACTTTCCATATTCCACAAGAACAGTCTTAGCGAGGGGCTTCTTGAGGGGAAAGCTGTAACTCTGTGAGATGAATTAACAGAACACAAAGCCGTTTCTCAGAAAGCTTCTTTCCGGTTTTAAAGGAAGATATTTCCTTTTTCACGTTAGCCCTCTATGGGCTTCCAGGTATCACTTTGCAATTTCCTCATGAACAATCTTAGCGAAAGGCTTCTTGAGGGGAAAGCTGTAACTCTGTGAGATGAATTAACAGAACACAAAGCAGTTTCTCAGAAAGCTTCTTTCCGGTTTTTAACTGAACATATTTCCTTTTTCACCCTAGCCGACTATGTGTTTCCAAATATCACTTTGCCAATTCCACAAGCACAGTCTTAGCGAAAGGCTTCTTGAAGGGAAAGCTGTAACTCTGTGACATGAATTAACGGAACACAAAATCAGTTTCTCAGAAAGCTTCTTTCCAGTTTTTATCGGAAGATATTTCCTTTTTCACCCTAGCCCTCTATGGGCTTACGAATATCACCTTGCAAATTCCACAAGAGCAGCCTCAGCGAAAAACTTCTTGAGGGGAAGCTGTAACTCGGTGAGATGAATTAACATAATACAAAGCAGTTTCCCTGAAAGATTCTTTCCAGTTTTTAACGGAAGATATTTCCTTTTTCACCGTAGCGCTCTATGGGCTTCCGAATATCCCTTTCAAAATTCCACAAGAATATTCTTAGCAAAAAGCTTCTTGAGGGGAAATCTGTAACTTTGTGAGATGAATTAACAGAACACAAAGCAGTTTCTCAGAAAGCTTCTTTCCAGTATTTAACTGAAGATATATCCTTTTCCACCATAGCCCTATATCGGCTTCCAAATATCACTTTGCAAATTACACAAGAACAGTCTTAGCGAAAGGCTTCTTGACAGGAATATTGTAACTCTCTGAGATGAATTAACAGAACACAAAGCCGTTTCTCAGAAAGCTTCCTTCCAATTTTTAACGGAAATTATTTCCTTTTTCACCATAGCCCTCTATGGGCTCCCAAATATCACTTTGCAAATTCCACAAGAACAGTCTTAGCGAAAGGCTTTTTAGGGGAAACCTGTAACTCTGTCATATAAATTAACAGAACACAAAGCAGTTTTCCAGAAAGCTTCTTTCCGGTTTTTAAGGGGAGATATCTCCTTTTTCACCATAGCCCACTATGGCCTTCCAAGTATCACTTTCCAAATTCCGCAAGAACAGTCTTAGCGAAGGGATTGTTGAGAGGAAAGCTGAAACTCTCTGACATGAATTAACAGAACACAAAGCAGTTTGCCAGAAAGCTTCTTTCCAGTTTTTACCTGAAGACAATTCCTTTTTCACCACAGCCTTCTCTGGGCTTCCAAATATCACTTTCCAATTTCCACAAGAACACCCTTAGCGAAAGGCTTCTTGAAGGGCAAGCTGTAACTCTCTGAGATGAATTAACAGAACACAAAGCAGTTTTCAGAACCTTCTTTCCAGTTTTTAACGGAAGATAATTCCTTTTTCAATATAGCAGTCTAAGGGCTTCCAAATATCACTTTGCCAATTCCACAAGAACAGCCTTAGCGAAAGGCTTCTTGAAGGTAAAGATGCAACTCTGTGAGATGAATTAACAGAATACAAAGCAGTTTCACAGAAAGCTTCTTTCCAGTTTTTAACGGAAGATATTTCCTTTTTCACCATAGCCCTCTATGGGCTTCAAAATATCACTTTGCAAATTCCACAGGAACCGTCTTAGCGAAAGGCTTCTTGAGGGTAAAGCTGTAACTCTGTGAGATGAAATAACAGAACACAAAGCAGTTTCTCAGAAAGCTTCTTTCCAGTTTTTAACTGAAGATATTTCCTTATTCACCGTAGCCCTAAAAGGGTTTCCAAATATCACTTTGCCAATTCCACAAGAACAGACTTAGCGAAAGGTTTCTAGAGGGGATACCTCTTCCTCGGTGAGATGAATTAAGAGAAAACAAAGCAGTTTCTCAGAAAGCTTCTTTCCAGTTTTTAACGGAAGATATTTCCTTTTTCACCATAGCCCTCCGTGGGTTTCCAAATATCACTTTGCAAATTCCACAAGAACAGTTTTAGCGAAAGACTTCTTGAGGGGAAAGCTGTAACTTTGTGAGGTGAATTAACAGAACACAAAGCAGTTTCTCAGAAAGCTTCTTTACAGTTTTTAACTGAAAATATTTTCTTTTTCACATTAGCCCTCTATGGGCTTCCAAATATCACTTTCCAAATTCCACAAGAACAGTCTTAGCGAAAGGCTTCTTGAGGGGAAAGCTGCAACTCTGTGAGATGAATTAACAGAACACAAAGCAGTTTCTCAGAAAGCTTCTTTCCACTTTTTCACTGAAGGTATTTCCTTTTTCACCATAGCCCTCTATGGGCTTCCAAATAATCTTTAGAAATTTTACAAGAACAGTCTTAACGAAAGGCTTCTTGAGGGGAAAGATGTAACTCTGTGAGATGAATTAACAGAACACAAAGCAGTTTCCCAGAAAGCTTCTTTCCAGTTTTTAATGGAAGATATTTCCTTTTTCACCATAGCCTTCTATGGGCTTCCAAATATCACTTTGCCAACTCCACAAGAGCCTCAGCGAAAGCTTCTTGAATGTAAAGATGCAACTCTGTGAGATGAATTAACAGAACACAAAGCAGTTTCTTAGAAAGCTTCTTTCCGGTTTTTAACGGAAGATATTTCCTTTTTCACCATAGCCCACTATGGGCTTCGAAATATCACTTTGCAAATTCCACAAGAACAGCCTTAGCAAAAGGTTTCTTGAAGGGAAAGATGAAACACTGTGAGATGAATTCACAGAACACAAAGCAGTTTCTCAGAAAGCTTCTTTCCAGTTTGTAACGGAAGATATTTCCTTTTTCACCGTAGCCCTCTATGGGCTTCCAAATAAACTTTACAAATTCCACAAGAACAGTGTTAGCGAAAGGCTTCTTGAGGGGAAAGCTGTAACTCTGTGACATGAATTAACAGAAAACAATGCAGTTTCCCAGAGGCTTGTTTCCAGTTTTTAACGGAAGATATTTCCTTTTTCACCATAGGCCTCTATGGGCTTCCAAATATCAATTTGCGAATTCCACAAGTACAGCCTTAGCAAAAGGCTTTTTGAAGGGAAAGCTGTAACTGTGTGAGATGAATTAGCAGAACACAAAGCAGTTTCTCAGAAAGCTTCTTTCCAGTTTTTAACGGAAGATATTTCCTTTTTCACTCTAGCCCTCTATGGGCTTCCAAATATCACTTTGCCAATTCCACAAGAACAGCCTTAGCAAAAGGCTTCTTGAAGGGAAAGATGTAACTATGTGAGACGAATTTACAGAACAGAAAGCAGTTTCTCAGAAAGCCTCTTTCCAGTTTTGAACGGAAGATATTTCCTTTTTCACCATAGCCCTCTATGGGCTTCCAAATATCACTTTCCATATTCCACAAGAACAGTCTTAGCGAGGGGCTTCTTGAGGGGAAAGCTGTAACTCTGTGAGATGAATTAACAGAACACAAAGCCGTTTCTCAGAAAGCTTCTTTCCGGTTTTAAAGGAAGATATTTCCTTTTTCACGTTAGCCCTCTATGGGCTTCCAGGTATCACTTTGCAATTTCCTCATGAACAATCTTAGCGAAAGGCTTCTTGAGGGGAAAGCTGTAACTCTGTGAGATGAATTAACAGAACACAAAGCAGTTTCTCAGAAAGCTTCTTTCCGGTTTTTAACTGAACATATTTCCTTTTTCACCCTAGCCGACTATGTGTTTCCAAATATCACTTTGCCAATTCCACAAGCACAGTCTTAGCGAAAGGCTTCTTGAAGGGAAAGCTGTAACTCTGTGACATGAATTAACGGAACACAAAATCAGTTTCTCAGAAAGCTTCTTTCCAGTTTTTATCGGAAGATATTTCCTTTTTCACCCTAGCCCTCTATGGGCTTACGAATATCACCTTGCAAATTCCACAAGAGCAGCCTCAGCGAAAAACTTCTTGAGGGGAAGCTGTAACTCGGTGAGATGAATTAACATAATACAAAGCAGTTTCCCTGAAAGATTCTTTCCAGTTTTTAACGGAAGATATTTCCTTTTTCACCGTAGCGCTCTATGGGCTTCCGAATATCCCTTTCAAAATTCCACAAGAATATTCTTAGCAAAAAGCTTCTTGAGGGGAAATCTGTAACTTTGTGAGATGAATTAACAGAACACAAAGCAGTTTCTCAGAAAGCTTCTTTCCAGTATTTAACTGAAGATATATCCTTTTCCACCATAGCCCTATATCGGCTTCCAAATATCACTTTGCAAATTACACAAGAACAGTCTTAGCGAAAGGCTTCTTGACAGGAATATTGTAACTCTCTGAGATGAATTAACAGAACACAAAGCCGTTTCTCAGAAAGCTTCCTTCCAATTTTTAACGGAAATTATTTCCTTTTTCACCATAGCCCTCTATGGGCTCCCAAATATCACTTTGCAAATTCCACAAGAACAGTCTTAGCGAAAGGCTTTTTAGGGGAAACCTGTAACTCTGTCATATAAATTAACAGAACACAAAGCAGTTTTCCAGAAAGCTTCTTTCCGGTTTTTAAGGGGAGATATCTCCTTTTTCACCATAGCCCACTATGGCCTTCCAAGTATCACTTTCCAAATTCCGCAAGAACAGTCTTAGCGAAGGGATTGTTGAGAGGAAAGCTGAAACTCTCTGACATGAATTAACAGAACACAAAGCAGTTTGCCAGAAAGCTTCTTTCCAGTTTTTACCTGAAGACAATTCCTTTTTCACCACAGCCTTCTCTGGGCTTCCAAATATCACTTTCCAATTTCCACAAGAACACCCTTAGCGAAAGGCTTCTTGAAGGGCAAGCTGTAACTCTCTGAGATGAATTAACAGAACACAAAGCAGTTTTCAGAACCTTCTTTCCAGTTTTTAACGGAAGATAATTCCTTTTTCAATATAGCAGTCTAAGGGCTTCCAAATATCACTTTGCCAATTCCACAAGAACAGCCTTAGCGAAAGGCTTCTTGAAGGTAAAGATGCAACTCTGTGAGATGAATTAACAGAATACAAAGCAGTTTCACAGAAAGCTTCTTTCCAGTTTTTAACGGAAGATATTTCCTTTTTCACCATAGCCCTCTATGGGCTTCAAAATATCACTTTGCAAATTCCACAGGAACCGTCTTAGCGAAAGGCTTCTTGAGGGTAAAGCTGTAACTCTGTGAGATGAAATAACAGAACACAAAGCAGTTTCTCAGAAAGCTTCTTTCCAGTTTTTAACTGAAGATATTTCCTTATTCACCGTAGCCCTAAAAGGGTTTCCAAATATCACTTTGCCAATTCCACAAGAACAGACTTAGCGAAAGGTTTCTAGAGGGGATACCTTTTCCTCGCTGAGATGAATTAAGAGAAAACAAAGCAGTTTCTCAGAAAGCTTCTTTCCAGTTTTTAACGGAAGATATTTCCTTTTTCACCATAGCCCTCCGTGGGTTTCCAAATATCACTTTGCAAATTCCACAAGAACAGTTTTAGCGAAAGACTTCTTGAGGGGAAAGCTGTAACTTTGTGAGGTGAATTAACAGAACACAAAGCAGTTTCTCAGAAAGCTTCTTTACAGTTTTTAACTGAAAATATTTTCTTTTTCACATTAGCCCTCTATGGGCTTCCAAATATCACTTTCCAAATTCCACAAGAACAGTCTTAGCGAAAGGCTTCTTGAGGGGAAAGCTGCAACTCTGTGAGATGAATTAACAGAACACAAAGCAGTTTCTCAGAAAGCTTCTTTCCACTTTTTCACTGAAGGTATTTCCTTTTTCACCATAGCCCTCTATGGGCTTCCAAATAATCTTTAGAAATTTTACAAGAACAGTCTTACCGAAAGGCTTCTTGAGGGGAAAGATGTAACTCTGTGAGATGAATTAACAGAACACAAAGCAGTTTCCCAGAAAGCTTCTTTCCAGTTTTTAACGGAAGATATTTCCTTTTTCACCATAGCCTTCTATGGGCTTCCAAATATCACTTTGCCAACTCCACAAGAGCCTCAGCGAAAGCTTCTTGAATGTAAAGATGCAACTCTGTGAGATGAATTAACAGAACACAAAGCAGTTTCTTAGAAAGCTTCTTTCCGGTTTTTAACGGAAGATATTTCCTTTTTCACCATAGCCCACTATGGGCTTCGAAATATCACTTTGCAAATTCCACAAGAACAGCCTTAGCAAAAGGTTTCTTGAAGGGAAAGATGAAACACTGTGAGATGAATTCACAGAACACAAAGCAGTTTCTCAGAAAGCTTCTTTCCAGTTTTTAACGGAAGATATTTCCTTTTTCACCGTAGCCCTCTATGGGCTTCCAAATATCACTTTGAAATTCCACAAGAACAGTCTTAGTGAAAAGCTTCTTGAGGGGAAAACTGTAACTCTGTGAGATGAATTAACAGAACACAAAGCAGTTTCTCAGAAAGCTTCTTTCCAGTTTTTCACTGAAGCTATTTCCTTTTTCACCGTAGCCCTCTATGGGCTTCCAAATAAACTTTACAAATTCCACAAGAACAGTGTTAGCGAAAGGCTTCTTGAGGGGAAAGCTGTAACTCTGTGACATGAATTAACAGAAAACAATGCAGTTTCCCAGAAGCTTGTTTCCAGTTTTTAACGGAAGATATTTCCTTTTTCACCATAGGCCTCTATGGGCTTCCAAATATCAATTTGCGAATTCCACAAGTACAGCCTTAGCAAAAGGCTTTTTGAAGGGAAAGCTGTAACTGTGTGAGATGAATTAGCAGAACACAAAGCAGTTTCTCAGAAAGCTTCTTTCCAGTTTTTAACGGAAGATATTTCCTTTTTCACTCTAGCCCTCTATGGGCTTCCAAATATCACTTTGCCAATTCCACAAGAACAGCCTTAGCGAAAGTCTTCTTGAAGGGAAAGATGTAACTATGTGAGACGAATTTACAGAACAGAAAGCAGTTTCTCAGAAAGCCTCTTTCCAGTTTTGAACGGAAGATATTTCCTTTTTCACCATAGCCCTCTATGGGCTTCCAAATATCACTTTCCATATTCCACAAGAACAGTCTTAGCGAGGGGCTTCTTGAGGGGAAAGCTGTAACTCTGTGAGATGAATTAACAGAACACAAAGCCGTTTCTCAGAAAGCTTCTTTCCGGTTTTAAAGGAAGATATTTCCTTTTTCACGTTAGCCCTCTATGGGCTTCCAGGTATCACTTTGCAATTTCCTCATGAACAATCTTAGCGAAAGGCTTCTTGAGGGGAAAGCTGTAACTCTGTGAGATGAATTAACAGAACACAAAGCAGTTTCTCAGAAAGCTTCTTTCCGGTTTTTAACTGAACATATTTCCTTTTTCACCCTAGCCGACTATGTGTTTCCAAATATCACTTTGCCAATTCCACAAGCACAGTCTTAGCGAAAGGCTTCTTGAAGGGAAAGCTGTAACTCTGTGACATGAATTAACGGAACACAAAGCAGTTTCTCAGAAAGCTTCTTTCCAGTTTTTATCGGAAGATATTTCCTTTTTCACCCTAGCCCTCTATGGGCTTACGAATATCACCTTGCAAATTCCACAAGAGCAGCCTCAGCGAAAAACTTCTTGAGGGGAAGCTGTAACTCGGTGAGATGAATTAACATAATACAAAGCAGTTTCCCTGAAAGATTCTTTCCAGTTTTTAACGGAAGATATTTCCTTTTTCACCGTAGCGCTCTATGGGCTTCCGAATATCCCTTTCAAAATTCCACAAGAATATTCTTAGCGAAAAGCTTCTTGAGGGGAAATCTGTAACTTTGTGAGATGAATTAACAGAACACAAAGCAGTTTCTCAGAAAGCTTCTTTCCAGTATTTAACTGAAGATATATCCTTTTCCACCATAGCCCTATATCGGCTTCCAAATATCACTTTGCAAATTACACAAGAACAGTCTTAGCGAAAGGCTTCTTGACAGGAATATTGTAACTCTCTGAGATGAATTAACAGAACACAAAGCCGTTTCTCAGAAAGCTTCCTTCCAATTTTTAACGGAAATTATTTCCTTTTTCACCATAGCCCTCTATGGGCTCCCAAATATCACTTTGCAAATTCCACAAGAACAGTCTTAGCGAAAGGCTTTTTAGGGGAAACCTGTAACTCTGTCATATAAATTAACAGAACACAAAGCAGTTTTCCAGAAAGCTTCTTTCCGGTTTTTAAGGGGAGATATCTCCTTTTTCACCATAGCCCACTATGGCCTTCCAAGTATCACTTTCCAAATTCCGCAAGAACAGTCTTAGCGAAGGGATTGTTGAGAGGAAAGCTGAAACTCTCTGACATGAATTAACAGAACACAAAGCAGTTTGCCAGAAAGCTTCTTTCCAGTTTTTACCTGAAGACAATTCCTTTTTCACCACAGCCTTCTCTGGGCTTCCAAATATCACTTTCCAATTTCCACAAGAACACCCTTAGCGAAAGGCTTCTTGAAGGGCAAGCTGTAACTCTCTGAGATGAATTAACAGAACACAAAGCAGTTTTCAGAACCTTCTTTCCAGTTTTTAACGGAAGATAATTCCTTTTTCAATATAGCAGTCTAAGGGCTTCCAAATATCACTTTGCCAATTCCACAAGAACAGCCTTAGCGAAAGGCTTCTTGAAGGTAAAGATGCAACTCTGTGAGATGAATTAACAGAATACAAAGCAGTTTCACAGAAAGCTTCTTTCCAGTTTTTAACGGAAGATATTTCCTTTTTCACCATAGCCCTCTATGGGCTTCAAAATATCACTTTGCAAATTCCACAGGAACCGTCTTAGCGAAAGGCTTCTTGAGGGTAAAGCTGTAACTCTGTGAGATGAATTCACAGAACACAAAGCAGTTTCTCAGAAAGCTTCTTTCCAGTTTTTAACTGAAGATATTTCCTTATTCACCGTAGCCCTAAAAGGGTTTCCAAATATCACTTTGCCAATTCCACAAGAACAGACTTAGCGAAAGGTTTCTAGAGGGGATACCTCTTCCTCGGTGAGATGAATTAAGAGAAAACAAAGCAGTTTCTCAGAAAGCTTCTTTCCAGTTTTTAACGGAAGATATTTCCTTTTTCACCATAGCCCTCCGTGGGTTTCCAAATATCACTTTGCAAATTCCACAAGAACAGTTTTAGCGAAAGACTTCTTGAGGGGAAAGCTGTAACTTTGTGAGGTGAATTAACAGAACACAAAGCAGTTTCTCAGAAAGCTTCTTTACAGTTTTTAACTGAAAATATTTTCTTTTTCACATTAGCCCTCTATGGGCTTCCAAATATCACTTTCCAAATTCCACAAGAACAGTCTTAGCGAAAGGCTTCTTGAGGGGAAAGCTGCAACTCTGTGAGATGAATTAACAGAACACAAAGCAGTTTCTCAGAAAGCTTCTTTCCACTTTTTCACTGAAGGTATTTCCTTTTTCACCATAGCCCTCTATGGGCTTCCAAATAATCTTTAGAAATTTTACAAGAACAGTCTTACCGAAAGGCTTCTTGAGGGGAAAGATGTAACTCTGTGAGATGAATTAACAGAACACAAAGCAGTTTCCCAGAAAGCGTCTTTCCAGTTTTTAACGGAAGATATTTCCTTTTTCACCATAGCCTTCTATGGGCTTCCAAATATCACTTTGCCAACTCCACAAGAGCCTCAGCGAAAGCTTCTTGAATGTAAAGATGCAACTCTGTGAGATGAATTAACAGAACACAAAGCAGTTTCTTAGAAAGCTTCTTTCCGGTTTTTAACGGAAGATATTTCCTTTTTCACCATAGCCCACTATGGGCTTCGAAATATCACTTTGCAAATTCCACAAGAACAGCCTTAGCAAAAGGTTTCTTGAAGGGAAAGATGAAACACTGTGAGATGAATTCACAGAACACAAAGCAGTTTCTCAGAAAGCTTCTTTCCAGTTTTTAACGGAAGATATTTCCTTTTTCACCGTAGCACTCTATGGGCTTCCAAATATCACTTTGAAATTCCACAAGAACAGTCTTAGTGAAAAGCTTCTTGAGGGGAAAACTGTAACTCTGTGAGATGAATTAACAGAACACAAAGCAGTTTCTCAGAAAGCTTCTTTCCAGTTTTTCACTGAAGCTATTTCCTTTTTCACCGTAGCCCTCTATGGGCTTCCAAATAAACTTTACAAATTCCACAAGAACAGTGTTAGCGAAAGGCTTCTTGAGGGGAAAGCTGTAACTCTGTGACATGAATTAACAGAAAACAATGCAGTTTCCCAGAAGCTTGTTTCCAGTTTTTAACGGAAGATATTTCCTTTTTCACCATAGGCCTCTATGGGCTTCCAAATATCAATTTGCGAATTCCACAAGTACAGCCTTAGCAAAAGGCTTTTTGAAGGGAAAGCTGTAACTGTGTGAGATGAATTAGCAGAACACAAAGCAGTTTCTCAGAAAGCTTCTTTCCAGTTTTTAACGGAAGATATTTCCTTTTTCACTCTAGCCCTCTATGGGCTTCCAAATATCACTTTGCCAATTCCACAAGAACAGCCTTAGCGAAAGGCTTCTTGAAGGGAAAGATGTAACTATGTGAGACGAATTTACAGAACAGAAAGCAGTTTCTCAGAAAGCCTCTTTCCAGTTTTGAACGGAAGATATTTCCTTTTTCACCATAGCCCTCTATGGGCTTCCAAATATCACTTTCCATATTCCACAAGAACAGTCTTAGCGAGGGGCTTCTTGAGGGGAAAGCTGTAACTCTGTGAGATGAATTAACAGAACACAAAGCCGTTTCTCAGAAAGCTTCTTTCCGGTTTTAAAGGAAGATATTTCCTTTTTCACGTTAGCCCTCTATGGGCTTCCAGGTATCACTTTGCAATTTCCTCATGAACAATCTTAGCGAAAGGCTTCTTGAGGGGAAAGCTGTAACTCTGTGAGATGAATTAACAGAACACAAAGCAGTTTCTCAGAAAGCTTCTTTCCGGTTTTTAACTGAACATATTTCCTTTTTCACCCTAGCCGACTATGTGTTTCCAAATATCACTTTGCCAATTCCACAAGCACAGTCTTAGCGAAAGGCTTCTTGAAGGGAAAGCTGTAACTCTGTGACATGAATTAACGGAACACAAAATCAGTTTCTCAGAAAGCTTCTTTCCAGTTTTTATCGGAAGATATTTCCTTTTTCACCCTAGCCCTCTATGGGCTTACGAATATCACCTTGCAAATTCCACAAGAGCAGCCTCAGCGAAAAACTTCTTGAGGGGAAGCTGTAACTCGGTGAGATGAATTAACATAATACAAAGCAGTTTCCCTGAAAGATTCTTTCCAGTTTTTAACGGAAGATATTTCCTTTTTCACCGTAGCGCTCTATGGGCTTCCGAATATCCCTTTCAAAATTCCACAAGAATATTCTTAGCGAAAAGCTTCTTGAGGGGAAATCTGTAACTTTGTGAGATGAATTAACAGAACACAAAGCAGTTTCTCAGAAAGCTTCTTTCCAGTATTTAACTGAAGATATATCCTTTTCCACCATAGCCCTATATCGGCTTCCAAATATCACTTTGCAAATTACACAAGAACAGTCTTAGCGAAAGGCTTCTTGACAGGAATATTGTAACTCTCTGAGATGAATTAACAGAACACAAAGCCGTTTCTCAGAAAGCTTCCTTCCAATTTTTAACGGAAATTATTTCCTTTTTCACCATAGCCCTCTATGGGCTCCCAAATATCACTTTGCAAATTCCACAAGAACAGTCTTAGCGAAAGGCTTTTTAGGGGAAACCTGTAACTCTGTCATAT
This sequence comes from Chlorocebus sabaeus, assembly GCF_047675955.1. Classification (NCBI taxonomy): domain Eukaryota; kingdom Metazoa; phylum Chordata; class Mammalia; order Primates; family Cercopithecidae; genus Chlorocebus; species Chlorocebus sabaeus. The sequence goes on along the minus strand of NW_027327914.1, from coordinate 842,992 downwards.
AAATTAACAGAACACAAAGCAGTTTTCCAGAAAGCTTCTTTCCGGTTTTTAAGGGGAGATATCTCCTTTTTCACCATAGCCCACTATGGCCTTCCAAGTATCACTTTCCAAATTCCGCAAGAACAGTCTTAGCGAAGGGATTGTTGAGAGGAAAGCTGAAACTCTCTGACATGAATTAACAGAACACAAAGCAGTTTGCCAGAAAGCTTCTTTCCAGTTTTTACCTGAAGACAATTCCTTTTTCACCACAGCCTTCTCTGGGCTTCCAAATATCACTTTCCAATTTCCACAAGAACACCCTTAGCGAAAGGCTTCTTGAAGGGCAAGCTGTAACTCTCTGAGATGAATTAACAGAACACAAAGCAGTTTTCAGAACCTTCTTTCCAGTTTTTAACGGAAGATAATTCCTTTTTCAATATAGCAGTCTAAGGGCTTCCAAATATCACTTTGCCAATTCCACAAGAACAGCCTTAGCGAAAGGCTTCTTGAAGGTAAAGATGCAACTCTGTGAGATGAATTAACAGAATACAAAGCAGTTTCACAGAAAGCTTCTTTCCAGTTTTTAACGGAAGATATTTCCTTTTTCACCATAGCCCTCTATGGGCTTCAAAATATCACTTTGCAAATTCCACAGGAACCGTCTTAGCGAAAGGCTTCTTGAGGGTAAAGCTGTAACTCTGTGAGATGAAATAACAGAACACAAAGCAGTTTCTCAGAAAGCTTCTTTCCAGTTTTTAACTGAAGATATTTCCTTATTCACCGTAGCCCTAAAAGGGTTTCCAAATATCACTTTGCCAATTCCACAAGAACAGACTTAGCGAAAGGTTTCTAGAGGGGATACCTCTTCCTCGGTGAGATGAATTAAGAGAAAACAAAGCAGTTTCTCAGAAAGCTTCTTTCCAGTTTTTAACGGAAGATATTTCCTTTTTCACCATAGCCCTCCGTGGGTTTCCAAATATCACTTTGCAAATTCCACAAGAACAGTTTTAGCGAAAGACTTCTTGAGGGGAAAGCTGTAACTTTGTGAGGTGAATTAACAGAACACAAAGCAGTTTCTCAGAAAGCTTCTTTACAGTTTTTAACTGAAAATATTTTCTTTTTCACATTAGCCCTCTATGGGCTTCCAAATATCACTTTCCAAATTCCACAAGAACAGTCTTAGCGAAAGGCTTCTTGAGGGGAAAGCTGCAACTCTGTGAGATGAATTAACAGAACACAAAGCAGTTTCTCAGAAAGCTTCTTTCCACTTTTTCACTGAAGGTATTTCCTTTTTCACCATAGCCCTCTATGGGCTTCCAAATAATCTTTAGAAATTTTACAAGAACAGTCTTACCGAAAGGCTTCTTGAGGGGAAAGATGTAACTCTGTGAGATGAATTAACAGAACACAAAGCAGTTTCCCAGAAAGCTTCTTTCCAGTTTTTAACGGAAGATATTTCCTTTTTCACCATAGCCTTCTATGGGCTTCCAAATATCACTTTGCCAACTCCACAAGAGCCTCAGCGAAAGCTTCTTGAATGTAAAGATGCAACTCCGTGAGATGAATTAACAGAACACAAAGCAGTTTCTTAGAAAGCTTCTTTCCGGTTTTTAACGGAAGATATTTCCTTTTTCACCATAGCCCACTATGGGCTTCGAAATATCACTTTGCAAATTCCACAAGAACAGCCTTAGCAAAAGGTTTCTTGAAGGGAAAGATGAAACACTGTGAGATGAATTCACAGAACACAAAGCAGTTTCTCAGAAAGCTTCTTTCCAGTTTTTAACGGAAGATATTTCCTTTTTCACCGTAGCCCTCTATGGGCTTCCAAATATCACTTTGAAATTCCACAAGAACAGTCTTAGTGAAAAGCTTCTTGAGGGGAAAACTGTAACTCTGTGAGATGAATTAACAGAACACAAAGCAGTTTCTCAGAAAGCTTCTTTCCAGTTTTTCACTGAAGCTATTTCCTTTTTCACCGTAGTCCTCTATGGGCTTCCAAATAAACTTTACAAATTCCACAAGAACAGTGTTAGCGAAAGGCTTCTTGAGGGGAAAGCTGTAACTCTGTGACATGAATTAACAGAAAACAATGCAGTTTCCCAGAAGCTTGTTTCCAGTTTTTAACGGAAGATATTTCCTTTTTCACCATAGGCCTCTATGGGCTTCCAAATATCAATTTGCGAATTCCACAAGTACAGCCTTAGCAAAAGGCTTTTTGAAGGGAAAGCTGTAACTGTGTGAGATGAATTAGCAGAACACAAAGCAGTTTCCCTGAAAGATTCTTTCCAGTTTTTAACGGAAGATATTTCCTTTTTCACCGTAGCGCTCTATGGGCTTCCGAATATCCCTTTCAAAATTCCACAAGAATATTCTTAGCGAAAAGCTTCTTGAGGGGAAATCTGTAACTTTGTGAGATGAATTAACAGAACACAAAGCAGTTTCTCAGAAAGCTTCTTTCCAGTATTTAACTGAAGATATATCCTTTTCCACCATAGCCCTATATCGGCTTCCAAATATCACTTTGCAAATTACACAAGAACAGTCTTAGCGAAAGGCTTCTTGACAGGAATATTGTAACTCTCTGAGATGAATTAACAGAACACAAAGCCGTTTCTCAGAAAGCTTCCTTCCAATTTTTAACGGAAATTATTTCCTTTTTCACCATAGCCCTCTATGGGCTCCCAAATATCACTTTGCAAATTCCACAAGAACAGTCTTAGCGAAAGGCTTTTTAGGGGAAACCTGTAACTCTGTCATATAAATTAACAGAACACAAAGCAGTTTTCCAGAAAGCTTCTTTCCGGTTTTTAAGGGGAGATATCTCCTTTTTCACCATAGCCCACTATGGCCTTCCAAGTATCACTTTCCAAATTCCGCAAGAACAGTCTTAGCGAAGGGATTGTTGAGAGGAAAGCTGAAACTCTCTGACATGAATTAACAGAACACAAAGCAGTTTGCCAGAAAGCTTCTTTCCAGTTTTTACCTGAAGACAATTCCTTTTTCACCACAGCCTTCTCTGGGCTTCCAAATATCACTTTCCAATTTCCACAAGAACACCCTTAGCGAAAGGCTTCTTGAAGGGCAAGCTGTAACTCTCTGAGATGAATTAACAGAACACAAAGCAGTTTTCAGAACCTTCTTTCCAGTTTTTAACGGAAGATAATTCCTTTTTCAATATAGCAGTCTAAGGGCTTCCAAATATCACTTTGCCAATTCCACAAGAACAGCCTTAGCGAAAGGCTTCTTGAAGGTAAAGATGCAACTCTGTGAGATGAATTAACAGAATACAAAGCAGTTTCACAGAAAGCTTCTTTCCAGTTTTTAACGGAAGATATTTCCTTTTTCACCATAGCCCTCTATGGGCTTCAAAATATCACTTTGCAAATTCCACAGGAACCGTCTTAGCGAAAGGCTTCTTGAGGGTAAAGCTGTAACTCTGTGAGATGAAATAACAGAACACAAAGCAGTTTCTCAGAAAGCTTCTTTCCAGTTTTTAACTGAAGATATTTCCTTATTCACCGTAGCCCTAAAAGGGTTTCCAAATATCACTTTGCCAATTCCACAAGAACAGACTTAGCGAAAGGTTTCTAGAGGGGATACCTCTTCCTCGGTGAGATGAATTAAGAGAAAACAAAGCAGTTTCTCAGAAAGCTTCTTTCCAGTTTTTAACGGAAGATATTTCCTTTTTCACCATAGCCCTCCGTGGGTTTCCAAATATCACTTTGCAAATTCCACAAGAACAGTTTTAGCGAAAGACTTCTTGAGGGGAAAGCTGTAACTTTGTGAGGTGAATTAACAGAACACAAAGCAGTTTCTCAGAAAGCTTCTTTACAGTTTTTAACTGAAAATATTTTCTTTTTCACATTAGCCCTCTATGGGCTTCCAAATATCACTTTCCAAATTCCACAAGAACAGTCTTAGCGAAAGGCTTCTTGAGGGGAAAGCTGCAACTCTGTGAGATGAATTAACAGAACACAAAGCAGTTTCTCAGAAAGCTTCTTTCCACTTTTTCACTGAAGGTATTTCCTTTTTCACCATAGCCCTCTATGGGCTTCCAAATAATCTTTAGAAATTTTACAAGAACAGTCTTACCGAAAGGCTTCTTGAGGGGAAAGATGTAACTCTGTGAGATGAATTAACAGAACACAAAGCAGTTTCTCAGAAAGCTTCTTTCCAGTTTTTAACGGAAGATATTTCCTTTTTCACGCTAGCCCTCTATGGGCTTCCAAATATCACTTTGCCAATTCCACAAGAACAACCTTAGCGAAAGGCTTCTTGAAGGGAAAGATGTAACTATGTGAGACGAATTTACAGAACAGAAAGCAGTTTCTCAGAAAGCCTCTTTCCAGTTTTGAACGGAAGATATTTCCTTTTTCACCATAGCCCTCTATGGGCTTCCAAATATCACTTTCCATATTCCACAAGAACAGTCTTAGCGAGGGGCTTTTTGAATGGAAAGCTGTAACTCTGTGAGATGAATTAACAGAACACAAAGCCGTTTCTCAGAAAGCTTCTTTCCGGTTTTAAAGGAAGATATTTCCTTTTTCACGTTAGCCCTCTATGGGCTTCCAGGTATCACTTTGCAATTTCCTCATGAACAATCTTAGCGAAAGGCTTCTTGAGGGGAAAGCTGTAACTCTGTGAGATGAATTAACAGAACACAAAGCAGTTTCTCAGAAAGCTTCTTTCCGGTTTTTAACTGAACATATTTCCTTTTTCACCCTAGCCGACTATGTGTTTCCAAATATCACTTTGCCAATTCCACAAGCACAGTCTTAGCGAAAGGCTTCTTGAAGGGAAAGCTGTAACTCTGTGACATGAATTAACGGAACACAAAGCAGTTTCTCAGAAAGCTTCTTTCCAGTTTTTATCGGAAGATATTTCCTTTTTCACCCTAGCCCTCTATGGGCTTACGAATATCACCTTGCAAATTCCACAAGAGCAGCCTCAGCGAAAAACTTCTTGAGGGGAAGCTGTAACTCGGTGAGATGAATTAACATAATACAAAGCAGTTTCCCTGAAAGATTCTTTCCAGTTTTTAACGGAAGATATTTCCTTTTTCACCGTAGCGCTCTATGGGCTTCCGAATATCCCTTTCAAAATTCCACAAGAATATTCTTAGCGAAAAGCTTCTTGAGGGGAAATCTGTAACTTTGTGAGATGAATTAACAGAACACAAAGCAGTTTCTCAGAAAGCTTCTTTCCAGTATTTAACTGAAGATATATCCTTTTCCACCATAGCCCTATATCGGCTTCCAAATATCACTTTGCAAATTACACAAGAACAGTCTTAGCGAAAGGCTTCTTGACAGGAATATTGTAACTCTCTGAGATGAATTAACAGAACACAAAGCCGTTTCTCAGAAAGCTTCCTTCCAATTTTTAACGGAAATTATTTCCTTTTTCACCATAGCCCTCTATGGGCTCCCAAATATCACTTTGCAAATTCCACAAGAACAGTCTTAGCGAAAGGCTTTTTAGGGGAAACCTGTAACTCTGTCATATAAATTAACAGAACACAAAGCAGTTTTCCAGAAAGCTTCTTTCCGGTTTTTAAGGGGAGATATCTCCTTTTTCACCATAGCCCACTATGGCCTTCCAAGTATCACTTTCCAAATTCCGCAAGAACAGTCTTAGCGAAGGGATTGTTGAGAGGAAAGCTGAAACTCTCTGACATGAATTAACAGAACACAAAGCAGTTTGCCAGAAAGCTTCTTTCCAGTTTTTACCTGAAGACAATTCCTTTTTCACCACAGCCTTCTCTGGGCTTCCAAATATCACTTTCCAATTTCCACAAGAACACCCTTAGCGAAAGGCTTCTTGAAGGGCAAGCTGTAACTCTCTGAGATGAATTAACAGAACACAAAGCAGTTTTCAGAACCTTCTTGCCAGTTTTTAACGGAAGATAATTCCTTTTTCAATATAGCAGTCTAAGGGCTTCCAAATGTCACTTTGCCAATTCCACAAGAACAGCCTTAGCGAAAGGCTTCTTGAAGGTAAAGATGCAACTCTGTGAGACGAATTAACAGAATACAAAGCAGTTTCACAGAAAGCTTCTTTCCAGTTTTTAACGGAAGATATTTCCTTTTTCACCATAGCCCTCTATGGGCTTCAAAATATCACTTTGCAAATTCCACAGGAACCGTCTTAGCGAAAGGCTTCTTGAGGGTAAAGCTGTAACTCTGTGAGATGAAATAACAGAACACAAAGCAGTTTCTCAGAAAGCTTCTTTCCAGTTTTTAACTGAAGATATATCCTTATTCACCGTAGCCCTAAAAGGGGTTCCAAATATCACTTTGCCAATTCCACAAGAACAGACTTAGCGAAAGGTTTCTAGAGGGGATACCTCTTCCTCGGTGAGATGAATTAAGAGAAAACAAAGCAGTTTCTCAGAAAGCTTCTTTCCAGTTTTTAACGGAAGATATTTCCTTTTTCACCATAGCCCTCCGTGGGTTTCCAAATATCACTTTGCAAATTCCACAAGAACAGTTTTAGCGAAAGACTTCTTGAGGGGAAAGCTGTAACTTTGTGAGGTGAATTAACAGAACACAAAGCAGTTTCTCAGAAAGCTTCTTTACAGTTTTTAACTGAAAATATTTTCTTTTTCACATTAGCCCTCTATGGGCTTCCAAATATCACTTTCCAAATTCCACAAGAACAGTCTTAGCGAAAGGCTTCTTGAGGGGAAAGCTGCAACTCTGTGAGATGAATTAACAGAACACAAAGCAGTTTCTCAGAAAGCTTCTTTCCACTTTTTCACTGAAGGTATTTCCTTTTTCACCATAGCCCTCTATGGGCTTTCAAATAATCTTTAGAAATTTTACAAGAACAGTCTTACCGAAAGGCTTCTTGAGGGGAAAGATGTAACTCTGTGAGATGAATTAACAGAACACAAAGCAGTTTCCCAGAAAGCTTCTTTCCAGTTTTTAACGGAAGATATTTCCTTTTTCACCATAGCCTTCTATGGGCTTCCAAATATCACTTTGCCAACTCCACAAGAGCCTCAGCGAAAGCTTCTTGAATGTAAAGATGCAACTCTGTGAGATGAATTAACAGAACACAAAGCAGTTTCTTAGAAAGCTTCTTTCCGGTTTTTAACGGAAGATATTTCCTTTTTCACCATAGCCCACTATGGGCTTCGAAATATCACTTTGCAAATTCCACAAGAACAGCCTTAGCAAAAGGTTTCTTGAAGGGAAAGATGAAACACTGTGAGATGAATTCACAGAACACAAAGCAGTTTCTCAGAAAGCTTCTTTCCAGTTTTTAACGGAAGATATTTCCTTTTTCACCGTAGCCCTCTATGGGCTTCCAAATATCACTTTGAAATTCCACAAGAACAGTCTTAGTGAAAAGCTTCTTGAGGGGAAAACTGTAACTCTGTGAGATGAATTAACAGAACACAAAGCAGTTTCTCAGAAAGCTTCTTTCCAGTTTTTCACTGAAGCTATTTCCTTTTTCACCGTAGTCCTCTATGGGCTTCCAAATAAACTTTACAAATTCCACAAGAACAGTGTTAGCGAAAGGCTTCTTGAGGGGAAAGCTGTAACTCTGTGACATGAATTAACAGAAAACAATGCAGTTTCCCAGAAGCTTGTTTCCAGTTTTTAACGGAAGATATTTCCTTTTTCACCATAGGCCTCTATGGGCTTCCAAATATCAATTTGCGAATTCCACAAGTACAGCCTTAGCAAAAGGCTTTTTGAAGGGAAAGCTGTAACTGTGTGAGATGAATTAGCAGAACACAAAGCAGTTTCTCAGAAAGCTTCTTTCCAGTTTTTAACGGAAGATATTTCCTTTTTCACTCTAGCCCTCTATGGGCTTCCAAATATCACTTTGCCAATTCCACAAGAACAGCCTTAGCGAAAGGCTTCTTGAAGGGAAAGATGTAACTATGTGAGACGAATTTACAGAACAGAAAGCAGTTTCTCAGAAAGCCTCTTTCCAGTTTTGAACGGAAGATATTTCCTTTTTCACCATAGCCCTCTATGGGCTTCCAAATATCACTTTCCATATTCCACAAGAACAGTCTTAGCGAGGGGCTTCTTGAGGGGAAAGCTGTAACTCTGTGAGATGAATTAACAGAACACAAAGCCGTTTCTCAGAAAGCTTCTTTCCGGTTTTAAAGGAAGATATTTCCTTTTTCACGTTAGCCCTCTATGGGCTTCCAGGTATCACTTTGCAATTTCCTCATGAACAATCTTAGCGAAAGGCTTCTTGAGGGGAAAGCTGTAACTCTGTGAGATGAATTAACAGAACACAAAGCAGTTTCTCAGAAAGCTTCTTTCCGGTTTTTAACTGAACATATTTCCTTTTTCACCCTAGCCGACTATGTGTTTCCAAATATCACTTTGCCAATTCCACAAGCACAGTCTTAGCGAAAGGCTTCTTGAAGGGAAAGCTGTAACTCTGTGACATGAATTAACGGAACACAAAGCAGTTTCTCAGAAAGCTTCTTTCCAGTTTTTATCGGAAGATATTTCCTTTTTCACCCTAGCCCTCTATGGGCTTACGAATATCACCTTGCAAATTCCACAAGAGCAGCCTCAGCGAAAAACTTCTTGAGGGGAAGCTGTAACTCGGTGAGATGAATTAACATAATACAAAGCAGTTTCCCTGAAAGATTCTTTCCAGTTTTTAACGGAAGATATTTCCTTTTTCACCGTAGCGCTCTATGGGCTTCCGAATATCCCTTTCAAAATTCCACAAGAATATTCTTAGCGAAAAGCTTCTTGAGGGGAAATCTGTAACTTTGTGAGATGAATTAACAGAACACAAAGCAGTTTCTCAGAAAGCTTCTTTCCAGTATTTAACTGAAGATATATCCTTTTCCACCATAGCCCTATATCGGCTTCCAAATATCACTTTGCAAATTACACAAGAACAGTCTTAGCGAAAGGCTTCTTGACAGGAATATTGTAACTCTCTGAGATGAATTAACAGAACACAAAGCCGTTTCTCAGAAAGCTTCCTTCCAATTTTTAACGGAAATTATTTCCTTTTTCACCATAGCCCTCTATGGGCTCCCAAATATCACTTTGCAAATTCCACAAGAACAGTCTTAGCGAAAGGCTTTTTAGGGGAAACCTGTAACTCTGTCATATAAATTAACAGAACACAAAGCAGTTTTCCAGAAAGCTTCTTTCCGGTTTTTAAGGGGAGATATCTCCTTTTTCACCATAGCCCACTATGGCCTTCCAAGTATCACTTTCCAAATTCCGCAAGAACAGTCTTAGCGAAGGGATTGTTGAGAGGAAAGCTGAAACTCTCTGACATGAATTAACAGAACACAAAGCAGTTTGCCAGAAAGCTTCTTTCCAGTTTTTACCTGAAGACAATTCCTTTTTCACCACAGCCTTCTCTGGGCTTCCAAATATCACTTTCCAATTTCCACAAGAACACCCTTAGCGAAAGGCTTCTTGAAGGGCAAACTGTAACTCTCTGAGATGAATTAACAGAACACAAAGCAGTTTTCAGAACCTTCTTTCCAGTTTTTAATGGAAGATAATTCCTTTTTCAATATAGCAGTCTAAGGGCTTCCAAATATCACTTTGCCAATTCCACAAGAACAGCCTTAGCGAAAGGCTTCTTGAAGGTAAAGATGCAACTCTGTGAGATGAATTAACAGAATACAAAGCAGTTTCACAGAAATCTTCTTTCCAGTTTTTAACGGAAGATATTTCCTTTTTCACCATAGCCCTCTATGGGCTTCAAAATATCACTTTGCAAATTCCACAGGAACCGTCTTAGCGAAAGGCTTCTTGAGGGTAAAGCTGTAACTCTGTGAGATGAAATAACAGAACACAAAGCAGTTTCTCAGAAAGCTTCTTTCCAGTTTTTAACTGAAGATATTTCCTTATTCACCGTAGCCCTAAAAGGGTTTCCAAATATCACTTTGCCAATTCCACAAGAACAGACTTAGCGAAAGGTTTCTAGAGGGGATACCTCTTCCTCGGTGAGATGAATTAAGAGAAAACAAAGCAGTTTCTCAGAAAGCTTCTTTCCAGTTTTTAACGGAAGATATTTCCTTTTTCACCATAGCCCTCCGTGGGTTTCCAAATATCACTTTGCAAATTCCACAAGAACAGTTTTAGCGAAAGACTTCTTGAGGGGAAAGCTGTAACTTTGTGAGGTGAATTAACAGAACACAAAGCAGTTTCTCAGAAAGCTTCTTTACAGTTTTTAACTGAAAATATTTTCTTTTTCACATTAGCCCTCTATGGGCTTCCAAATATCACTTTCCAAATTCCACAAGAACAGTCTTAGCGAAAGGCTTCTTGAGGGGAAAGCTGCAACTCTGTGAGATGAATTAACAGAACACAAAGCAGTTTCTCAGAAAGCTTCTTTCCACTTTTTCACTGAAGGTATTTCCTTTTTCACCATAGCCCTCTATGGGCTTCCAAATAATCTTTAGAAATTTTACAAGAACAGTCTTACCGAAAGGCTTCTTGAGGGGAAAGATGTAACTCTGTGAGATGAATTAACAGAACACAAAGCAGTTTCCCAGAAAGCTTCTTTCCAGTTTTTAACGGAAGATATTTCCTTTTTCACCATAGCCTTCTATGGGCTTCCAAATATCACTTTGCCAACTCCACAAGAGCCTCAGCGAAAGCTTCTTGAATGTAAAGATGCAACTCTGTGAGATGAATTAACAGAACACAAAGCAGTTTCTTAGAAAGCTTCTTTCCGGTTTTTAACGGAAGATATTTCCTTTTTCACCATAGCCCACTATGGGCTTCGAAATATCACTTTGCAAATTCCACAAGAACAGCCTTAGCAAAAGGTTTCTTGAAGGGAAAGATGAAACACTGTGAGATGAATTCACAGAACACAAAGCAGTTTCTCAGAAAGCTTCTTTCCAGTTTTTAACGGAAGATATTTCCTTTTTCACCGTAGCCCTCTATGGGCTTCCAAATATCACTTGGAAATTCCACAAGAACAGTCTTAGTGAAAAGCTTCTTGAGGGGAAAACTGTAACTCTGTGAGATGAATTAACAGAACACAAAGCAGTTTCTCAGAAAGCTTCTTTCCAGTTTTTCACTGAAGCTATTTCCTTTTTCACCGTAGCCTTCTATGGGCTTCCAAATAAACTTTACAAATTCCACAAGAACAGTGTTAGCGAAAGGCTTCTTGAGGGGAAAGCTGTAACTCTGTGACATGAATTAACAGAAAACAATGCAGTTTCCCAGAAGCTTGTTTCCAGTTTTTAACGGAAGATATTTCCTTTTTTACCATAGGCCTCTATGGGCTTCCAAATATCAATTTGCGAATTCCACAAGTACAGCCTTAGCAAAAGGCTTTTTGAAGGGAAAGCTGTAACTGTGTGAGATGAATTAGCAGAACACAAAGCAGTTTCTCAGAAAGCTTCTTTCCAGTTTTTAACGGAAGATATTTCCTTTTTCACTCTAGCCCTCTATGGGCTTCCAAATATCACTTTGCCAATTCCACAAGAACAGCCTTAGCGAAAGGCTTCTTGAAGGGAAAGATGTAACTATGTGAGACGAATTTACAGAACAGAAAGCAGTTTCTCAGAAAGCCTCTTTCCAGTTTTGAACGGAAGATATTTCCTTTTTCACCATAGCCCTCTATGGGCTTCCAAATATCACTTTCCATATTCCACAAGAACAGTCTTAGCGAGGGGCTTCTTGAGGGGAAAGCTGTAACTCTGTGAGATGAATTAACAGAACACAAAGCCGTTTCTCAGAAAGCTTCTTTCCGGTTTTAAAGGAAGATATTTCCTTTTTCACGTTAGCCCTCTATGGGCTTCCAGGTATCACTTTGCAATTTCCTCATGAACAATCTTAGCGAAAGGCTTCTTGAGGGGAAAGCTGTAACTCTGTGAGATGAATTAACAGAACACAAAGCAGTTTCTCAGAAAGCTTCTTTCCGGTTTTTAACTGAACATATTTCCTTTTTCACCCTAGCCGACTATGTGTTTCCAAATATCACTTTGCCAATTCCACAAGCACAGTCTTAGCGAAAGGCTTCTTGAAGGGAAAGCTGTAACTCTGTGACATGAATTAACGGAACACAAAGCAGTTTCTCAGAAAGCTTCTTTCCAGTTTTTATCGGAAGATATTTCCTTTTTCACCCTAGCCCTCTATGGGCTTACGAATATCACCTTGCAAATTCCACAAGAGCAGCCTCAGCGAAAAACTTCTTGAGGGGAAGCTGTAACTCGGTGAGATGAATTAACATAATACAAAGCAGTTTCCCTGAAAGATTCTTTCCAGTTTTTAACGGAAGATATTTCCTTTTTCACCGTAGCGCTCTATGGGCTTCCGAATATCCCTTTCAAAATTCCACAAGAATATTCTTAGCAAAAAGCTTCTTGAGGGGAAATCTGTAACTTTGTGAGATGAATTAACAGAACACAAAGCAGTTTCTCAGAAAGCTTCTTTCCAGTATTTAACTGAAGATATATCCTTTTCCACCATAGCCCTATATCGGCTTCCAAATATCACTTTGCAAATTACACAAGAACAGTCTTAGCGAAAGGCTTCTTGACAGGAATATTGTAACTCTCTGAGATGAATTAACAGAACACAAAGCCGTTTCTCAGAAAGCTTCCTTCCAATTTTTAACGGAAATTATTTCCTTTTTCACCATAGCCCTCTATGGGCTCCCAAATATCACTTTGCAAATTCCACAAGAACAGTCTTAGCGAAAGGCTTTTTAGGGGAAACCTGTAACTCTGTCATATAAATTAACAGAACACAAAGCAGTTTTCCAGAAAGCTTCTTTCCGGTTTTTAAGGGGAGATATCTCCTTTTTCACCATAGCCCACTATGGCCTTCCAAGTATCACTTTCCAAATTCCGCAAGAACAGTCTTAGCGAAGGGATTGTTGAGAGGAAAGCTGAAACTCTCTGACATGAATTAACAGAACACAAAGCAGTTTGCCAGAAAGCTTCTTTCCAGTTTTTACCTGAAGACAATTCCTTTTTCACCACAGCCTTCTCTGGGCTTCCAAATATCACTTTCCAATTTCCACAAGAACACCCTTAGCGAAAGGCTTCTTGAAGGGCAAGCTGTAACTCTCTGAGATGAATTAACAGAACACAAAGCAGTTTTCAGAACCTTCTTTCCAGTTTTTAACGGAAGATAATTCCTTTTTCAATATAGCAGTCTAAGGGCTTCCAAATATCACTTTGCCAATTCCACAAGAACAGCCTTAGCGAAAGGCTTCTTGAAGGTAAAGATGCAACTCTGTGAGATGAATTAACAGAATACAAAGCAGTTTCACAGAAAGCTTCTTTCCACTTTTCAACGGAAGATATTTCCTTTTTCACCATAGCCCTCTATGGGGTTCAAAATATCACTTTGCAAATTCCACAGGAACCGTCTTAGCGAAGGGCTTCTTGAGGGTAAAGCTGTAACTCTGTGAGATGAAATAACAGAACACAAAGCAGTTTCTCAGAAAGCTTCTTTCCAGTTTTTAACTGAAGATATTTCCTTATTCACCGTAGCCCTAAAAGGGTTTCCAAATATCACTTTGCCAATTCCACAAGAACAGACTTAGCGAAAGGTTTCTAGAGGGGATACCTTTTCCTCGGTGAGATGAATTAACAGAATACAAAGCTGTTTCACAGAAAGCTTCTTTCCAGTTTTTAACGGAAGATATTTCCTTTTTCACCATAGCCCTCTATGGGCTTCAAAATATCACTTTGCAAATTCCACAGGAACCGTCTTAGCGAAGGGCTTCTTGAGGGTAAAGCTGTAACTCTGTGAGATGAAATAACAGAACACAAAGCAGTTTCTCAGAAAGCTTCTTTCCAGTTTTTAACTGAAGATATTTCCTTATTCACCGTAGCCCTAAAAGGGTTTCCAAATATCACTTTGCCAATTCCACAAGAACAGACTTAGCGAAAGGTTTCTAGAGGGGATACCTTTTCCTCGGTGAGATGAATTAAGAGAAAACAAAGTAGTTTCTCAGAAAGCTTCTTTCCAGTTTTTAACGGAAGATATTTCCTTTTTCACCAGAGCCCTCCGTGGGTTTCCAAATATCACTTTGCAAATTCCACAAGAACAGTTTTAGCGAAAGACTTCTTGAGGGGAAAGCTGTAACTTTGTGAGGTGAATTAACAGAACACAGAGCAGTTTCTCAGAAAGCTTCTTTACAGTTTTTAACTGAAAATATTTTCTTTTTCACATTAGCCCTCTATGGGCTTCCAAATATCACTTTCCAAATTCCACAAGAACAGTCTTAGCGAAAGGCTTCTTGAGGGGAAAGCTGCAACTCTGTGAGATGAATTAACAGAACACAAAGCAGTTTCTCAGAAAGCTTCTTTCCACTTTTTCACTGAAGGTATTTCCTTTTTCACCATAGCCCTCTATGTGCTTCCAAATAATCTTTAGAAATTTTACAAGAACAGTCTTACCGAAAGGCTTCTTGAGGGGAAAGATGTAACTCTGTGAGATGAATTAACAGAACACAAAGCAGTTTCTCAGAAAGCTTCTTTCCAGTTTTTAACGGAAGATATTTCCTTTTTCACCATAGCCTTCTATGGGCTTCCAAATATCACTTTGCCAACTCCACAAGAGCCTCAGCGAAAGCTTCTTGAATGTAAAGATGCAACTCTGTGAGATGAATTAACAGAACACAAAGCAGTTTCTTAGAAAGCTTCTTTCCGGTTTTTAACGGAAGATATTTCCTTTTTCACCATAGCCCACTATGGGCTTCGAAATATCACTTTGCAAATTCCACAAGAACAGCCTTAGCAAAAGGTTTCTTGAAGGGAAAGATGAAACACTGTGAGATGAATTCACAGAACACAAAGCAGTTTCTCAGAAAGCTTCTTTCCAGTTTTTAACGGAAGATATTTCCTTTTTCACCGTAGCCCTCTATGGGCTTCCAAATATCACTTTGAAATTCCACAAGAACAGTCTTAGTGAAAAGCTTCTTGAGGGGAAAACTGTAACTCTGTGAGATGAATTAACAGAACACAAAGCAGTTTCTCAGAAAGCTTCTTTCCAGTTTTTCACTGAAGCTATTTCCTTTTTCACCGTAGTCCTCTATGGGCTTCCAAATAAACTTTACAAATTCCACAAGAACAGTGTTAGCGAAAGGCTTCTTGAGGGGAAAGCTGTAACTCTGTGACATGAATTAACAGAAAACAATGCAGTTTCCCAGAAGCTTGTTTCCAGTTTTTAACGGAAGATATTTCCTTTTTCACCATAGGCCTCTATGGGCTTCCAAATATCAATTTGCGAATTCCACAAGTACAGCCTTAGCAAAAGGCTTTTTGAAGGGAAAGCTGTAACTGTGTGAGATGAATTAGCAGAACACAAAGCAGTTTCTCAGAAAGCTTCTTTCCAGTTTTTAACGGAAGATATTTCCTTTTTCACTCTAGCCCTCTATGGGCTTCCAGGTATCACTTTGCAATTTCCTCATGAACAATCTTAGCGAAAGGCTTCTTGAGGGGAAAGCTGTAACTCTGTGAGATGAATTAACAGAACACAAAGCAGTTTCTCAGAAAGCTTCTTTCCGGTTTTTAACTGAACATATTTCCTTTTTCACCCTAGCCGACTATGTGTTTCCAAATATCACTTTGCCAATTCCACAAGCACAGTCTTAGCGAAAGGCTTCTTGAAGGGAAAGCTGTAACTCTGTGACATGAATTAACGGAACACAAAGCAGTTTCTCAGAAAGCTTCTTTCCAGTTTTTATCGGAAGATATTTCCTTTTTCACCCTAGCCCTCTATGGGCTTACGAATATCACCTTGCAAATTCCACAAGAGCAGCCTCAGCGAAAAACTTCTTGAGGGGAAGCTGTAACTCGGTGAGATGAATTAACATAATACAAAGCAGTTTCCCTGAAAGATTCTTTCCAGTTTTTAACGGAAGATATTTCCTTTTTCACCGTAGCGCTCTATGGGCTTCCGAATATCCCTTTCAAAATTCCACAAGAATATTCTTAGCGAAAAGCTTCTTGAGGGGAAATCTGTAACTTTGTGAGATGAATTAACAGAACACAAAGCAGTTTCTCAGAAAGCTTCTTTCCAGTATTTAACTGAAGATATATCCTTTTCCACCATAGCCCTATATCGGCTTCCAAATATCACTTTGCAAATTACACAAGAACAGTCTTAGCGAAAGGCTTCTTGACAGGAATATTGTAACTCTCTGAGATGAATTAACAGAACACAAAGCCGTTTCTCAGAAAGCTTCCTTCCAATTTTTAACGGAAATTATTTCCTTTTTCACCATAGCCCTCTATGGGCTCCCAAATATCACTTTGCAAATTCCACAAGAACAGTCTTAGCGAAAGGCTTTTTAGGGGAAACCTGTAACTCTGTCATATAAATTAACAGAACACAAAGCAGTTTTCCAGAAAGCTTCTTTCCGGTTTTTAAGGGGAGATATCTCCTTTTTCACCATAGCCCACTATGGCCTTCCAAGTATCACTTTCCAAATTCCGCAAGAACAGTCTTAGCGAAGGGATTGTTGAGAGGAAAGCTGAAACTCTCTGACATGAATTAACAGAACACAAAGCAGTTTGCCAGAAAGCTTCTTTCCAGTTTTTACCTGAAGACAATTCCTTTTTCACCACAGCCTTCTCTGGGCTTCCAAATATCACTTTCCAATTTCCACAAGAACACCCTTAGCGAAAGGCTTCTTGAAGGGCAAGCTGTAACTCTCTGAGATGAATTAACAGAACACAAAGCAGTTTTCAGAACCTTCTTTCCAGTTTTTAACGGAAGATAATTCCTTTTTCAATATAGCAGTCTAAGGGCTTCCAAATATCACTTTGCCAATTCCACAAGAACAGCCTTAGCGAAAGGCTTCTTGAAGGTAAAGATGCAACTCTGTGAGATGAATTAACAGAATACAAAGCAGTTTCACAGAAAGCTTCTTTCCAGTTTTTAACGGAAGATATTTCCTTTTTCACCATAGCCCTCTATGGGCTTCAAAATATCACTTTGCAAATTCCACAGGAACCGTCTTAGCGAAAGGCTTCTTGAGGGTAAAGCTGTAACTCTGTGAGATGAAATAACAGAACACAAAGCAGTTTCTCAGAAAGCTTCTTTCCAGTTTTTAACTGAAGATATTTCCTTATTCACCGTAGCCCTAAAAGGGTTTCCAAATATCACTTTGCCAATTCCACAAGAACAGACTTAGCGAAAGGTTTCTAGAGGGGATACCTCTTCCTCGGTGAGATGAATTAAGAGAAAACAAAGCAGTTTCTCAGAAAGCTTCTTTCCAGTTTTTAACGGAAGATATTTCCTTTTTCACCATAGCCCTCCGTGGGTTTCCAAATATCACTTTGCAAATTCCACAAGAACAGTTTTAGCGAAAGACTTCTTGAGGGGAAAGCTGTAACTTTGTGAGGTGAATTAACAGAACACAAAGCAGTTTCTCAGAAAGCTTCTTTACAGTTTTTAACTGAAAATATTTTCTTTTTCACATTAGCCCTCTATGGGCTTCCAAATATCACTTTCCAAATTCCACAAGAACAGTCTTAGCGAAAGGCTTCTTGAGGGGAAAGCTGCAACTCTGTGAGATGAATTAACAGAACACAAAGCAGTTTCTCAGAAAGCTTCTTTCCACTTTTTCACTGAAGGTATTTCCTTTTTCACCATAGCCCTCTATGGGCTTCCAAATAATCTTTAGAAATTTTACAAGAACAGTCTTACCGAAAGGCTTCTTGAGGGGAAAGATGTAACTCTGTGAGATGAATTAACAGAACACAAAGCAGTTTCCCAGAAAGCTTCTTTCCAGTTTTTAACGGAAGATATTTCCTTTTTCACCATAGCCTTCTATGGGCTTCCAAATATCACTTTGCCAACTCCACAAGAGCCTCAGCGAAAGCTTCTTGAATGTAAAGATGCAACTCTGTGAGATGAATTAACAGAACACAAAGCAGTTTCTTAGAAAGCTTCTTTCCGGTTTTTAACGGAAGATATTTCCTTTTTCACCATAGCCCACTATGGGCTTCGAAATATCACTTTGCAAATTCCACAAGAACAGCCTTAGCAAAAGGTTTCTTGAAGGGAAAGATGAAACACTGTGAGATGAATTCACAGAACACAAAGCAGTTTCTCAGAAAGCTTCTTTCCAGTTTTTAACGGAAGATATTTCCGTTTTCACCGTAGCCCTCTATGGGCTTCCAAATAAACTTTACAAATTCCACAAGAACAGTGTTAGCGAAAGGCTTCTTGAGGGGAAAGCTGTAACTCTGTGACATGAATTAACAGAAAACAATGCAGTTTCCCAGAAGCTTGTTTCCAGTTTTTAACGGAAGATATTTCCTTTTTCACCATAGGCCTCTATGGGCTTCCAAATATCAATTTGCGAATTCCACAAGTACAGCCTTAGCAAAAGGCTTTTTGAAGGGAAAGCTGTAACTGTGTGAGATGAATTAGCAGAACACAAAGCAGTTTCTCAGAAAGCTTCTTTCCAGTTTTTAACGGAAGATATTTCCTTTTTCACTCTAGCCCTCTATGGGCTTCCAAATATCACTTTGCCAATTCCACAAGAACAGCCTTAGCGAAAGGCTTCTTGAAGGGAAAGATGTAACTATGTGAGACGAATTTACAGAACAGAAAGCAGTTTCTCAGAAAGCCTCTTTCCAGTTTTGAACGGAAGATATTTCCTTTTTCACCATAGCCCTCTATGGGCTTCCAAATATCACTTTCCATATTCCACAAGAACAGTCTTAGCGAATGGCTTCTTGAGGGGAAAGCTGTAACTCTGTGAGATGAATTAACAGAACACAAAGCCGTTTCTCAGAAAGCTTCTTTCCGGTTTTAAAGGAAGATATTTCCTTTTTCACGTTAGCCCTCTATGGGCTTCCAGGTATCACTTTGCAATTTCCTCATGAACAATCTTAGCGAAAGGCTTCTTGAGGGGAAAGCTGTAACTCTGTGAGATGAATTAACAGAACACAAAGCAGTTTCTCAGAAAGCTTCTTTCCGGTTTTTAACTGAACATATTTCCTTTTTCACCCTAACCGACTATGTGTTTCCAAATATCACTTTGCCAATTCCACAAGCACAGTCTTAGCGAAAGGCTTCTTGAAGGGAAAGCTGTAACTCTGTGACATGAATTAACGGAACACAAAGCAGTTTCTCAGAAAGCTTCTTTCCAGTTTTTATCGGAAGATATTTCCTTTTTCACCCTAGCCCTCTATGGGCTTACGAATATCACCTTGCAAATTCCACAAGAGCAGCCTCAGCGAAAAACTTCTTGAGGGGAAGCTGTAACTCGGTGAGATGAATTAACATAATACAAAGCAGTTTCCCTGAAAGATTCTTTCCAGTTTTTAACGGAAGATATTTCCTTTTTCACCGTAGCGCTCTATGGGCTTCCGAATATCCCTTTCAAAATTCCACAAGAATATTCTTAGCGAAAAGCTTCTTGAGGGGAAATCTGTAACTTTGTGAGATGAATTAACAGAACACAAAGCAGTTTCTCAGAAAGCTTCTTTCCAGTGTTTAACTGAAGATATATCCTTTTCCACCATAGCCCTATATCGGCTTCCAAATATCACTTTGCAAATTACACAAGAACAGTCTTAGCGAAAGGCTTCTTGACAGGAATATTGTAACTCTCTGAGATGAATTAACAGAACACAAAGCCGTTTCTCAGAAAGCTTCCTTCCAATTTTTAACGGAAATTATTTCCTTTTTCACCATAGCCCTCTATGGGCTCCCAAATATCACTTTGCAAATTCCACAAGAACAGTCTTAGCGAAAGGCTTTTTAGGGGAAACCTGTAACTCTGTCATATAAATTAACAGAACACAAAGCAGTTTTCCAGAAAGCTTCTTTCCGGTTTTTAAGGGGAGATATCTCCTTTTTCACCATAGCCCACTATGGCCTTCCAAGTATCACTTTCCAAATTCCGCAAGAACAGTCTTAGCGAAGGGATTGTTGAGAGGAAAGCTGAAACTCTCTGACATGAATTAACAGAACACAAAGCAGTTTGCCAGAAAGCTTCTTTCCAGTTTTTACCTGAAGACAATTCCTTTTTCACCACAGCCTTCTCTGGGCTTCCAAATATCACTTTCCAATTTCCACAAGAACACCCTTAGCGAAAGGCTTCTTGAAGGGCAAGCTGTAACTCTCTGAGATGAATTAACAGAACACAAAGCAGTTTTCAGAACCTTCTTTCCAGTTTTTAACGGAAGATAATTCTTTTTCAATATAGCAGTCTAAGGGCTTCCAAATATCACTTTGCCAATTCCACAAGAACAGCCTTAGCGAAAGGCTTCTTGAAGGTAAAGATGCAACTCTGTGAGATGAATTAACAGAATACAAAGCAGTTTCACAGAAAGCTTCTTTCCAGTTTTTAACGGAAGATATTTCCTTTTTCACCATAGCCCTCTATGGGCTTCAAAATATCACTTTGCAAATTCCACAGGAACCGTCTTAGCGAAAGGCTTCTTGAGGGTAAAGCTGTAACTCTGTGAGATGAAATAACAGAACACAAAGCAGTTTCTCAGAAAGCTTCTTTCCAGTTTTTAACTGAAGATATTTCCTTATTCACCGTAGCCCTAAAAGGGTTTCCAAATATCACTTTGCCAATTCCACAAGAACAGACTTAGCGAAAGGTTTCTAGAGGGGATACCTCTTCCTCGGTGAGATGAATTAAGAGAAAACAAAGCAGTTTCTCAGAAAGCTTCTTTCCAGTTTTTAACGGAAGATATTTCCTTTTTCACCATAGCCCTCCGTGGGTTTCCAAATATCACTTTGCAAATTCCACAAGAACAGTTTTAGCGAAAGACTTCTTGAGGGGAAAGCTGTAACTTTGTGAGGTGAATTAACAGAACACAAAGCAGTTTCTCAGAAAGCTTCTTTACAGTTTTTAACTGAAAATATTTTCTTTTTCACATTAGCCCTCTATGGGCTTCCAAATATCACTTTCCAAATTCCACAAGAACAGTCTTAGCGAAAGGCTTCTTGAGGGGAAAGCTGCAACTCTGTGAGATGAATTAACAGAACACAAAGCAGTTTCTCAGAAAGCTTCTTTCCACTTTTTCACTGAAGGTATTTCCTTTTTCACCATAGCCCTCTATGGGCTTCCAAATAATCTTTAGAAATTTTACAAGAACAGTCTTACCGAAAGGCTTCTTGAGGGGAAAGATGTAACTCTGTGAGATGAATTAACAGAACACAAAGCAGTTTCTCAGAAAGCTTCTTTCCAGTTTTTAACGGAAGATATTTCCTTTTTCACTCTAGCCCTCTATGGGCTTCCAAATATCACTTTGCCAATTCCACAAGAACAGCCTTAGCGAAAGGCTTCTTGAAGGGAAAGATGTAACTATGTGAGACGAATTTACAGAACAGAAAGCAGTTTCTCAGAAAGCCTCTTTCCAGTTTTGAACGGAAGATATTTCCTTTTTCACCATAGCCCTCTATGGGCTTCCAAATATCACTTTCCATATTCCACAAGAACAGTCTTAGCGAGGGGCTTCTTGAGGGGAAAGCTGTAACTCTGTGAGATGAATTAACAGAACACAAAGCCGTTTCTCAGAAAGCTTCTTTCCGGTTTTAAAGGAAGATATTTCCTTTTTCACGTTAGCCCTCTATGGGCTTCCAGGTATCACTTTGCAATTTCCTCATGAACAATCTTAGCGAAAGGCTTCTTGAGGGGAAAGCTGTAACTCTGTGAGATGAATTAACAGAACACAAAGCAGTTTCTCAGAAAGCTTCTTTCCGGTTTTTAACTGAACATATTTCCTTTTTCACCCTAGCCGACTATGTGTTTCCAAATATCACTTTGCCAATTCCACAAGCACAGTCTTAGCGAAAGGCTTCTTGAAGGGAAAGCTGTAACTCTGTGACATGAATTAACGGAACACAAAGCAGTTTCTCAGAAAGCTTCTTTCCAGTTTTTATCGGAAGATATTTCCTTTTTCACCCTAGCCCTCTATGGGCTTACGAATATCACCTTGCAAATTCCACAAGAGCAGCCTCAGCGAAAAACTTCTTGAGGGGAAGCTGTAACTCGGTGAGATGAATTAACATAATACAAAGCAGTTTCCCTGAAAGATTCTTTCCAGTTTTTAACGGAAGATATTTCCTTTTTCACCGTAGTGCTCTATGGGCTTCCGAATATCCCTTTCAAAATTCCACAAGAATATTCTTAGCGAAAAGCTTCTTGAGGGGAAATCTGTAACTTTGTGAGATGAATTAACAGAACACAAAGCAGTTTCTCAGAAAGCTTCTTTCCAGTATTTAACTGAAGATATATCCTTTTCCACCATAGCCCTATATCGGCTTCCAAATATCACTTTGCAAATTACACAAGAACAGTCTTAGCGAAAGGCTTCTTGACAGGAATATTGTAACTCTCTGAGATGAATTAACAGAACACAAAGCCGTTTCTCAGAAAGCTTCCTTCCAATTTTTAACGGAAATTATTTCCTTTTTCACCATAGCCCTCTATGGGCTCCCAAATATCACTTTGCAAATTCCACAAGAACAGTCTTAGCGAAAGGCTTTTTAGGGGAAACCTGTAACTCTGTCATATAAATTAACAGAACACAAAGCAGTTTTCCAGAAAGCTTCTTTCCGGTTTTTAAGGGGAGATATCTCCTTTTTCACCATAGCCCACTATGGCCTTCCAAGTATCACTTTCCAAATTCCGCAAGAACAGTCTTAGCGAAGGGATTGTTGAGAGGAAAGCTGAAACTCTCTGACATGAATTAACAGAACCCAAAGCAGTTTGCCAGAAAGCTTCTTTCCAGTTTTTACCTGAAGACAATTCCTTTTTCACCACAGCCTTCTCTGGGCTTCCAAATATCACTTTCCAATTTCCACAAGAACACCCTTAGCGAAAGGCTTCTTGAAGGGCAAGCTGTAACTCTCTGAGATGAATTAACAGAACACAAAGCAGTTTTCAGAACCTTCTTTCCAGTTTTTAACGGAAGATAATTCCTTTTTCAATATAGCAGTCTAAGGGCTTCCAAATATCACTTTGCCAATTCCACAAGAACAGCCTTAGCGAAAGGCTTCTTGAAGGTAAAGATGCAACTCTGTGAGATGAATTAACAGAATACAAAGCAGTTTCACAGAAAGCTTCTTTCCAGTTTTCAACGGAAGATATTTCCTTTTTCACCATAGCCCTCTATGGGCTTCAAAATATCACTTTGCAAATTCCACAGGAACCGTCTTAGCGAAGGGCTTCTTGAGGGTAAAGCTGTAACTCTGTGAGATGAAATAACAGAACACAAAGCAGTTTCTCAGAAAGCTTCTTTCCAGTTTTTAACTGAAGATATTTCCTTATTCACCGTAGCCCTAAAAGGGTTTCCAAATATCACTTTGCCAATTCCACAAGAACAGACTTAGCGAAAGGTTTCTAGAGGGGATACCTTTTCCTCGGTGAGATGAATTAACAGAATACAAAGCTGTTTCACAGAAAGCTTCTTTCCAGTTTTTAACGGAAGATATTTCCTTTTTCACCATAGCCCTCTATGGGCTTCAAAATATCACTTTGCAAATTCCACAGGAACCGTCTTAGCGAAGGGCTTCTTGAGGGTAAAGCTGTAACTCTGTGAGATGAAATAACAGAACACAAAGCAGTTTCTCAGAAAGCTTCTTTCCAGTTTTTAACTGAAGATATTTCCTTATTCACCGTAGCCCTAAAAGGGTTTCCAAATATCACTTTGCCAATTCCACAAGAACAGACTTAGCGAAAGGTTTCTAGAGGGGATACCTTTTCCTCGGTGAGATGAATTAAGAGAAAACAAAGTAGTTTCCCAGAAAGCTTCTTTCCAGTTTTTAACGGAAGATATTTCCTTTTTCACCAGAGCCCTCCGTGGGTTTCCAAATATCACTTTGCAAATTCCACAAGAACAGTTTTAGCGAAAGACTTCTTGAGGGGAAAGCTGTAACTTTGTGAGGTGAATTAACAGAACACAAAGCAGTTTCTCAGAAAGCTTCTTTACAGTTTTTAACTGAAAATATTTTCTTTTTCACATTAGCCCTCTATGGGCTTCCAAATATCACTTTCCAAATTCCACAAGAACAGTCTTAGCGAAAGGCTTCTTGAGGGGAAAGCTGCAACTCTGTGAGATGAATTAACAGAACACAAAGCAGTTTCTCAGAAAGCTTCTTTCCACTTTTTCACTGAAGGTATTTCCTTTTTCACCATAGCCCTCTATGTGCTTCCAAATAATCTTTAGAAATTTTACAAGAACAGTCTTACCGAAAGGCTTCTTGAGGGGAAAGATGTAACTCTGTGAGATGAATTAACAGAACACAAAGCAGTTTCTCAGAAAGCTTCTTTCCAGTTTTTAACGGAAGATATTTCCTTTTTCACCATAGCCTTCTATGGGCTTCCAAATATCACTTTGCCAACTCCACAAGAGCCTCAGCGAAAGCTTCTTGAATGTAAAGATGCAACTCTGTGAGATGAATTAACAGAACACAAAGCAGTTTCTTAGAAAGCTTCTTTCCGGTTTTTAACGGAAGATATTTCCTTTTTCACCATAGCCCACTATGGGCTTCGAAATATCACTTTGCAAATTCCACAAGAACAGCCTTAGCAAAAGGTTTCTTGAAGGGAAAGATGAAACACTGTGAGATGAATTCACAGAACACAAAGCAGTTTCTCAGAAAGCTTCTTTCCAGTTTTTAACGGAAGATATTTCCTTTTTCACCGTAGCCCTCTATGGGCTTCCAAATATCACTTTGAAATTCCACAAGAACAGTCTTAGTGAAAAGCTTCTTGAGGGGAAAACTGTAACTCTGTGAGATGAATTAACAGAACACAAAGCAGTTTCTCAGAAAGCTTCTTTCCAGTTTTTCACTGAAGCTATTTCCTTTTTCACCGTAGTCCTCTATGGGCTTCCAAATAAACTTTACAAATTCCACAAGAACAGTGTTAGCGAAAGGCTTCTTGAGGGGAAAGCTGTAACTCTGTGACATGAATTAACAGAAAACAATGCAGTTTCCCAGAAGCTTGTTTCCAGTTTTTAACGGAAGATATTTCCTTTTTCACCATAGGCCTCTATGGGCTTCCAAATATCAATTTGCGAATTCCACAAGTACAGCCTTAGCAAAAGGCTTTTTGAAGGGAAAGCTGTAACTGTGTGAGATGAATTAGCAGAACACAAAGCAGTTTCTCAGAAAGCTTCTTTCCAGTTTTTAACGGAAGATATTTCCTTTTTCACTCTAGCCCTCTATGGGCTTCCAAATATCACTTTGCCAATTCCACAAGAACAGCCTTAGCGAAAGGCTTCTTGAAGGGAAAGATGTAACTATGTGAGACGAATTTACAGAACAGAAAGCAGTTTCTCAGAAAGCCTCTTTCCAGTTTTGAACGGAAGATATTTCCTTTTTCACCATAGCCCTCTATGGGCTTCCAAATATCACTTTCCATATTCCACAAGAACAGTCTTAGCGAGGGGCTTCTTGAGGGGAAAGCTGTAACTCTGTGAGATGAATTAACAGAACACAAAGCCGTTTCTCAGAAAGCTTCTTTCCGGTTTTAAAGGAAGATATTTCCTTTTTCACGTTAGCCCTCTATGGGCTTCCAGGTATCACTTTGCAATTTCCTAATGAACAATCTTAGCGAAAGGCTTCTTGAGGGGAAAGCTGTAACTCTGTGAGATGAATTAACAGAACACAAAGCAGTTTCTCAGAAAGCTTCTTTCCGGTTTTTAACTGAACATATTTCCTTTTTCACCCTAGCCGACTATGTGTTTCCAAATATCACTTTGCCAATTCCACAAGCACAGTCTTAGCGAAAGGCTTCTTGAAGGGAAAGCTGTAACTCTGTGACATGAATTAACGGAACACAAAGCAGTTTCTCAGAAAGCTTCTTTCCAGTTTTTATCGGAAGATATTTCCTTTTTCACCCTAGCCCTCTATGGGCTTACGAATATCACCTTGCAAATTCCACAAGAGCAGCCTCAGCGAAAAACTTCTTGAGGGGAAGCTGTAACTCGGTGAGATGAATTAACATAATACAAAGCAGTTTCCCTGAAAGATTCTTTCCAGTTTTTAACGGAAGATATTTCCTTTTTCACCGTAGCGCTCTATGGGCTTCCGAATATCCCTTTCAAAATTCCACAAGAATATTCTTAGCGAAAAGCTTCTTGAGGGGAAATCTGTAACTTTGTGAGATGAATTAACAGAACACAAAGCAGTTTCTCAGAAAGCTTCTTTCCAGTATTTAACTGAAGATATATCCTTTTCCACCATAGCCCTATATCGGCTTCCAAATATCACTTTGCAAATTACACAAGAACAGTCTTAGCGAAAGGCTTCTTGACAGGAATATTGTAACTCTCTGAGATGAATTAACAGAACACAAAGCCGTTTCTCAGAAAGCTTCCTTCCAATTTTTAACGGAAATTATTTCCTTTTTCACCATAGCCCTCTATGGGCTCCCAAATATCACTTTGCAAATTCCACAAGAACAGTCTTAGCGAAAGGCTTTTTAGGGGAAACCTGTAACTCTGTCATATAAATTAACAGAACACAAAGCAGTTTTCCAGAAAGCTTCTTTCCGGTTTTTAAGGGGAGATATCTCCTTTTTCACCATAGCCCACTATGGCCTTCCAAGTATCACTTTCCAAATTCCGCAAGAACAGTCTTAGCGAAGGGATTGTTGAGAGGAAAGCTGAAACTCTCTGACATGAATTAACAGAACACAAAGCAGTTTGCCAGAAAGCTTCTTTCCAGTTTTTACCTGAAGACAATTCCTTTTTCACCACAGCCTTCTCTGGGCTTCCAAATATCACTTTCCAATTTCCACAAGAACACCCTTAGCGAAAGGCTTCTTGAAGGGCAAGCTGTAACTCTCTGAGATGAATTAACAGAACACAAAGCAGTTTTCAGAACCTTCTTTCCAGTTTTTAACGGAAGATAATTCCTTTTTCAATATAGCAGTCTAAGGGCTTCCAAATATCACTTTGCCAATTCCACAAGAACAGCCTTAGCGAAAGGCTTCTTGAAGGTAAAGATGCAACTCTGTGAGATGAATTAACAGAATACAAAGCAGTTTCACAGAAAGCTTCTTTCCAGTTTTTAACGGAAGATATTTCCTTTTTCACCATAGCCCTCTATGGGCTTCAAAATATCACTTTGCAAATTCCACAGGAACCGTCTTAGCGAAAGGCTTCTTGAGGGTAAAGCTGTAACTCTGTGAGATGAAATAACAGAACACAAAGCAGTTTCTCAGAAAGCTTCTTTCCAGTTTTTAACTGAAGATATTTCCTTATTCACCGTAGCCCTAAAAGGGTTTCCAAATATCACTTTGCCAATTCCACAAGAACAGACTTAGCGAAAGGTTTCTAGAGGGGATACCTCTTCCTCGGTGAGATGAATTAAGAGAAAACAAAGCAGTTTCTCAGAAAGCTTCTTTCCAGTTTTTAACGGAAGATATTTCCTTTTTCACCATAGCCCTCCGTGGGTTTCCAAATATCACTTTGCAAATTCCACAAGAACAGTTTTAGCGAAAGACTTCTTGAGGGGAAAGCTGTAACTTTGTGAGGTGAATTAACAGAACACAAAGCAGTTTCTCAGAAAGCTTCTTTACAGTTTTTAACTGAAAATATTTTCTTTTTCACATTAGCCCTCTATGGGCTTCCAAATATCACTTTCCAAATTCCACAAGAACAGTCTTAGCGAAAGGCTTCTTGAGGGGAAAGCTGCAACTCTGTGAGATGAATTAACAGAACACAAAGCAGTTTCTCAGAAAGCTTCTTTCCACTTTTTCACTGAAGGTATTTCCTTTTTCACCATAGCCCTCTATGGGCTTCCAAATAATCTTTAGAAATTTTACAAGAACAGTCTTACCGAAAGGCTTCTTGAGGGGAAAGATGTAACTCTGTGAGATGAATTAACAGAACACAAAGCAGTTTCCCAGAAAGCTTCTTTCCAGTTTTTAACGGAAGATATTTCCTTTTTCACCATAGCCTTCTATGGGCTTCCAAATATCACTTTGCCAACTCCACAAGAGCCTCAGCGAAAGCTTCTTGAATGTAAAGATGCAACTCTGTGAGATGAATTAACAGAACACAAAGCAGTTTCTTAGAAAGCTTCTTTCCGGTTTTTAACGGAAGATATTTCCTTTTTCACCATAGCCCACTATGGGCTTCGAAATATCACTTTGCAAATTCCACAAGAACAGCCTTAGCAAAAGGTTTCTTGAAGGGAAAGATGAAACACTGTGAGATGAATTCACAGAACACAAAGCAGTTTCTCAGAAAGCTTCTTTCCAGTTTTTAACGGAAGATATTTCCGTTTTCACCGTAGCCCTCTATGGGCTTCCAAATAAACTTTACAAATTCCACAAGAACAGTGTTAGCGAAAGGCTTCTTGAGGGGAAAGCTGTAACTCTGTGACATGAATTAACAGAAAACAATGCAGTTTCCCAGAAGCTTGTTTCCAGTTTTTAACGGAAGATATTTCCTTTTTCACCATAGGCCTCTATGGGCTTCCAAATATCAATTTGCGAATTCCACAAGTACAGCCTTAGCAAAAGGCTTTTTGAAGGGAAAGCTGTAACTGTGTGAGATGAATTAGCAGAACACAAAGCAGTTTCTCAGAAAGCTTCTTTCCAGTTTTTAACGGAAGATATTTCCTTTTTCACTCTAGCCCTCTATGGGCTTCCAAATATCACTTTGCCAATTCCACAAGAACAGCCTTAGCGAAAGGCTTCTTGAAGGGAAAGATGTAACTATGTGAGACGAATTTACAGAACAGAAAGCAGTTTCTCAGAAAGCCTCTTTCCAGTTTTGAACGGAAGATATTTCCTTTTTCACCATAGCCCTCTATGGGCTTCCAAATATCACTTTCCATATTCCACAAGAACAGTCTTAGCGAATGGCTTCTTGAGGGGAAAGCTGTAACTCTGTGAGATGAATTAACAGAACACAAAGCCGTTTCTCAGAAAGCTTCTTTCCGGTTTTAAAGGAAGATATTTCCTTTTTCACGTTAGCCCTCTATGGGCTTCCAGGTATCACTTTGCAATTTCCTCATGAACAATCTTAGCGAAAGGCTTCTTGAGGGGAAAGCTGTAACTCTGTGAGATGAATTAACAGAACACAAAGCAGTTTCTCAGAAAGCTTCTTTCCGGTTTTTAACTGAACATATTTCCTTTTTCACCCTAACCGACTATGTGTTTCCAAATATCACTTTGCCAATTCCACAAGCACAGTCTTAGCGAAAGGCTTCTTGAAGGGAAAGCTGTAACTCTGTGACATGAATTAACGGAACACAAAGCAGTTTCTCAGAAAGCTTCTTTCCAGTTTTTATCGGAAGATATTTCCTTTTTCACCCTAGCCCTCTATGGGCTTACGAATATCACCTTGCAAATTCCACAAGAGCAGCCTCAGCGAAAAACTTCTTGAGGGGAAGCTGTAACTCGGTGAGATGAATTAACATAATACAAAGCAGTTTCCCTGAAAGATTCTTTCCAGTTTTTAACGGAAGATATTTCCTTTTTCACCGTAGCGCTCTATGGGCTTCCGAATATCCCTTTCAAAATTCCACAAGAATATTCTTAGCGAAAAGCTTCTTGAGGGGAAATCTGTAACTTTGTGAGATGAATTAACAGAACACAAAGCAGTTTCTCAGAAAGCTTCTTTCCAGTATTTAACTGAAGATATATCCTTTTCCACCATAGCCCTATATCGGCTTCCAAATATCACTTTGCAAATTACACAAGAACAGTCTTAGCGAAAGGCTTCTTGACAGGAATATTGTAACTCTCTGAGATGAATTAACAGAACACAAAGCCGTTTCTCAGAAAGCTTCCTTCCAATTTTTAACGGAAATTATTTCCTTTTTCACCATAGCCCTCTATGGGCTCCCAAATATCACTTTGCAAATTCCACAAGAACAGTCTTAGCGAAAGGCTTTTTAGGGGAAACCTGTAACTCTGTCATATAAATTAACAGAACACAAAGCAGTTTTCCAGAAAGCTTCTTTCCGGTTTTTAAGGGGAGATATCTCCTTTTTCACCATAGCCCACTATGGCCTTCCAAGTATCACTTTCCAAATTCCGCAAGAACAGTCTTAGCGAAGGGATTGTTGAGAGGAAAGCTGAAACTCTCTGACATGAATTAACAGAACACAAAGCAGTTTGCCAGAAAGCTTCTTTCCAGTTTTTACCTGAAGACAATTCCTTTTTCACCACAGCCTTCTCTGGGCTTCCAAATATCACTTTCCAATTTCCACAAGAACACCCTTAGCGAAAGGCTTCTTGAAGGGCAAGCTGTAACTCTCTGAGATGAATTAACAGAACACAAAGCAGTTTTCAGAACCTTCTTTCCAGTTTTTAACGGAAGATAATTCCTTTTTCAATATAGCAGTCTAAGGGCTTCCAAATATCACTTTGCCAATTCCACAAGAACAGCCTTAGCGAAAGGCTTCTTGAAGGTAAAGATGCAACTCTGTGAGATGAATTAACAGAATACAAAGCAGTTTCACAGAAAGCTTCTTTCCAGTTTTTAACGGAAGATATTTCCTTTTTCACCATAGCCCTCTATGGGCTTCAAAATATCACTTTGCAAATTCCACAGGAACCGTCTTAGCGAAAGGCTTCTTGAGGGTAAAGCTGTAACTCTGTGAGATGAAATAACAGAACACAAAGCAGTTTCTCAGAAAGCTTCTTTCCAGTTTTTAACTGAAGATATTTCCTTATTCACCGTAGCCCTAAAAGGGTTTCCAAATATCACTTTGCCAATTCCACAAGAACAGACTTAGCGAAAGGTTTCTAGAGGGGATACCTCTTCCTCGGTGAGATGAATTAAGAGAAAACAAAGCAGTTTCTCAGAAAGCTTCTTTCCAGTTTTTAACGGAAGATATTTCCTTTTTCACCATAGCCCTCCGTGGGTTTCCAAATATCACTTTGCAAATTCCACAAGAACAGTTTTAGCGAAAGACTTCTTGAGGGGAAAGCTGTAACTTTGTGAGGTGAATTAACAGAACACAAAGCAGTTTCTCAGAAAGCTTCTTTACAGTTTTTAACTGAAAATATTTTCTTTTTCACATTAGCCCTCTATGGGCTTCCAAATATCACTTTCCAAATTCCACAAGAACAGTCTTAGCGAAAGGCTTCTTGAGGGGAAAGCTGCAACTCTGTGAGATGAATTAACAGAACACAAAGCAGTTTCTCAGAAAGCTTCTTTCCACTTTTTCACTGAAGGTATTTCCTTTTTCACCATAGCCCTCTATGGGCTTCCAAATAATCTTTAGAAATTTTACAAGAACAGTCTTACCGAAAGGCTTCTTGAGGGGAAAGATGTAACTCTGTGAGATGAATTAACAGAACACAAAGCAGTTTCTCAGAAAGCTTCTTTCCAGTTTTTAACGGAAGATATTTCCTTTTTCACTCTAGCCCTCTATGGGCTTCCAAATATCACTTTGCCAATTCCACAAGAACAGCCTTAGCGAAAGGCTTCTTGAAGGGAAAGATGTAACTATGTGAGACGAATTTACAGAACAGAAAGCAGTTTCTCAGAAAGCCTCTTTCCAGTTTTGAACGGAAGATATTTCCTTTTTCACCATAGCCCTCTATGGGCTTCCAAATATCACTTTCCATATTCCACAAGAACAGTCTTAGCGAGGGGCTTCTTGAGGGGAAAGCTGTAACTCTGTGAGATGAATTAACAGAACACAAAGCCGTTTCTCAGAAAGCTTCTTTCCGGTTTTAAAGGAAGATATTTCCTTTTTCACGTTAGCCCTCTATGGGCTTCCAGGTATCACTTTGCAATTTCCTCATGAACAATCTTAGCGAAAGGCTTCTTGAGGGGAAAGCTGTAACTCTGTGAGATGAATTAACAGAACACAAAGCAGTTTCTCAGAAAGCTTCTTTCCGGTTTTTAACTGAACATATTTCCTTTTTCACCCTAGCCGACTATGTGTTTCCAAATATCACTTTGCCAATTCCACAAGCACAGTCTTAGCGAAAGGCTTCTTGAAGGGAAAGCTGTAACTCTGTGACATGAATTAACGGAACACAAAGCAGTTTCTCAGAAAGCTTCTTTCCAGTTTTTATCGGAAGATATTTCCTTTTTCACCCTAGCCCTCTATGGGCTTACGAATATCACCTTGCAAATTCCACAAGAGCAGCCTCAGCGAAAAACTTCTTGAGGGGAAGCTGTAACTCGGTGAGATGAATTAACATAATACAAAGCAGTTTCCCTGAAAGATTCTTTCCAGTTTTTAACGGAAGATATTTCCTTTTTCACCGTAGTGCTCTATGGGCTTCCGAATATCCCTTTCAAAATTCCACAAGAATATTCTTAGCGAAAAGCTTCTTGAGGGGAAATCTGTAACTTTGTGAGATGAATTAACAGAACACAAAGCAGTTTCTCAGAAAGCTTCTTTCCAGTATTTAACTGAAGATATATCCTTTTCCACCATAGCCCTATATCGGCTTCCAAATATCACTTTGCAAATTACACAAGAACAGTCTTAGCGAAAGGCTTCTTGACAGGAATATTGTAACTCTCTGAGATGAATTAACAGAATACAAAGCCGTTTCTCAGAAAGCTTCCTTCCAATTTTTAACGGAAATTATTTCCTTTTTCACCATAGCCCTCTATGGGCTCCCAAATATCACTTTGCAAATTCCACAAGAACAGTCTTAGCGAAAGGCTTTTTAGGGGAAACCTGTAACTCTGTCATATAAATTAACAGAACACAAAGCAGTTTTCCAGAAAGCTTCTTTCCGGTTTTTAAGGGGAGATATCTCCTTTTTCACCATAGCCCACTATGGCCTTCCAAGTATCACTTTCCAAATTCCGCAAGAACAGTCTTAGCGAAGGGATTGTTGAGAGGAAAGCTGAAACTCTCTGACGTGAATTAACAGAACACAAAGCAGTTTGCCAGAAAGCTTCTTTCCAGTTTTTACCTGAGGACAATTCCTTTTTCACCACAGCCTTCTCTGGGCTTCCAAATATCACTTTCCAATTTCCACAAGAACACCCTTAGCGAAAGGCTTCTTGAAGGGCAAGCTGTAACTCTCTGAGATGAATTAACAGAACACAAAGCAGTTTTCAGAACCTTCTTTCCAGTTTTTAACGGAAGATAATTCCTTTTTCAATATAGCAGTCTAAGGGCTTCCAAATATCACTTTGCCAATTCCACAAGAACAGCCTTAGCGAAAGGCTTCTTGAAGGTAAAGATGCAACTCTGTGAGATGAATTAACAGAATACAAAGCAGTTTCACAGAAAGCTTCTTTCCAGTTTTTAACGGAAGATATTTCCTTTTTCACCATAGCCCTCTATGGGCTTCAAAATATCACTTTGCAAATTCCACAGGAACCGTCTTAGCGAAAGGCTTCTTGAGGGTAAAGCTGTAACTCTGTGAGATGAAATAACAGAACACAAAGCAGTTTCTCAGAAAGCTTCTTTCCAGTTTTTAACTGAAGATATTTCCTTATTCACCGTAGCCCTAAAAGGGTTTCCAAATATCACTTTGCCAATTCCACAAGAACAGACTTAGCGAAAGGTTTCTAGAGGGGATACCTCTTCCTCGGTGAGATGAATTAAGAGAAAACAAAGCAGTTTCTCAGAAAGCTTCTTTCCAGTTTTTAACGGAAGATATTTCCTTTTTCACCATAGCCCTCCGTGGGTTTCCAAATATCACTTTGCAAATTCCACAAGAACAGTTTTAGCGAAAGACTTCTTGAGGGGAAAGCTGTAACTTTGTGAGGTGAATTAACAGAACACAAAGCAGTTTCTCAGAAAGCTTCTTTACAGTTTTTAACTGAAAATATTTTCTTTTTCACATTAGCCCTCTATGGGCTTCCAAATATCACTTTCCAAATTCCACAAGAACAGTCTTAGCGAAAGGCTTCTTGAGGGGAAAGCTGCAACTCTGTGAGATGAATTAACAGAACACAAAGCAGTTTCTCAGAAAGCTTCTTTCCACTTTTTCACTGAAGGTATTTCCTTTTTCACCATAGCCCTCTATGGGCTTCCAAATAATCTTTAGAAATTTTACAAGAACAGTCTTACCGAAAGGCTTCTTGAGGGGAAAGATGTAACTCTGTGAGATGAATTAACAGAACACAAAGCAGTTTCTCAGAAAGCTTCTTTCCAGTTTTTAACGGAAGATATTTCCTTTTTCACTCTAGCCCTCTATGGGCTTCCAAATATCACTTTGCCAATTCCACAAGAACAGCCTTAGCGAAAGGCTTCTTGAAGGGAAAGATGTAACTATGTGAGACGAATTTACAGAAC
This sequence comes from Chlorocebus sabaeus, assembly GCF_047675955.1. NCBI lineage: Eukaryota > Metazoa > Chordata > Mammalia > Primates > Cercopithecidae > Chlorocebus > Chlorocebus sabaeus. The sequence goes on along the minus strand of NW_027327914.1, from coordinate 808,859 downwards.
AGAAAGCAGTTTCTCAGAAAGCCTCTTTCCAGTTTTGAACGGAAGATATTTCCTTTTTCACCATAGCCCTCTATGGGCTTCCAAATATCACTTTCCATATTCCACAAGAACAGTCTTAGCGAGGGGCTTCTTGAGGGGAAAGCTGTAACTCTGTGAGATGAATTAACAGAACACAAAGCCGTTTCTCAGAAAGCTTCTTTCCGGTTTTAAAGGAAGATATTTCCTTTTTTCACGTTAGCCCTCTATGGGCTTCCAGGTATCACTTTGCAATTTCCTCATGAACAATCTTAGCAAAAGGCTTCTTGAGGGGAAAGCTGTAACTCTGTGAGATGAATTAACAGAACACAAAGCAGTTTCTCAGAAAGCTTCTTTCCGGTTTTTAACTGAACATATTTCCTTTTTCACCCTAGCCGACTATGTGTTTCCAAATATCACTTTGCCAATTCCACAAGCACAGTCTTAGCGAAAGGCTTCTTGAAGGGAAAGCTGTAACTCTGTGACATGAATTAACGGAACACAAAATCAGTTTCTCAGAAAGCTTCTTTCCAGTTTTTATCGGAAGATATTTCCTTTTTCACCCTAGCCCTCTATGGGCTTACGAATATCACCTTGCAAATTCCACAAGAGCAGCCTCAGCGAAAAACTTCTTGAGGGGAAGCTGTAACTCGGTGAGATGAATTAACATAATACAAAGCAGTTTCCCTGAAAGATTCTTTCCAGTTTTTAACGGAAGATATTTCCTTTTTCACCGTAGCGCTCTATGGGCTTCCGAATATCCCTTTCAAAATTCCACAAGAATATTCTTAGCGAAAAGCTTCTTGAGGGGAAATCTGTAACTTTGTGAGATGAATTAACAGAACACAAAGCAGTTTCTCAGAAAGCTTCTTTCCAGTATTTAACTGAAGATATATCCTTTTCCACCATAGCCCTATATCGGCTTCCAAATATCACTTTGCAAATTACACAAGAACAGTCTTAGCGAAAGGCTTCTTGACAGGAATATTGTAACTCTCTGAGATGAATTAACAGAACACAAAGCCGTTTCTCAGAAAGCTTCCTTCCAATTTTTAACGGAAATTATTTCCTTTTTCACCATAGCCCTCTATGGGCTCCCAAATATCACTTTGCAAATTCCACAAGAACAGTCTTAGCGAAAGGCTTTTTAGGGGAAACCTGTAACTCTGTCATATAAATTAACAGAACACAAAGCAGTTTTCCAGAAAGCTTCTTTCCGGTTTTTAAGGGGAGATATCTCCTTTTTCACCATAGCCCACTATGGCCTTCCAAGTATCACTTTCCAAATTCCGCAAGAACAGTCTTAGCGAAGGGATTGTTGAGAGGAAAGCTGAAACTCTCTGACATGAATTAACAGAACACAAAGCAGTTTGCCAGAAAGCTTCTTTCCAGTTTTTACCTGAAGACAATTCCTTTTTCACCACAGCCTTCTCTGGGCTTCCAAATATCACTTTCCAATTTCCACAAGAACACCCTTAGCGAAAGGCTTCTTGAAGGGCAAGCTGTAACTCTCTGAGATGAATTAACAGAACACAAAGCAGTTTTCAGAACCTTCTTTCCAGTTTTTAACGGAAGATAATTCCTTTTTCAATATAGCAGTCTAAGGGCTTCCAAATATCACTTTGCCAATTCCACAAGAACAGCCTTAGCGAAAGGCTTCTTGAAGGTAAAGATGCAACTCTGTGAGATGAATTAACAGAATACAAAGCAGTTTCACAGAAAGCTTCTTTCCAGTTTTTAACGGAAGATATTTCCTTTTTCACCATAGCCCTCTATGGGCTTCAAAATATCACTTTGCAAATTCCACAGGAACCGTCTTAGCGAAAGGCTTCTTGAGGGTAAAGCTGTAACTCTGTGAGATGAAATAACAGAACACAAAGCAGTTTCTCAGAAAGCTTCTTTCCAGTTTTTAACTGAAGATATTTCCTTATTCACCGTAGCCCTAAAAGGGTTTCCAAATATCACTTTGCCAATTCCACAAGAACAGACTTAGCGAAAGGTTTCTAGAGGGGATACCTCTTCCTCGGTGAGATGAATTAAGAGAAAACAAAGCAGTTTCTCAGAAAGCTTCTTTCCAGTTTTTAACGGAAGATATTTCCTTTTTCACCATAGCCCTCCGTGGGTTTCCAAATATCACTTTGCAAATTCCACAAGAACAGTTTTAGCGAAAGACTTCTTGAGGGGAAAGCTGTAACTTTGTGAGGTGAATTAACAGAACACAAAGCAGTTTCTCAGAAAGCTTCTTTACAGTTTTTAACTGAAAATATTTTCTTTTTCACATTAGCCCTCTATGGGCTTCCAAATATCACTTTCCAAATTCCACAAGAACAGTCTTAGCGAAAGGCTTCTTGAGGGGAAAGCTGCAACTCTGTGAGATGAATTAACAGAACACAAAGCAGTTTCTCAGAAAGCTTCTTTCCACTTTTTCACTGAAGGTATTTCCTTTTTCACCATAGCCCTCTATGGGCTTCCAAATAATCTTTAGAAATTTTACAAGAACAGTCTTACCGAAAGGCTTCTTGAGGGGAAAGATGTAACTCTGTGAGATGAATTAACAGAACACAAAGCAGTTTCCCAGAAAGCTTCTTTCCAGTTTTTAACGGAAGATATTTCCTTTTTCACCATAGCCTTCTATGGGCTTCCAAATATCACTTTGCCAACTCCACAAGAGCCTCAGCGAAAGCTTCTTGAATGTAAAGATGCAACTCTGTGAGATGAATTAACAGAACACAAAGCAGTTTCTTAGAAAGCTTCTTTCCGGTTTTTAACGGAAGATATTTCCTTTTTCACCATAGCCCACTATGGGCTTCGAAATATCACTTTGCAAATTCCACAAGAACAGCCTTAGCAAAAGGTTTCTTGAAGGGAAAGATGAAACACTGTGAGATGAATTCACAGAACACAAAGCAGTTTCTCAGAAAGCTTCTTTCCAGTTTTTAACGGAAGATATTTCCTTTTTCACCGTAGCCCTCTATGGGCTTCCAAATAAACTTTACAAATTCCACAAGAACAGTGTTAGCGAAAGGCTTCTTGAGGGGAAAGCTGTAACTCTGTGACATGAATTAACAGAAAACAATGCAGTTTCCCAGAAGCTTGTTTCCAGTTTTTAACGGAAGATATTTCCTTTTTCACCATAGGCCTCTATGGGCTTACAAATATCAATTTGCGAATTCCACAAGTACAGCCTTACCAAAAGGCTTTTTGAAGGGAAAGCTGTAACTGTGTGAGATGAATTAGCAGAACACAAAGCAGTTTCTCAGAAAGCTTCTTTCCAGTTTTTAACGGAAGATATTTCCTTTTTCACTCTAGCCCTCTATGGGCTTCCAAATATCACTTTGCCAATTCCACAAGAACAGCCTTAGCGAAAGGCTTCTTGAAGGGAAAGATGTAACTATGTGAGACGAATTTACAGAACAGAAAGCAGTTTCTCAGAAAGCCTCTTTCCAGTTTTGAACGGAAGATATTTCCTTTTTCACCATAGCCCTCTATGGGCTTCCAAATATCACTTTCCATATTCCACAAGAACAGTCTTAGCGAGGGGCTTCTTGAGGGGAAAGCTGTAACTCTGTGAGATGAATTAACAGAACACAAAGCCGTTTCTCAGAAAGCTTCTTTCCGGTTTTAAAGGAAGATATTTCCTTTTTCACGTTAGCCCTCTATGGGCTTCCAGGTATCACTTTGCAATTTCCTCATGAACAATCTTAGCGAAAGGCTTCTTGAGGGGAAAGCTGTAACTCTGTGAGATGAATTAACAGAACACAAAGCAGTTTCTCAGAAAGCTTCTTTCCGGTTTTTAACTGAACATATTTCCTTTTTCACCCTAGCCGACTATGTGTTTCCAAATATCACTTTGCCAATTCCACAAGCACAGTCTTAGCGAAAGGCTTCTTGAAGGGAAAGCTGTAACTCTGTGACATGAATTAACGGAACACAAAGCAGTTTCTCAGAAAGCTTCTTTCCAGTTTTTATCGGAAGATATTTCCTTTTTCACCCTAGCCCTCTATGGGCTTACGAATATCACCTTGCAAATTCCACAAGAGCAGCCTCAGCGAAAAACTTCTTGAGGGGAAGCTGTAACTCGGTGAGATGAATTAACATAATACAAAGCAGTTTCCCTGAAAGATTCTTTCCAGTTTTTAACGGAAGATATTTCCTTTTTCACCGTAGCGCTCTATGGGCTTCCGAATATCCCTTTCAAAATTCCACAAGAATATTCTTAGCGAAAAGCTTCTTGAGGGGAAATCTGTAACTTTGTGAGATGAATTAACAGAACACAAAGCAGTTTCTCAGAAAGCTTCTTTCCAGTATTTAACTGAAGATATATCCTTTTCCACCATAGCCCTATATCGGCTTCCAAATATCACTTTGCAAATTACACAAGAACAGTCTTAGCGAAAGGCTTCTTGACAGGAATATTGTAACTCTCTGAGATGAATTAACAGAACACAAAGCCGTTTCTCAGAAAGCTTCCTTCCAATTTTTAACGGAAATTATTTCCTTTTTCACCATAGCCCCCTATGGGCTCCCAAATATCACTTTGCAAATTCCACAAGAACAGTCTTAGCGAAAGGCTTTTTAGGGGAAACCTGTAACTCTGTCATATAAATTAACAGAACACAAAGCAGTTTTCCAGAAAGCTTCTTTCCGGTTTTTAAGGGGAGATATCTCCTTTTTCACCATAGCCCACTATGGCCTTCCAAGTATCACTTTCCAAATTCCGCAAGAACAGTCTTAGCGAAGGGATTGTTGAGAGGAAAGCTGAAACTCTCTGACATGAATTAACAGAACACAAAGCAGTTTGCCAGAAAGCTTCTTTCCAGTTTTTACCTGAAGACAATTCCTTTTTCACCACAGCCTTCTCTGGGCTTCCAAATATCACTTTCCAATTTCCACAAGAACACCCTTAGCGAAAGGCTTCTTGAAGGGCAAGCTGTAACTCTCTGAGATGAATTAACAGAACACAAAGCAGTTTTCAGAACCTTCTTTCCAGTTTTTAACGGAAGATAATTCCTTTTTCAATATAGCAGTCTAAGGGCTTCCAAATATCACTTTGCCAATTCCACAAGAACAGCCTTAGCGAAAGGCTTCTTGAAGGTAAAGATGCAACTCTGTGAGATGAATTAACAGAATACAAAGCAGTTTCACAGAAAGCTTCTTTCCAGTTTTTAACGGAAGATATTTCCTTTTTCACCATAGCCCTCTATGGGCTTCAAAATATCACTTTGCAAATTCCACAGGAACCGTCTTAGCGAAAGGCTTCTTGAGGGTAAAGCTGTAACTCTGTGAGATGAATTCACAGAACACAAAGCAGTTTCTCAGAAAGCTTCTTTCCAGTTTTTAACTGAAGATATTTCCTTATTCACCGTAGCCCTAAAAGGGTTTCCAAATATCACTTTGCCAATTCCACAAGAACAGACTTAGCGAAAGGTTTCTAGAGGGGATACCTCTTCCTCGGTGAGATGAATTAAGAGAAAACAAAGCAGTTTCTCAGAAAGCTTCTTTCCAGTTTTTAACGGAAGATATTTCCTTTTTCACCATAGCCCTCCGTGGGTTTCCAAATATCACTTTGCAAATTCCACAAGAACAGTTTTAGCGAAAGACTTCTTGAGGGGAAAGCTGTAACTTTGTGAGGTGAATTAACAGAACACAAAGCAGTTTCTCAGAAAGCTTCTTTACAGTTTTTAACTGAAAATATTTTCTTTTTCACATTAGCCCTCTATGGGCTTCCAAATATCACTTTCCAAATTCCACAAGAACAGTCTTAGCGAAAGGCTTCTTGAGGGGAAAGCTGCAACTCTGTGAGATGAATTAACAGAACACAAAGCAGTTTCTCAGAAAGCTTCTTTCCACTTTTTCACTGAAGGTATTTCCTTTTTCACCATAGCCCTCTATGGGCTTCCAAATAATCTTTAGAAATTTTACAAGAACAGTCTTACCGAAAGGCTTCTTGAGGGGAAAGATGTAACTCTGTGAGATGAATTAACAGAACACAAAGCAGTTTCCCAGAAAGCTTCTTTCCAGTTTTTAACGGAAGATATTTCCTTTTTCACCATAGCCTTCTATGGGCTTCCAAATATCACTTTGCCAACTCCACAAGAGCCTCAGCGAAAGCTTCTTGAATGTAAAGATGCAACTCTGTGAGATGAATTAACAGAACACAAAGCAGTTTCTTAGAAAGCTTCTTTCCGGTTTTTAACGGAAGATATTTCCTTTTTCACCATAGCCCACTATGGGCTTCGAAATATCACTTTGCAAATTCCACAAGAACAGCCTTAGCAAAAGGTTTCTTGAAGGGAAAGATGAAACACTGTGAGATGAATTCACAGAACACAAAGCAGTTTCTCAGAAAGCTTCTTTCCAGTTTTTAATGGAAGATATTTCCTTTTTCACCGTAGCCCTCTATGGGCTTCCAAATAAACTTTACAAATTCCACAAGAACAGTGTTAGCGAAAGGCTTCTTGAGGGGAAAGCTGTAACTCTGTGACATGAATTAACAGAAAACAATGCAGTTTCCCAGAAGCTTGTTTCCAGTTTTTAACGGAAGATATTTCCTTTTTCACCATAGGCCTCTATGGGCTTCCAAATATCAATTTGCGAATTCCACAAGTACAGCCTTAGCAAAAGGCTTTTTGAAGGGAAAGCTGTAACTGTGTGAGATGAATTAGCAGAACACAAAGCAGTTTCTCAGAAAGCTTCTTTCCAGTTTTTAACGGAAGATATTTCCTTTTTCACTCTAGCCCTCTATGGGCTTCCAAATATCACTTTCCATATTCCACAAGAACAGTCTTAGCGAGGGGCTTCTTGAGGGGAAAGCTGTAACTCTGTGAGATGAATTAACAGAACACAAAGCCGTTTCTCAGAAAGCTTCTTTCCGGTTTTAAAGGAGGTTATTTCCTTTTTCACGTTAGCCCTCTATGGGCTTCCAGGTATCACTTTGCAATTTCCTCATGAACAATCTTAGCGAAAGGCTTCTTGAGGGGAAAGCTGTAACTCTGTGAGATGAATTAACAGAACACAAAGCAGTTTCTCAGAAAGCTTCTTTCCGGTTTTTAACTGAACATATTTCCTTTTTCACCCTAGCCAACTATGTGTTTCCAAATATCACTTTGCCAATTCCACAAGCACAGTCTTAGCGAAAGGCTTCTTGAAGGGAAAGCTGTAACTCTGTGACATGAATTAACGGAACACAAAATCAGTTTCTCAGAAAGCTTCTTTCCAGTTTTTATCGGAAGATATTTCCTTTTTCACCCTAGCCCTCTATGGGCTTACGAATATCACCTTGCAAATTCCACAAGAGCAGCCTCAGCGAAAAACTTCTTGAGGGGAAGCTGTAACTCGGTGAGATGAATTAACATAATACAAAGCAGTTTCCCTGAAAGATTCTTTCCAGTTTTTAACGGAAGATATTTCCTTTTTCACCGTAGCGCTCTATGGGCTTCCGAATATCCCTTTCAAAATTCCACAAGAATATTCTTAGCGAAAAGCTTCTTGAGGGGAAATCTGTAACTTTGTGAGATGAATTAACAGAACACAAAGCAGTTTCTCAGAAAGCTTCTTTCCAGTATTTAACTGAAGATATATCCTTTTCCACCATAGCCCTATATCGGCTTCCAAATATCACTTTGCAAATTACACAAGAACAGTCTTAGCGAAAGGCTTCTTGACAGGAATATTGTAACTCTCTGAGATGAATTAACAGAACACAAAGCCGTTTCTCAGAAAGCTTCCTTCCAATTTTTAACGGAAATTATTTCCTTTTTCACCATAGCCCTCTATGGGCTCCCAAATATCACTTTGCAAATTCCACAAGAACAGTCTTAGCGAAAGGCTTTTTAGGGGAAACCTGTAACTCTGTCATATAAATTAACAGAACACAAAGCAGTTTTCCAGAAAGCTTCTTTCCGGTTTTTAAGGGGAGATATCTCCTTTTTCACCATAGCCCACTATGGCCTTCCAAGTATCACTTTCCAAATTCCGCAAGAACAGTCTTAGCGAAGGGATTGTTGAGAGGAAAGCTGAAACTCTCTGACATGAATTAACAGAACACAAAGCAGTTTGCCAGAAAGCTTCTTTCCAGTTTTTACCTGAAGACAATTCCTTTTTCACCACAGCCTTCTCTGGGCTTCCAAATATCACTTTCCAATTTCCACAAGAACACCCTTAGCGAAAGGCTTCTTGAAGGGCAAGCTGTAACTCTCTGAGATGAATTAACAGAACACAAAGCAGTTTTCAGAACCTTCTTTCCAGTTTTTAACGGAAGATAATTCCTTTTTCAATATAGCAGTCTAAGGGCTTCCAAATATCACTTTGCCAATTCCACAAGAACAGCCTTAGCGAAAGGCTTCTTGAAGGTAAAGATGCAACTCTGTGAGATGAATTAACAGAATACAAAGCAGTTTCACAGAAAGCTTCTTTCCAGTTTTTAACGGAAGATATTTCCTTTTTCACCATAGCCCTCTATGGGCTTCAAAATATCACTTTGCAAATTCCACAGGAACCGTCTTAGCGAAAGGCTTCTTGAGGGTAAAGCTGTAACTCTGTGAGATGAAATAACAGAACACAAAGCAGTTTCTCAGAAAGCTTCTTTCCAGTTTTTAACTGAAGATATTTCCTTATTCACCGTAGCCCTAAAAGGGTTTCCAAATATCACTTTGCCAATTCCACAAGAACAGACTTAGCGAAAGGTTTCTAGAGGGGATACCTCTTCCTCGGTGAGATGAATTAAGAGAAAACAAAGCAGTTTCTCAGAAAGCTTCTTTCCAGTTTTTAACGGAAGATATTTCCTTTTTCACCATAGCCCTCCGTGGGTTTCCAAATATCACTTTGCAAATTCCACAAGAACAGTTTTAGCGAAAGACTTCTTGAGGGGAAAGCTGTAACTTTGTGAGGTGAATTAACAGAACACAAAGCAGTTTCTCAGAAAGCTTCTTTACAGTTTTTAACTGAAAATATTTTCTTTTTCACATTAGCCCTCTATGGGCTTCCAAATATCACTTTCCAAATTCCACAAGAACAGTCTTAGCGAAAGGCTTCTTGAGGGGAAAGCTGCAACTCTGTGAGATGAATTAACAGAACACAAAGCAGTTTCTCAGAAAGCTTCTTTCCACTTTTTCACTGAAGGTATTTCCTTTTTCACCATAGCCCTCTATGGGCTTCCAAATAATCTTTAGAAATTTTACAAGAACAGTCTTACCGAAAGGCTTCTTGAGGGGAAAGATGTAACTCTGTGAGATGAATTAACAGAACACAAAGCAGTTTCTCAGAAAGCTTCTTTCCAGTTTTTAACGGAAGATATTTCCTTTTTCACTCTAGCCCTCTATGGGCTTCCAAATATCACTTTGCCAATTCCACAAGAACAGCCTTAGCGAAAGGCTTCTTGAAGGGAAAGATGTAACTATGTGAGACGAATTTACAGAACAGAAAGCAGTTTCTCAGAAAGCCTCTTTCCAGTTTTGAACGGAAGATATTTCCTTTTTCACCATAGCCCTCTATGGGCTTCCAAATATCACTTTCCATATTCCACAAGAACAGTCTTAGCGAGGGGCTTCTTGAGGGGAAAGCTGTAACTCTGTGAGATGAATTAACAGAACACAAAGCCGTTTCTCAGAAAGCTTCTTTCCGGTTTTAAAGGAAGATATTTCCTTTTTCACGTTAGCCCTCTATGGGCTTCCAGGTATCACTTTGCAATTTCCTCATGAACAATCTTAGCGAAAGGCTTCTTGAGGGGAAAGCTGTAACTCTGTGAGATGAATTAACAGAACACAAAGCAGTTTCTCAGAAAGCTTCTTTCCGGTTTTTAACTGAACATATTTCCTTTTTCACCCTAGCCGACTATGTGTTTCCAAATATCACTTTGCCAATTCCACAAGCACAGTCTTAGCGAAAGGCTTCTTGAAGGGAAAGCTGTAACTCTGTGACATGAATTAACGGAACACAAAGCAGTTTCTCAGAAAGCTTCTTTCCAGTTTTTATCGGAAGATATTTCCTTTTTCACCCTAGCCCTCTATGGGCTTACGAATATCACCTTGCAAATTCCACAAGAGCAGCCTCAGCGAAAAACTTCTTGAGGGGAAGCTGTAACTCGGTGAGATGAATTAACATAATACAAAGCAGTTTCCCTGAAAGATTCTTTCCAGTTTTTAACGGAAGATATTTCCTTTTTCACTGTAGCGCTCTATGGGCTTCCGAATATCCCTTTCAAAATTCCACAAGAATATTCTTAGCGAAAAGCTTCTTGAGGGGAAATCTGTAACTTTGTGAGATGAATTAACAGAACACAAAGCAGTTTCTCAGAAAGCTTCTTTCCAGTATTTAACTGAAGATATATCCTTTTCCACCATAGCCCTATATCGGCTTCCAAATATCACTTTGCAAATTACACAAGAACAGTCTTAGCGAAAGGCTTCTTGACAGGAATATTGTAACTCTCTGAGATGAATTAACAGAACACAAAGCCGTTTCTCAGAAAGCTTCCTTCCAATTTTTAACGGAAATTATTTCCTTTTTCACCATAGCCCTCTATGGGCTCCCAAATATCACTTTGCAAATTCCACAAGAACAGTCTTAGCGAAAGGCTTTTTAGGGGAAACCTGTAACTCTGTCATATAAATTAACAGAACACAAAGCAGTTTTCCAGAAAGCTTCTTTCCGGTTTTTAAGGGGAGATATCTCCTTTTTCACCATAGCCCACTATGGCCTTCCAAGTATCACTTTCCAAATTCCGCAAGAACAGTCTTAGCGAAGGGATTGTTGAGAGGAAAGCTGAAACTCTCTGACATGAATTAACAGAACACAAAGCAGTTTGCCAGAAAGCTTCTTTCCAGTTTTTACCTGAAGACAATTCCTTTTTCACCACAGCCTTCTCTGGGCTTCCAAATATCACTTTCCAATTTCCACAAGAACACCCTTAGCGAAAGGCTTCTTGAAGGGCAAGCTGTAACTCTCTGAGATGAATTAACAGAACACAAAGCAGTTTTCAGAACCTTCTTTCCAGTTTTTAACGGAAGATAATTCCTTTTTCAATATAGCAGTCTAAGGGCTTCCAAATATCACTTTGCCAATTCCACAAGAACAGCCTTAGCGAAAGGCTTCTTGAAGGTAAAGATGCAACTCTGTGAGATGAATTAACAGAATACAAAGCAGTTTCACAGAAAGCTTCTTTCCAGTTTTTAACGGAAGATATTTCCTTTTTCACCATAGCCCTCTATGGGCTTCAAAATATCACTTTGCAAATTCCACAGGAACCGTCTTAGCGAAAGGCTTCTTGAGGGTAAAGCTGTAACTCTGTGAGATGAAATAACAGAACACAAAGCAGTTTCTCAGAAAGCTTCTTTCCGGTTTTTAACTGAAGATATTTCCTTATTCACCGTAGCCCTAAAAGGGTTTCCAAATATCACTTTGCCAATTCCACAAGAACAGACTTAGCGAAAGGTTTCTAGAGGGGATACCTCTTCCTCGGTGAGATGAATTAAGAGAAAACAAAGCAGTTTCTCAGAAAGCTTCTTTCCAGTTTTTAACGGAAGATATTTCCTTTTTCACCATAGCCCTCCGTGGGTTTCCAAATATCACTTTGCAAATTCCACAAGAACAGTTTTAGCGAAAGACTTCTTGAGGGGAAAGCTGTAACTTTGTGAGGTGAATTAACAGAACACAAAGCAGTTTCTCAGAAAGCTTCTTTACAGTTTTTAACTGAAAATATTTTCTTTTTCACATTAGCCCTCTATGGGCTTCCAAATATCACTTTCCAAATTCCACAAGAACAGTCTTAGCGAAAGGCTTCTTGAGGGGAAAGCTGCAACTCTGTGAGATGAATTAACAGAACACAAAGCAGTTTCTCAGAAAGCTTCTTTCCACTTTTTCACTGAAGGTATTTCCTTTTTCACCATAGCCCTCTATGGGCTTCCAAATAATCTTTAGAAATTTTACAAGAACAGTCTTACCGAAAGGCTTCTTGAGGGGAAAGATGTAACTCTGTGAGATGAATTAACAGAACACAAAGCAGTTTCCCAGAAAGCTTCTTTCCAGTTTTTAACGGAAGATATTTCCTTTTTCACCATAGCCTTCTATGGGCTTCCAAATATCACTTTGCCAACTCCACAAGAGCCTCAGCGAAAGCTTCTTGAATGTAAAGATGCAACACTGTGAGATGAATTAACAGAACACAAAGCAGTTTCTTAGAAAGCTTCTTTCCGGTTTTTAACGGAAGATATTTCCTTTTTCACCATAGCCCACTATGGGCTTCGAAATATCACTTTGCAAATTCCACAAGAACAGCCTTAGCAAAAGGTTTCTTGAAGGGAAAGATGAAACACTGTGAGATGAATTCACAGAACACAAAGCAGTTTCTCAGAAAGCTTCTTTCCAGTTTTTAACGGAAGATATTTCCTTTTTCACCGTAGCCCTCTATGGGCTTCCAAATAAACTTTACAAATTCCACAAGAACAGTGTTAGCGAAAGGCTTCTTGAGGGGAAAGCTGTAACTCTGTGACATGAATTAACAGAAAACAATGCAGTTTCCCAGAAGCTTGTTTCCAGTTTTTAACGGAAGATATTTCCTTTTTCACCATAGGCCTCTATGGGCTTCCAAATATCAATTTGCGAATTCCACAAGTACAGCCTTAGCAAAAGGCTTTTTGAAGGGAAAGCTGTAACTGTGTGAGATGAATTAGCAGAACACAAAGCAGTTTCTCAGAAAGCTTCTTTCCAGTTTTTAACGGAAGATATTTCCTTTTTCACTCTAGCCCTCTATGGGCTTCCAAATATCACTTTGCCAATTCCACAAGAACAGCCTTAGCGAAAGGCTTCTTGAAGGGAAAGATGTAACTATGTGAGACGAATTTACAGAACAGAAAGCAGTTTCTCAGAAAGCCTCTTTCCAGTTTTGAACGGAAGATATTTCCTTTTTCACCATAGCCCTCTATGGGCTTCCAAATATCACTTTCCATATTCCACAAGAACAGTCTTAGCGAGGGGCTTCTTGAGGGGAAAGCTGTAACTCTGTGAGATGAATTAACAGAACACAAAGCCGTTTCTCAGAAAGCTTCTTTCCGGTTTTAAAGGAAGATATTTCCTTTTTCACGTTAGCCCTCTATGGGCTTCCAGGTATCACTTTGCAATTTCCTCATGAACAATCTTAGCGAAAGGCTTCTTGAGGGGAAAGCTGTAACTCTGTGAGATGAATTAACAGAACACAAAGCAGTTTCTCAGAAAGCTTCTTTCCGGTTTTTAACTGAACATATTTCCTTTTTCACCCTAGCCGACTATGTGTTTCCAAATATCACTTTGCCAATTCCACAAGCACAGTCTTAGCGAAAGGCTTCTTGAAGGGAAAGCTGTAACTCTGTGACATGAATTAACGGAACACAAAGCAGTTTCTCAGAAAGCTTCTTTCCAGTTTTTATCGGAAGATATTTCCTTTTTCACCCTAGCCCTCTATGGGCTTACGAATATCACCTTGCAAATTCCACAAGAGCAGCCTCAGCGAAAAACTTCTTGAGGGGAAGCTGTAACTCGGTGAGATGAATTAACATAATACAAAGCAGTTTCCCTGAAAGATTCTTTCCAGTTTTTAACGGAAGATATTTCCTTTTTCACTGTAGCGCTCTATGGGCTTCCGAATATCCCTTTCAAAATTCCACAAGAATATTCTTAGCGAAAAGCTTCTTGAGGGGAAATCTGTAACTTTGTGAGATGAATTAACAGAACACAAAGCAGTTTCTCAGAAAGCTTCTTTCCAGTATTTAACTGAAGATATATCCTTTTCCACCATAGCCCTATATCGGCTTCCAAATATCACTTTGCAAATTACACAAGAACAGTCTTAGCGAAAGGCTTCTTGACAGGAATATTGTAACTCTCTGAGATGAATTAACAGAACACAAAGCCGTTTCTCAGAAAGCTTCCTTCCAATTTTTAACGGAAATTATTTCCTTTTTCACCATAGCCCTCTATGGGCTCCCAAATATCACTTTGCAAATTCCACAAGAACAGTCTTAGCGAAAGGCTTTTTAGGGGAAACCTGTAACTCTGTCATATAAATTAACAGAACACAAAGCAGTTTTCCAGAAAGCTTCTTTCCGGTTTTTAAGGGGAGATATCTCCTTTTTCACCATAGCCCACTATGGCCTTCCAAGTATCACTTTCCAAATTCCGCAAGAACAGTCTTAGCGAAGGGATTGTTGAGAGGAAAGCTGAAACTCTCTGACATGAATTAACAGAACACAAAGCAGTTTGCCAGAAAGCTTCTTTCCAGTTTTTACCTGAAGACAATTCCTTTTTCACCACAGCCTTCTCTGGGCTTCCAAATATCACTTTCCAATTTCCACAAGAACACCCTTAGCGAAAGGCTTCTTGAAGGGCAAGCTGTAACTCTCTGAGATGAATTAACAGAACACAAAGCAGTTTTCAGAACCTTCTTTCCAGTTTTTAACGGAAGATAATTCCTTTTTCAATATAGCAGTCTAAGGGCTTCCAAATATCACTTTGCCAATTCCACAAGAACAGCCTTAGCGAAAGGCTTCTTGAAGGTAAAGATGCAACTCTGTGAGATGAATTAACAGAATACAAAGCAGTTTCACAGAAAGCTTCTTTCCAGTTTTTAACGGAAGATATTTCCTTTTTCACCATAGCCCTCTATGGGCTTCAAAATATCACTTTGCAAATTCCACAGGAACCGTCTTAGCGAAAGGCTTCTTGAGGGTAAAGCTGTAACTCTGTGAGATGAAATAACAGAACACAAAGCAGTTTCTCAGAAAGCTTCTTTCCGGTTTTTAACTGAAGATATTTCCTTATTCACCGTAGCCCTAAAAGGGTTTCCAAATATCACTTTGCCAATTCCACAAGAACAGACTTAGCGAAAGGTTTCTAGAGGGGATACCTCTTCCTCGGTGAGATGAATTAAGAGAAAACAAAGCAGTTTCTCAGAAAGCTTCTTTCCAGTTTTTAACGGAAGATATTTCCTTTTTCACCATAGCCCTCCGTGGGTTTCCAAATATCACTTTGCAAATTCCACAAGAACAGTTTTAGCGAAAGACTTCTTGAGGGGAAAGCTGTAACTTTGTGAGGTGAATTAACAGAACACAAAGCAGTTTCTCAGAAAGCTTCTTTACAGTTTTTAACTGAAAATATTTTCTTTTTCACATTAGCCCTCTATGGGCTTCCAAATATCACTTTCCAAATTCCACAAGAACAGTCTTAGCGAAAGGCTTCTTGAGGGGAAAGCTGCAACTCTGTGAGATGAATTAACAGAACACAAAGCAGTTTCTCAGAAAGCTTCTTTCCACTTTTTCACTGAAGGTATTTCCTTTTTCACCATAGCCCTCTATGGGCTTCCAAATAATCTTTAGAAATTTTACAAGAACAGTCTTACCGAAAGGCTTCTTGAGGGGAAAGATGTAACTCTGTGAGATGAATTAACAGAACACAAAGCAGTTTCCCAGAAAGCTTCTTTCCAGTTTTTAACGGAAGATATTTCCTTTTTCACCATAGCCTTCTATGGGCTTCCAAATATCACTTTGCCAACTCCACAAGAGCCTCAGCGAAAGCTTCTTGAATGTAAAGATGCAACACTGTGAGATGAATTAACAGAACACAAAGCAGTTTCTTAGAAAGCTTCTTTCCGGTTTTTAACGGAAGATATTTCCTTTTTCACCATAGCCCACTATGGGCTTCGAAATATCGCTTTGCAAATTCCACAAGAACAGCCTTAGCAAAAGGTTTCTTGAAGGGAAAGATGAAACACTGTGAGATGAATTCACAGAACACAAAGCAGTTTCTCAGAAAGCTTCTTTCCAGTTTTTAACGGAAGATATTTCCTTTTTCACCGTAGCCCTCTATGGGCTTCCAAATAAACTTTACAAATTCCACAAGAACAGTGTTAGCGAAAGGCTTCTTGAGGGGAAAGCTGTAACTCTGTGACATGAATTAACAGAAAACAATGCAGTTTCCCAGAAGCTTGTTTCCAGTTTTTAACGGAAGATATTTCCTTTTTCACCATAGGCCTCTATGGGCTTCCAAATATCAATTTGCGAATTCCACAAGTACAGCCTTAGCAAAAGGCTTTTTGAAGGGAAAGCTGTAACTGTGTGAGATGAATTAGCAGAACACAAAGCAGTTTCTCAGAAAGCTTCTTTCCAGTTTTTAACGGAAGATATTTCCTTTTTCACTCTAGCCCTCTATGGGCTTCCAAATATCACTTTGCCAATTCCACAAGAACAGCCTTAGCGAAAGGCTTCTTGAAGGGAAAGATGTAACTATGTGAGACGAATTTACAGAACAGAAAGCAGTTTCTCAGAAAGCCTCTTTCCAGTTTTGAACGGAAGATATTTCCTTTTTCACCATAGCCCTCTATGGGCTTCCAAATATCACTTTCCATATTCCACAAGAACAGTCTTAGCGAGGGGCTTCTTGAGGGGAAAGCTGTAACTCTGTGAGATGAATTAACAGAACACAAAGCCGTTTCTCAGAAAGCTTCTTTCCGGTTTTAAAGGAAGATATTTCCTTTTTCACGTTAGCCCTCTATGGGCTTCCAGGTATCACTTTGCAATTTCCTCATGAACAATCTTAGCGAAAGGCTTCTTGAGGGGAAAGCTGTAACTCTGTGAGATGAATTAACAGAACACAAAGCAGTTTCTCAGAAAGCTTCTTTCCGGTTTTTAACTGAACATATTTCCTTTTTCACCCTAGCCGACTATGTGTTTCCAAATATCACTTTGCCAATTCCACAAGCACAGTCTTAGCGAAAGGCTTCTTGAAGGGAAAGCTGTAACTCTGTGACATGAATTAACGGAACACAAAGCAGTTTCTCAGAAAGCTTCTTTCCAGTTTTTATCGGAAGATATTTCCTTTTTCACCCTAGCCCTCTATGGGCTTACGAATATCACCTTGCAAATTCCACAAGAGCAGCCTCAGCGAAAAACTTCTTGAGGGGAAGCTGTAACTCGGTGAGATGAATTAACATAATACAAAGCAGTTTCCCTGAAAGATTCTTTCCAGTTTTTAACGGAAGATATTTCCTTTTTCACCGTAGCGCTCTATGGGCTTCCGAATATCCCTTTCAAAATTCCACAAGAATATTCTTAGCGAAAAGCTTCTTGAGGGGAAATCTGTAACTTTGTGAGATGAATTAACAGAACACAAAGCAGTTTCTCAGAAAGCTTCTTTCCAGTATTTAACTGAAGATATATCCTTTTCCACCATAGCCCTATATCGGCTTCCAAATATCACTTTGCAAATTACACAAGAACAGTCTTAGCGAAAGGCTTCTTGACAGGAATATTGTAACTCTCTGAGATGAATTAACAGAACACAAAGCCGTTTCTCAGAAAGCTTCCTTCCAATTTTTAACGGAAATTATTTCCTTTTTCACCATAGCCCTCTATGGGCTCCCAAATATCACTTTGCAAATTCCACAAGAACAGTCTTAGCGAAAGGCTTTTTAGGGGAAACCTGTAACTCTGTCATATAAATTAACAGAACACAAAGCAGTTTTCCAGAAAGCTTCTTTCCGGTTTTTAAGGGGCGATATCTCCTTTTTCACCATAGCCCACTATGGCCTTCCAAGTATCACTTTCCAAATTCCGCAAGAACAGTCTTAGCGAAGGGATTGTTGAGAGGAAAGCTGAAACTCTCTGACATGAATTAACAGAACACAAAGCAGTTTGCCAGAAAGCTTCTTTCCAGTTTTTACCTGAAGACAATTCCTTTTTCACCACAGCCTTCTCTGGGCTTCCAAATATCACTTTCCAATTTCCACAAGAACACCCTTAGCGAAAGGCTTCTTGAAGGGCAAGCTGTAACTCTCTGAGATGAATTAACAGAACACAAAGCAGTTTTCAGAACCTTCTTTCCAGTTTTTAACGGAAGATAATTCCTTTTTCAATATAGCAGTCTAAGGGCTTCCAAATATCACTTTGCCAATTCCACAAGAACAGCCTTAGCGAAAGGCTTCTTGAAGGTAAAGATGCAACTCTGTGAGATGAATTAACAGAATACAAAGCAGTTTCACAGAAAGCTTCTTTCCAGTTTTTAACGGAAGATATTTCCTTTTTCACCATAGCCCTCTATGGGCTTCAAAATATCACTTTGCAAATTCCACAGGAACCGTCTTAGCGAAAGGCTTCTTGAGGGTAAAGCTGTAACTCTGTGAGATGAATTCACAGAACACAAAGCAGTTTCTCAGAAAGCTTCTTTCCAGTTTTTAACTGAAGATATTTCCTTATTCACCGTAGCCCTAAAAGGGTTTCCAAATATCACTTTGCCAATTCCACAAGAACAGACTTAGCGAAAGGTTTCTAGAGGGGATACCTCTTCCTCGGTGAGATGAATTAAGAGAAAACAAAGCAGTTTCTCAGAAAGCTTCTTTCCAGTTTTTAACGGAAGATATTTCCTTTTTCACCATAGCCCTCCGTGGGTTTCCAAATATCACTTTGCAAATTCCACAAGAACAGTTTTAGCGAAAGACTTCTTGAGGGGAAAGCTGTAACTTTGTGAGGTGAATTAACAGAACACAAAGCAGTTTCTCAGAAAGCTTCTTTACAGTTTTTAACTGAAAATATTTTCTTTTTCACATTAGCCCTCTATGGGCTTCCAAATATCACTTTCCAAATTCCACAAGAACAGTCTTAGCGAAAGGCTTCTTGAGGGGAAAGCTGCAACTCTGTGAGATGAATTAACAGAACACAAAGCAGTTTCTCAGAAAGCTTCTTTCCACTTTTTCACTGAAGGTATTTCCTTTTTCACCATAGCCCTCTATGGGCTTCCAAATAATCTTTAGAAATTTTACAAGAACAGTCTTACCGAAAGGCTTCTTGAGGGGAAAGATGTAACTCTGTGAGATGAATTAACAGAACACAAAGCAGTTTCCCAGAAAGCTTCTTTCCAGTTTTTAACGGAAGATATTTCCTTTTTCACCATAGCCTTCTATGGGCTTCCAAATATCACTTTGCCAACTCCACAAGAGCCTCAGCGAAAGCTTCTTGAATGTAAAGATGCAACACTGTGAGATGAATTAACAGAACACAAAGCAGTTTCTTAGAAAGCTTCTTTCCGGTTTTTAACGGAAGATATTTCCTTTTTCACCATAGCCCACTATGGGCTTCGAAATATCGCTTTGCAAATTCCACAAGAACAGCCTTAGCAAAAGGTTTCTTGAAGGGAAAGATGAAACACTGTGAGATGAATTCACAGAACACAAAGCAGTTTCTCAGAAAGCTTCTTTCCAGTTTTTAACGGAAGATATTTCCTTTTTCACCGTAGCCCTCTATGGGCTTCCAAATAAACTTTACAAATTCCACAAGAACAGTGTTAGCGAAAGGCTTCTTGAGGGGAAAGCTGTAACTCTGTGACATGAATTAACAGAAAACAATGCAGTTTCCCAGAAGCTTGTTTCCAGTTTTTAACGGAAGATATTTCCTTTTTCACCATAGGCCTCTATGGGCTTCCAAATATCAATTTGCGAATTCCACAAGTACAGCCTTAGCAAAAGGCTTTTTGAAGGGAAAGCTGTAACTGTGTGAGATGAATTAGCAGAACACAAAGCAGTTTCTCAGAAAGCTTCTTTCCAGTTTTTAACGGAAGATATTTCCTTTTTCACTCTAGCCCTCTATGGGCTTCCAAATATCACTTTGCCAATTCCACAAGAACAGCCTTAGCGAAAGGCTTCTTGAAGGGAAAGATGTAACTATGTGAGACGAATTTACAGAACAGAAAGCAGTTTCTCAGAAAGCCTCTTTCCAGTTTTGAACGGAAGATATTTCCTTTTTCACCATAGCCCTCTATGGGCTTCCAAATATCACTTTCCATATTCCACAAGAACAGTCTTAGCGAGGGGCTTCTTGAGGGGAAAGCTGTAACTCTGTGAGATGAATTAACAGAACACAAAGCCGTTTCTCAGAAAGCTTCTTTCCGGTTTTAAAGGAAGATATTTCCTTTTTCACGTTAGCCCTCTATGGGCTTCCAGGTATCACTTTGCAATTTCCTCATGAACAATCTTAGCGAAAGGCTTCTTGAGGGGAAAGCTGTAACTCTGTGAGATGAATTAACAGAACACAAAGCAGTTTCTCAGAAAGCTTCTTTCCGGTTTTTAACTGAACATATTTCCTTTTTCACCCTAGCCGACTATGTGTTTCCAAATATCACTTTGCCAATTCCACAAGCACAGTCTTAGCGAAAGGCTTCTTGAAGGGAAAGCTGTAACTCTGTGACATGAATTAACGGAACACAAAGCAGTTTCTCAGAAAGCTTCTTTCCAGTTTTTATCGGAAGATATTTCCTTTTTCACCCTAGCCCTCTATGGGCTTACGAATATCACCTTGCAAATTCCACAAGAGCAGCCTCAGCGAAAAACTTCTTGAGGGGAAGCTGTAACTCGGTGAGATGAATTAACATAATACAAAGCAGTTTCCCTGAAAGATTCTTTCCAGTTTTTAACGGAAGATATTTCCTTTTTCACCGTAGCGCTCTATGGGCTTCCGAATATCCCTTTCAAAATTCCACAAGAATATTCTTAGCAAAAAGCTTCTTGAGGGGAAATCTGTAACTTTGTGAGATGAATTAACAGAACACAAAGCAGTTTCTCAGAAAGCTTCTTTCCAGTATTTAACTGAAGATATATCCTTTTCCACCATAGCCCTATATCGGCTTCCAAATATCACTTTGCAAATTACACAAGAACAGTCTTAGCGAAAGGCTTCTTGACAGGAATATTGTAACTCTCTGAGATGAATTAACAGAACACAAAGCCGTTTCTCAGAAAGCTTCCTTCCAATTTTTAACGGAAATTATTTCCTTTTTCACCATAGCCCTCTATGGGCTCCCAAATATCACTTTGCAAATTCCACAAGAACAGTCTTAGCGAAAGGCTTTTTAGGGGAAACCTGTAACTCTGTCATATAAATTAACAGAACACAAAGCAGTTTTCCAGAAAGCTTCTTTCCGGTTTTTAAGGGGAGATATCTCCTTTTTCACCATAGCCCACTATGGCCTTCCAAGTATCACTTTCCAAATTCCGCAAGAACAGTCTTAGTGAAGGGATTGTTGAGAGGAAAGCTGAAACTCTCTGACATGAATTAACAGAACACAAAGCAGTTTGCCAGAAAGCTTCTTTCCAGTTTTTACCTGAAGACAATTCCTTTTTCACCACAGCCTTCTCTGGGCTTCCAAATATCACTTTCCAATTTCCACAAGAACACCCTTAGCGAAAGGCTTCTTGAAGGGCAAGCTGTAACTCTCTGAGATGAATTAACAGAACACAAAGCAGTTTTCAGAACCTTCTTTCCACTTTTTAACGGAAGATAATTCCTTTTTCAATATAGCAGTCTAAGGGCTTCCAAATATCACTTTGCCAATTCCACAAGAACAGCCTTAGCCAAAGGCTTCTTCAAGGTAAAGATGCAACTCTGTGAGAATAATTAACAGAACACAAAGCAGTTTCTCAGAAAGCTTCTTTCCAGTTTTTAATGGAAGATATTTCCTTATTCACCGTAGCCCTCTAAGGGTTTCCAAATATCACTTTGCCAATTCCACAAGAATAGTCTTAGCGAAAGGTTTCTAGAGGGGATACCTCTTACTCTGTGAGATGAACTAAGAGAAAACAAAGCAGTTTCTCAGAAAGCTTCTTTCCAGTTTTTAACGGAAGATATTTCCTTTTTCGCCATAGCCCTCTATGGGATTCCAAATATCACTTTTCAAATTTCAGAAGAACAGCCTTAGCTGAAGGCTTCCTGAAGGGAACGCTGTAACTCTGTGAGATGAATTAACAGAACACAAAGCAGTTTCTAAGAAAGCTTCTTTACAGTTTTTAACTGAAGATATTTCCTTTTTCACCATAGCCCTCTATGTGCTCCCAAATATCACTTTGCAAATTCCAAAAGAACAGTCTTAGTGATAGGCTTTTGGAGGCAAAAGCTGTAACTCTCTGACATGATTTAACAGAACACAAAGCAGTTTTTCAGAAAGCTTCCTTACAGTTTTAAACAGAAGATATTTCCTTTTTCACCACAGCCCTCTATGGGCTTCCAAATATCTCTTTGCAAATTCCACAAGAACAGTCTTAGCGAAAGGCTTCTTGAGGGGGGAAGCTGTAACTCTGTGAGACGAATTAAAAGAACACAAAGCAGTAGATCAGAAAGCTTCTATCCAGTTTTCAACGGAAGATATTTCCTTTTTCACCATAGCCCCCTATGGGTTTCAAAATATCACTTTGCAAATTCCACGAGAAGAGTCTTAGCGAAAGGCTTCTTGAGGGGAAAGCTGTAACTCTGTGAGATGAATTAACAGAACACAAAGCAGTTTCTCAGAAAGATTCTTTCCCGTTTTTAACGAAGATATTTCCTTTTTCACTGAAGCCCTCTATGGGCTTCCAAATATCACTTTGCAAATTCCACATGAACAGTCTTACCGAAAGGCTTCTTCAGGGGAAACTGTAACTCGGTGAGATGAATTAACAGAACACAAAGCAGTTTCTCAGAGAGCTTCTTTCCTGTTTTTAACTGAAGATATTTCCTTTCTCACCATAGCCCACTATGGGCTTCCAAATATCACTTTCCAAACTCCACAAGAACAGCCGTAGCGAAAGGCTTGCTGAGGTAAATCTGTAACTCTGTGAGATGCATTAACAGAACACAAAGCAGTTTCTCAGAAAGTTTCTTTCCAGTTTTTATCAGAAGATATTGCCTTTTTCACCGTAGCCCTCTAAAGGCTTCCAAATATCACTTTGCCAATTCCACAGTAACAGTCTTAGCGAAAGACTTCTTGAAGGGAAAGCTGTAACTCTGTGAGATGAATTAACAGAACAAAAAGTAGTTTCCCAGAAATCTTTTTTCCAGGTTTTAGCTGAAGATATTTCCTTTTTCCCCATAGCCCTCTAAGGGCTTCCAAATATCACTGTGCAAATTCCACAAGAACAGCCTTAGCGAACGGCTTCTTGAAGGGAAAGCTGTAACTCTGTTAGATGAATCAACAGAACACAAAGCAGTTTCTCAGACAGCTTCTTTCCAGTTTTTAAAGGAAGATATTTCCTTTTTCACCATAACCCTCTAAGGGCTTCCAAATATAACTTTGCAAATTCCACAAGAACAGTCTTACCGAAAATCTTCTTGAAGGGAAAGCAGTAACGCTGTGAGATGAATTAACAGAACACAAAGCAGTTTCTCAGAAGTTTCTTTCCAGTTTTAACTGAAGATATTTCCTTTTTCACCATAGCCCTCTAGGGGCTTCCAAATATCACTTTGCAAATTCAACAAGAACAGTCTTAGAGAAAGGCTTCTTGAGGGGAAAGTTCTAACTCTGTGAGATGTACTAACAGAACACAAGGCAGTTTCTCAGAAAGCTTCATTCCAGTTTTTAACTGGAGATATTTCCTTTTTCACCATAGGCCTCTATGGGCTTCCAAATATCACTTTCCAAATTCAACAAGAACAGCCTTAGCGAAGGGCTTCTTGAAGGGAAAGCTGTAATTCTGTGAGATGAATTAACAGAACACAATGCAGTTTCTCAGAAAGCTTCTTTCCAGTTTTCTACGGAAGATATTCCCTTTTTCACCTTTGCCCTCTAAATTCTTCCAAATATCACTTTTCACATTCCACAAGAACAGTCTTAGCGAAAGACTACTTGAGGGGAAAGATGTAACTCTGTGAGATGAAATAACGGAACACAAAGAAATTTCTCAGATAGCATCTTTCCTGTTTTTAACGGAAGATATTTCCTTTTTCAGCATAGCCCTCTATGGGCTTTCAAATATCACTTTCCAAATTCCACAAGAACAGTCTTAGTGAAAGGCTTCTTGAGGGTAATGCTGTAACTCTGTGAGATGAATTAACAGAACACATAGCAGTTTCTTAGACAGCTTCTTTCCAGTTTTTAACTGATGATGTTTCCTTTTTCACAATTGCCCTCTAAGGGCTTCCAAATATCACTCTTCAAATTCCACAAGAACAGTCTTAGCGAAAGGCTTCTTGAGGGGAAAGCTGTAACTCTGTGACATCAATTCACAGAACACAAAGCGGTTTCTCAGAAAGCTTCTTTCCAGTTTTTAACTGAAGATATTTCCTTTTTCACCATTGCCCACTAAGGGCTACCAAATATCACTCTTCAAATTCCAAAAGAACAGTCTTAGCGAAAGGCTTCTTGAGGGGAAAGCTGTATCTCTGTGAGACGAATTAACAGAACAGAGTGCAGTTTCTCAGAAACCTTCTTTGCAGTTTTTAACTAAAGATATTTCCATTTTCACCATAGCCCTCTTTGGGCTTCCAAATATCACTTTTCCAATTCCACAGGAACAGCCTTATCGAAAGGCTTCTTGAGGGGAAAGCTGTAACTCTGTGAGATGAATTAAGAGAACACAAAGCTCTTTCTCAGAATGCTTCTTTTCAGTTTTTTCCTTAGGATATTTCCTTTTTCAGCATAGCCCTCTATGGTCTTCCAAATATCACATTGCAAATTCCATAAGAACAGTCTTAGCGAAATGATTCTTGAGGGGAAAGCTGTAACTCTGTGAGATGAATAAACAGAACACAAAGCAATTTCTCAGAAAGCTTCTTTACACTTTTTAACGGAAGATATTTCCTTTTTCTCCGTAGCCCTCTATGGGCTTCCAAATATTACTTTGCAAATTCCACAAGAGCAGCCTTTGCGAAAGGCTTCTTGAAGGGAAAGTTGTAACTCTGTGAGATGAATTAACCGAACACAAAGCAGTTTCTCAAAAAGCTTCTTTCCAGTTTTAAGCAGAAGATCTTTCCTTTTTCACCACAGCCCTCTATGAGCTTCCAAATATCACTTTGCAAATTCCCCAAGAACAGTCATAACGAAAGGCTTCTTGAGGAGAAAGCTGTAACTCTGTGAGATGAATTAACAGAACAGAGTGCAGTTTGTCAGAGAGCTTCTTTCCAGATCTTAAAGGAAGATATTTCCTTTTTCACCATAGCCCTCTATGGGATTCCAAATATCACTTTTCAAATTCCAAAAGAACAGTCTTAGCGACAGGCTTCTTGAAGGGAAAGCTGTAACTCTGTGAGACGAATTAACAGAACAGAATGCAGTTTCTCAGAAAGCTTCTTTCCAGTTTTTAACTGAAGGTATTCCTTTTTCACCACAGCCCTCTATGGGTTTCCAAATATCGCTTTGCAAATTCCACAAGAACAGTCTTAGTGAACGGCTTCTTGAGTGGAAAGATGTAACTCTGTAAGATGAAATAACAGAACAGAGTGCAGTTTCTCAGAAAGCTTCTTTCCAGTTTTAAACTGTAGATGTTTCCTTTTTCACCATTGCCCTCTATTGGCTTCCAAATATAACCCTTCAAATTCCAAAAGAACTGTCTTAGCAAAAGGCTTCTTGATGCAAAAGATGTAACTCTGTGACATGAATTAACAGAACACAGAGCAGTTTCACGGAAAGCTTCTATCCAGTTTTTAACTGAAAATATTTCCTTTTTCACCGTTGCCCTGTATGGGCTTCCAAATATCACTTTTCAAATTCCACAAGAACAGTCTTATCGAAAGGGTTCTTGAAGGGAAAGCTGTAACTCTGTGAGATGAATTAACAGAACAGAGTACAGTTTTTCAGAAGTCTTCTTTTCAGTTTTTAACTGAAGACATTTCCTTTTTCACCATTGCCCTCTATGGGATTGCAAATATCTCTTTTCAAATTCCAAAAGAACAGTCTTAGCGAAAGGCTTCTTGAGGGGAAAGCTGAAACTCTGTGGGACGAATTAACAGAACAGAGTGCAGTTTCTCAGAAAGCTTCTTTCCAGATTTTAACTGAAGATATTTCCTTTTTCACCATAGCCCTCTATGGGCTTCCAAATATCGCTTTGCAAATTCCACAAGAACCGTCTTAGCGAACGGCTTCTTGAGGGGAAAGATGTAACTCTGTGATATGAATTAACAGAACAGAGTGCAGTTTCTCAGAAAGCTTCTTTCCAGTTTTAAACTGAAGACGTTTCTTTTTCACCATTGCCCTGTACGGGCTTCCAAATATCACCATTCAAATTACACAAGAACAGTCTTAGCGAAAGGCTTCTTGAGTGGAAAGCTGTAACTCTGTGAGATGAATTCACAGAACACAAAGCAGTTTCTCAGAAAGCTTCTTTCCAGTTTTTAACTGAAGATATTTCCTTTTTCACCATTGCCCTGTATGGGCTTCCAAATATCACTCTTCAAATTCCACAAGAACAGTCTTAGCGAAAGGCTTCTCGAGGGGAAAGCTGTAACTCTGTGACATGAATTCACAGAGCACAGAGCAGTTTCCCCAAAAGCTTCTTTCCAGTTTTTAACTGAAGATATTTCTTTTTTCACCTTTGCCCTCTATGGGCTTCCAAATATAACTATTCAAATTCCACAA
The DNA here is from genome assembly GCF_047675955.1 of Chlorocebus sabaeus. Taxonomy (NCBI): domain Eukaryota; kingdom Metazoa; phylum Chordata; class Mammalia; order Primates; family Cercopithecidae; genus Chlorocebus; species Chlorocebus sabaeus. The sequence goes on along the minus strand of NW_027327914.1, from coordinate 782,510 downwards.
GAACAGTCTTAGCGAAAGGCTTCTTGAGGGGAAAGCTGTAACTCTGTGAGATGAATTCACAGAACACAAAGCAGTTTCTCAGAAAGATTCCTCCCATTTTTTAACAGAAGATATTTCCTTTTTCACCGAAGCCCTCTATTGGCTTACAAATATCACTTTTCCAATTCCACAAGAACAGCCTTATCAAAAGGCTTCTTGAGGGGAAAGCTGTAACTCTGTGAGATGAATTAAGAGAATAGAAAGCTGTTTCTCAGAATGCTTCTTTTCAGTTTTTACAAAGCAGTTTCTCAGAAAGCTTCTATCCAGTTTTTAACTGAAGATATTTCCTTTTTCCCCATAGCCCTCTATGAACTTTCAAATATCACTTTGCAAACTCCACAAGAAGAGTCATAGTGATCGACTTCTTGAGGGGAAAGCTATAACTCCATGAGATGTGTTAGGAGAAAACAATGCAGTTTCACAGAAAGCTTCTTTCCGGTTTTTAACGGAAGATATTTCCTTTTTCAACAAAGCCCTCTATGGGCTTCCAAATATCACTTTGAAAATTCCACAAGAACAGTCTTAGCAAAAGGCTTCTTGAGGAAAAACTGTAAGTATGTGAAATGAATTAACAGAACACAAAGCAGTTTCTCAGAAAGCTTCTTTACAGTTTTTAACAGAAGAGAATTCCTTTTTCACCGTAGCCCTCTGTGGGCTTCCAAATATCACTTTGCAAATCCCACAAGAACAGTCTTAGCGAAAAGCTTCTTGAGGGGAAAGCTGTAACTCTGTGAGCTGAATTAACAGAACAAAAAGCAGTTTCTCAGAAAGCTTCTTTCCAGTTTTTAACGGAGGGTATTTCCTTTTTAACCATAGCCCTCTAAGGGCTTCTAAATATCACGTTCTAAATTCCACAAGAACAGTCTTAGCGAAAGGCTTCTTGAGGGGAAAGCTATAGCTCTGTGAGATGAATTAACAGAACACAAAGCAGTTTCTCAGAAAGTTTCTTTTCAGTTTTTATCTTCGGATATTTCCTTTTTCACCGTAGCCTTCTATGGGCTTCCAAATATCACCTTGCAAATTCCACAAGCACAGTCTTAGCGAAAGGCTTCTTCAGGAGAAAGCTGTAACTCTGTGAGATGAAGTAACAGAGCCAAAGCAATTTCTCAGAAAGCTTATTTCCAGTTTTTTACCGGAGATATTTCCTTTTTCATCATAGCCTTCTACGGGCTTCCAAATATCCCTTTGTAAATTCCACAAGAACAGACTTAGCGAAAGGCTTCTTGAAGGGCAAGCTGTAACTCTGTGAGATCATTAACAGAACACAAAGCAGTTTCTCAGATACCCTCTTTTCTGTTTTTATCTTAGCATATTTTCTTTTTCAACATAGCCCTCCATGGGCTTCCAAATATCACTTTGCAAATTCCACAAGAACAGGCTTAGTGAACGGTTTCTTGCGGAGAAAGCTGTAACTCTGTGAGATGAATTAACAGAACACAACGCAGTTTCTCAGGAAGCTTATTTTCAGTTTTTATCCTAGGATATTTCCTTTTTCATCATAGCCCTCTATGGGCTTCCAAATATCACTATGCTAATTTCACAAAAAGAGTCTTAGTGAACAGATTCTTCAGTGGAAAGCTGTAACTCTGTGAGTTGACCTAACAGAACACAAAGCAGTTTCTCAGAAATCTTCTTTCAAGTTTTTAACGAGTTATTTCCTTTTTCACAGTAGCCCTCTATGTGATTCTAAACATCACTTTGCAAATTTCACAAGAACAGTCTTAGGGAAAGGCTTCTTGAGGAGAAAGCTCTAACTCTCTGAGATGAATTAACAGAACACAAAGCAGTTTCTCAGAAAGCTTTCTTTCGGTTTTTATCATAGGATATTTCCATTTTCACCATAGCTCCCTATGGCCTTCCAAATATCACTTTGCAAATTCCACAAGAACAGTCTTAGCGAAAGGCTTCTTGAGGGGAAAGCTGTAACTCTGTGAGATGAATTAACAGAACACAAAGCAGTTTCTCAGAAAGCCTCTTTTCAGTTTTTATCTTAGGATATTTCCTTTGTCAGCGTAGCCCTGTATGGGCTTACACATGTCACTTTTCAAATTCATCAAGAACATTCTTAGCGAAAGGCTTCTTGAGGGGAAAGCTGTAGCTCTGTGAGATGAATTAACAAACCACAAAGCAGTTACTCAGAAAGCTGCTTTCCAGTTTTTAACGGAAGATATTTCCTTTTTCACCATACCCCTCAATGTTATTCCAAATATCACTTTGCAACTTCCACAAGAACAGTCTTAGCGAAAGGCTTCTTTAGAGGAAATCTGAAGCTTTGTTAGGTGAAATAACAGACCACAAAGCAGTTAATCAGAAAGTTTCTTTCCAATTTTTAATGGAAGATACTTTCTTTTCACCATATCCCTCTAAGGGCTTCCAAATATCACTTTGCAAATTCCACAAGAACAGTCTTAGTGAACGGCTTCTTGAGGGGAAAGCTGTAACTCTGTGAGATGAATTAAGAGAACACAGCGCAGTTTCTCAAACAGCTTCCTTTCGGTTTTTATCTTAGGATATTTTCTTTTTCGCCAGAGCCCACTGTGGGCTTCCAAATATCACTTTGCAAATTCCACAAGAACAGTCTTAGGTAAAGACTTCTTGAGGGGAAAGCTGTAAATCTCTGAGATCAATTAACAAAAAAAAGAGCAGTTTCTCAGAAATCTTCTTTCAAGTTTTTAACGGAAGATATTTCCTTTTTCACCATAGCCCTCTATGGGTTTCCAAATATCACATTTCCAGTTCCACAAGAACAGTCTTAGAGAAAGGCTTTTGGAAGAGAAAGCTTAAATCTGTAAGATGAATTAACAGACACAAAACTGTTTTTCAGAAAGATTCTTTCCAATTTTTAACGAAAGATATTTCCTTTTTCACCATAGCCCTCTATGGGCTTCCAAATATCACTTTAAAAATTTCACAAGAACAGTCTTACTGAACGACTTCTTGAGAGGAAAGCTGTAACTCTGTGAGATGAATTAATAGAACACAAAGCAGTTTCTCAGAAAGCTTCTTTCCAGTTTATATCGGAAGATATTTCCTTTTTCACCATATCCCTCTACGGGCTTCCAAATATCACCTTGCAAATTCCACAAGAACAGTCTTAGCGAAGGGCTTCTTGAGAAAGACTTTTTAGGGGAAAGCTGTAACCCTGTGAGTTGAATTAACAGAACTCAAAGCAGTTTATCACAAAGCTTGTTTCCAGTTTTTAACGGGAGATATTTCCTTTTTCACCATAGTCCTCTATGGGTTTCCAAATATCACATTTCAAGTTCCACAAGAACAGTCTTAGCGAAAGGCTTTTGGAAGAGAAAGCTTAAATCTGTAAGATGAATTAACAGACACAAAACTGTTTTTCAGAAAGATTCTTTCCACTTTTTAACGAAAGATATTTCCTTTTTCACCATAGCCCTCTATGGGCTTCCAAATATCACTTTAAAAATTTCACAAGAACAGTCTTACTGAACGGCTTCTTGAGAGGAAAGCTGTAACTCTGTGAGATGAATTAATAGAACACAAAGCAGTTTCTCAGAAAGCTTCTTTCCAGTTTATATCGGAAGATATTTCATTTTTCACCATATCCCTCTACGGGCTTCCAAATATCACCTTGCAAATTCCACAAGAACAGTCTTAGCGAAGGGCTTCTTGAGAAAGGCTTTTTAGGGGAAAGCTGTAACCCTGTGAGTTGAATTAACAGAACCCAAAGCAGTTTATCAGAAAGCTTGTTTCCAGTTTTAAACGGAAGATATTTCCTTTTTCACTGTATCACTCTCTGGGCTTCCAAATATCACTTTGCAACTTCCACAAGAACAGTCTTAGCGAAAGGCTTGTTGAGGGGAAAGCTGTAGCTCTGTGAGATTAATTAACAGACAACAAAGCAGTTACTCAGAAAGCTTCTTTCCAGTTTTTAACGGAAGAGATTTCCTTTTTCACCATATCCCTCTATGGGTTTCCAAATATTAGTTTGTAAATTCCACAAGAACAGTCTTAGTGAAAGGCTTCTTGAGCGGAAAGCTATAACTCTGTGAGATGAATTAAGAGAATACAGTGAAGTTTTTCAGAAAGCATCTTTTCGGTTTTTATATTACGATATTTTATTTTCCTTCATAGATCTCTAAGGGCTGCCAAATATCACTTTGCAAATTCCACAAGAACAGACTTAGGGGAAGGCTTCTTGAAGAAAAGCTGTAACACTGTGAGATGAATTAACAGAACACAAAGTAGTTTCTCAGAAAGCTTCTTTCCAGTTTTTAACGGAAGTCATTTCCTTTATTACCATACCTTCTATGGGCTTCCATAGATCAGTTTGCAATTTCACAAGAACAGTCTTAGCGAAGGGCTTCTTGAGGAGAAAGCTGTAACTCTCTGAGATGATTTAACAGAACACAAAGCAGTTTCTCAGAAAGCTTCTATCCAGTTTTTAACTGAAGACATTTCCTATTTCACCATAGACCTCTCTGGACTTCCAAATATCACTTTGCAAAATTAACAAGAACAGCCTTCGCGAAATACTTCTTGAGAGGAAAGCTGTAACTCTGTGAGATGAATTAACAGAACACAAAGCAGTTTCTCAGAGAGATTCTTCCCAGTTTTTACGGAGGATATTTCCTGTTTCACCATAGCCCTCTATGGGATTCCAAATATCACTTTGCCAATTCCACAAGAACAGTCTTAGCGAAAGGCTTCTTGAGGGGAAAGCTGTAATTCTGTGAGATGAATTAACAGAACACAAAGCAGTTTCTCTGAAATCCTCTTTCCAGCTTTTAACTGAACATATTTCCTTTTTCACCGTAGCCCTCTATGGGCTTCCAAATATCACTTTGCCAATTCCACAAGAACAGTCTTAGCGAAAGACTTCTTGAGGGGAAAGCTCTAATTGTGTGAGATGAATTAACAGAACACAAAGCAGTTTCTCAGGAAACTTCCTTCCAGTTATTAACTGAAGATATTTCTTTTTCACCATTGCCCTGCATGGGCTTCCAAAATATCACTTTGCAAATTCCAAAAAACAGTCTTAGAGAAAGGCTTCCTGAGGGTAAAGGTGTAACTCTGTGAGATGAATTAACAGAACAGAAAGCAGTTTTTCAGACAGCTTCCTTCCAGTTTTTAACTGAAGATATTTCCTTTTTCACCATAGCCTTCTCTGGGCTTCGAAAGATCTCTTTGCAAATTCCAGAAGAACAGACTTAGCGAAAGGCTTCTTGAGGGGAAAAATGTAACTGTGTGAGATGAATTAACAGAACCTAAAGCAGTTTCTCAGAAAGCTTCCTTCCAGTTTTTAACTAAAGATATTTCCTTTTTCACTGTAGCCCTCTATGGGCTTCGAAATATCTCTTTGCAAATTCCACAAGAACTGTCTTCGCGAAAGGCTTCTTGAGGGGAAAGGTGTAACTCTGTTGCATGAATTAACAGTACACAAAGCAGTTTCTCAAACGGCTACTTTCCACGTTTTAACTGAAGATATTTCCTTTTTCCCCATAGGCCTCTATGGAATTCCAAATATCACTTTTCAAATTCCACCAGAACAGACTTAGCGAAAGGCATCTTGAAAGGAAAGCTGTAAGTCTGTGAGATGAATTAACAGAACACTAAGCAGTTTCTCAGAAAACTTCTTTCCAGTTTTCAACGGAAGATATTTCCTTTTTCACCATAGCCCCCTATGGGTTTCAAAATATCACTTTGCAAATTCCACGAGAAGAGTCTTAGCGAAAGGCTTCTTGAGGGGAAAGCTGTAACTCTGTGAGATGAATTAACAGAACACAAAGCAGTTTCTCAGAAAGATTCTTTCCCGTTTTTAACGGAAGATATTTCCTTTTTCACCGAAGCCCTCTATGGGCTTCCAAATATCACTTTGCAAATTCCACATGAACAGTCTTACCGAAAGGCTTCTTCAGGGGAAACTGTAACTCGGTGAGATGAATTAACAGAACACAAAGCAGTTTCTCAGAGAGCTTCTTTCCTGTTTTTAACTGAAGATATTTCCTTTCTCACCATAGCCCCCTATGGGCTTCCAAATATCACTTTCCAAACTCCACAAGAACAGCCGTAGCGAAAGGCTTGCTCAGGTAAATCTGTAACTCTGTGAGATGCATTAACAGAACACAAAGCAGTTTCTCAGAAAGTTTCTTTCCAGTTTTTATCAGAAGATATTGCCTTTTTCACCATAGCCCTCTAAAGGCTTCCAAATATCACTTTGCCAATTCCACAGTAACAGTCTTAGCGAAAGACTTCTTGAAGGGAAAGCTGTAACTCTGTGAGATGAATTAACAGAACAAAAAGTAGTTTCCCAGAAATCTTTTTTCCAGGTTTTAGCTGAAGATATTTCCTTTTTCCCCATAGCCCTCTAAGGGCTTCCAAATATCACTGTGCAAATTCCACAAGAACAGCCTTAGCGAACGGCTTCTTGAAGGGAAAGCTGTAACTCTGTTAGATGAATCAACAGAACACAAAGCAGTTTCTCAGACAGCTTCTTTCCAGTTTTTAAAGGAAGATATTTCCTTTTTCACCATAACCCTCTAAGGGCTTCCAAATATAACTTTGCAAATTCCACAAGAACAGTCTTACCGAAAATCTTCTTGAAGGGAAAGCAGTAACGCTGTGAGATGAATTAACAGAACACAAAGCAGTTTCTCAGAAGTTTCTTTCCAGTTTTAACTGAAGATATTTCCTTTTTCACCATAGCCCTCTAGGGGCTTCCAAATATCACTTTGCAAATTCAACAAGAACAGTCTTAGAGAAAGGCTTCTTGAGGGGAAAGTTCTAACTCTGTGAGATGTACTAACAGAACACAAGGCAGTTTCTCAGAAAGCTTCATTCCAGTTTTTAACTGGAGATATTTCCTTTTTCACCATAGGCCTCTATGGGCTTCCAAATATCACTTTCCAAATTCAACAAGAACAGCCTTAGCGAAGGGCTTCTTGAAGGGAAAGCTGTAATTCTGTGAGATGAATTAACAGAACACAATGCAGTTTCTCAGAAAGCTTCTTTCCAGTTTTCTACGGAAGATATTCCCTTTTTCACCTTTGCCCTCTAAATTCTTCCAAATATCACTTTTCACATTCCACAAGAACAGTCTTAGCGAAAGACTACTTGAGGGGAAAGATGTAACTCTGTGAGATGAAATAACGGAACACAAAGAAATTTCTCAGATAGCATCTTTCCTGTTTTTAACGGAAGATATTTCCTTTTTCAGCATAGCCCTCTATGGGCTTTCAAATATCACTTTCCAAATTCCACAAGAACAGTCTTAGTGAAAGGCTTCTTGAGGGTAATGCTGTAACTCTGTGAGATGAATTAACAGAACACATAGCAGTTTCTTAGACAGCTTCTTTCCAGTTTTTAACTGATGATGTTTCCTTTTTCACAATTGCCCTCTAAGGGCTTCCAAATATCACTCTTCAAATTCCACAAGAACAGTCTTAGCGAAAGGCTTCTTGAGGGGAAAGCTGTAACTCTGTGACATCAATTCACAGAACACAAAGCGGTTTCTCAGAAAGCTTCTTTCCAGTTTTTAACTGAAGATATTTCCTTTTTCACCATTGCCCACTAAGGGCTACCAAATATCACTCTTCAAATTCCAAAAGAACAGTCTTAGCGAAAGGCTTCTTGAGGGGAAAGCTGTATCTCTGTGAGACGAATTAACAGAACAGAGTGCAGTTTCTCAGAAACCTTCTTTGCAGTTTTTAACTAAAGATATTTCCATTTTCACCATAGCCCTCTTTGGGCTTCCAAATATCACTTTTCCAATTCCACAGGAACAGCCTTATCGAAAGGCTTCTTGAGGGGAAAGCTGTAACTCTGTGAGATGAATTAAGAGAACACAAAGCTCTTTCTCAGAATGATTCTTTTCAGTTTTTTCCTTAGGATATTTCCTTTTTCAGCATAGCCCTCTATGGTCTTCCAAATATCACATTGCAAATTCCATAAGAACAGTCTTAGCGAAATGATTCTTGAGGGGAAAGCTGTAACTCTGTGAGATGAATAAACAGAACACAAAGCGATTTCTCAGAAAGCTTCTTTACACTTTTTAACGGAAGGTATTTCCTTTTTCTCCGTAGCCCTCTATGGGCTTCCAAATATTACTTTGCAAATTCCACAAGAGCAGCCTTTGCGAAAGGCTTCTTGAAGGGAAAGTTGTAACTCTGTGAGATGAATTAACCGAACACAAAGCAGTTTCTCAAAAAGCTTCTTTCCAGTTTTAAGCAGAAGATCTTTCCTTTTTCACCACAGCCCTCTATGAGCTTCCAAATATCACTTTGCAAATTCCCCAAGAACAGTCATAACGAAAGGCTTCTTGAGGAGAAAGCTGTAACTCTGTGAGATGAATTAACAGAACAGAGTGCAGTTTGTCAGAGAGCTTCTTTCCAGATCTTAAAGGAAGATATTTCCTTTTTCACCATAGCCCTCTATGGGATTCCAAATATCACTTTTCAAATTCCAAAAGAACAGTCTTAGCGACAGGCTTCTTGAAGGGAAAGCTGTAACTCTGTGAGACGAATTAACAGAACAGAATGCAGTTTCTCAGAAAGCTTCTTTCCAGTTTTTAACTGAAGGTATTCCTTTTTCACCACAGCCCTCTATGGGTTTCCAAATATCGCTTTGCAAATTCCACAAGAACAGTCTTAGTGAACGGCTTCTTGAGTGGAAAGATGTAACTCTGTAAGATGAAATAACAGAACAGAGTGCAGTTTCTCAGAAAGCTTCTTTCCAGTTTTAAACTGTAGATGTTTCCTTTTTCACCATTGCCCTCTATTGGCTTCCAAATATAACCCTTCAAATTCCAAAAGAACTGTCTTAGCAAAAGGCTTCTTGATGCAAAAGATGTAACTCTGTGACATGAATTAACAGAACACAGAGCAGTTTCACGGAAAGCTTCTATCCAGTTTTTAACTGAAAATATTTCCTTTTTCACCGTTGCCCTGTATGGGCTTCCAAATATCACTTTTCAAATTCCACAAGAACAGTCTTATCGAAAGGGTTCTTGAAGGGAAAGCTGTAACTCTGTGAGATGAATTAACAGAACAGAGTACAGTTTTTCAGAAGTCTTCTTTTCAGTTTTTAACTGAAGACATTTCCTTTTTCACCATTGCCCTCTATGGGATTGCAAATATCTCTTTTCAAATTCCAAAAGAACAGTCTTAGCGAAAGGCTTCTTGAGGGGAAAGCTGAAACTCTGTGGGACGAATTAACAGAACAGAGTGCAGTTTCTCAGAAAGCTTCTTTCCAGATTTTAACTGAAGATATTTCCTTTTTCACCATAGCCCTCTATGGGCTTCCAAATATCGCTTTGCAAATTCCACAAGAACCGTCTTAGCGAACGGCTTCTTGAGGGGAAAGATGTAACTCTGTGATATGAATTAACAGAACAGAGTGCAGTTTCTCAGAAAGCTTCTTTCCAGTTTTAAACTGAAGACGTTTCTTTTTCACCATTGCCCTGTACGGGCTTCCAAATATCACCATTCAAATTACACAAGAACAGTCTTAGCGAAAGGCTTCTTGAGTGGAAAGCTGTAACTCTGTGAGATGAATTCACAGAACACAAAGCAGTTTCTCAGAAAGCTTCTTTCCAGTTTTTAACTGAAGATATTTCCTTTTTCACCATTGCCCTGTATGGGCTTCCAAATATCACTCTTCAAATTCCACAAGAACAGTCTTAGCGAAAGGCTTCTCGAGGGGAAAGCTGTAACTCTGTGACATGAATTCACAGAGCACAGAGCAGTTTCCCCAAAAGCTTCTTTCCAGTTTTTAACTGAAGATATTTCTTTTTTCACCTTTGCCCTCTATGGGCTTCCAAATATAACTATTCAAATTCCACAAGAACAGTCTTAGCGAAAGGCTTCTTGAGGGGAAAGCTGTAACTCTGTGAGATGAATTCACAGAACACAAAGCAGTTTCTCAGAAAGATTCCTCCCATTTTTTAACAGAAGATATTTCCTTTTTCACCGAAGCCCTCTATTGGCTTACAAATATCACTTTTCCAATTCCACAAGAACAGCCTTATCAAAAGGCTTCTTGAGGGGAAAGCTGTAACTCTGTGAGATGAATTAAGAGAATAGAAAGCTGTTTCTCAGAATGCTTCTTTTCAGTTTTTACAAAGCAGTTTCTCAGAAAGCTTCTATCCAGTTTTTAACTGAAGATATTTCCTTTTTCCCCATAGCCCTCTATGAACTTGCAAATATCACTTTGCAAACTCCACAAGAAGAGTCATAGTGATCGACTTCTTGAGGGGAAAGCTATAACTCCATGAGATGTGTTAGGAGAAAACAATGCAGTTTCACAGAAAGCTTCTTTCCGGTTTTTAACGGAAGATATTTCCTTTTTCAACAAAGCCCTCTATGGGCTTCCAAATATCACTTTGAAAATTCCACAAGAACAGTCTTAGCAAAAGGCTTCTTGAGGAAAAACTGTAAGTATGTGAAATGAATTAACAGAACACAAAGCAGTTTCTCAGAAAGCTTCTTTACAGTTTTTAACAGAAGAGAATTCCTTTTTCACCGTAGCCCTCTGTGGGCTTCCAAATATCACTTTGCAAATCCCACAAGAACAGTCTTAGCGAAAAGCTTCTTGAGGGGAAAGCTGTAACTCTGTGAGCTGAATTAACAGAACAAAAAGCAGTTTCTCAGAAAGCTTCTTTCCAGTTTTTAACGGAGGGTATTTCCTTTTTAACCATAGCCCTCTAAGGGCTTCTAAATATCACGTTCTAAATTCCACAAGAACAGTCTTAGCGAAAGGCTTCTTGAGGGGAAAGCTATAGCTCTGTGAGATGAATTAACAGAACACAAAGCAGTTTCTCAGAAAGTTTCTTTTCAGTTTTTATCTTCGGATATTTCCTTTTTCACCGTAGCCTTCTATGGGCTTCCAAATATCACCTTGCAAATTCCACAAGCACAGTCTTAGCGAAAGGCTTCTTCAGGAGAAAGCTGTAACTCTGTGAGATGAAGTAACAGAGCCAAAGCAATTTCTCAGAAAGCTTATTTCCAGTTTTTTACCGGAGATATTTCCTTTTTCATCATAGCCTTCTACGGGCTTCCAAATATCCCTTTGTAAATTCCACAAGAACAGACTTAGCGAAAGGCTTCTTGAAGGGCAAGCTGTAACTCTGTGAGATCATTAACAGAACACAAAGCAGTTTCTCAGATACTCTCTTTTCTGTTTTTATCTTAGCATATTTTCTTTTTCAACATAGCCCTCCATGGGCTTCCAAATATCACTTTGCAAATTCCACAAGAACAGGCTTAGTGAACGGTTTCTTGCGGAGAAAGCTGTAACTCTGTGAGATGAATTAACAGAACACAACGCAGTTTCTCAGGAAGCTTATTTTCAGTTTTTATCCTAGGATATTTCCTTTTTCATCATAGCCCTCTATGGGCTTCCAAATATCACTATGCTAATTTCACAAAAAGAGTCTTAGTGAACAGATTCTTCAGTGGAAAGCTGTAACTCTGTGAGTTGACCTAACAGAACACAAAGCAGTTTCTCAGAAATCTTCTTTCAAGTCTTTAACGAGTTATTTCCTTTTTCACCTAAGACCTCTATGGGATTCCAAACATCACTTTGCAAATTTCACAAGAACAGTCTTAGGGAAAGGCTTCTTGAGGAGAAAGCTCTAACTCTCTGAGATGAATTAACAGAACACAAAGCAGTTTCTCAGAAAGCTTTCTTTCGGTTTTTATCATAGGATATTTCCATTTTCACCATAGCTCCCTATGGCCTTCCAAATATCACTTTGCAAATTCCACAAGAACAGTCTTAGCGAAAGGCTTCTTGAGGGGAAAGCTGTAACTCTGTGAGATGAATTAACAGAACACAAAGCAGTTTCTCAGAAAGCCTCTTTTCAGTTTTTATCTTAGGATATTTCCTTTGTCAGCGTAGCCCTGTATGGGCTTACACATGTCACTTTTCAAATTCATCAAGAACATTCTTAGCGAAAGGCTTCTTGAGGGGAAAGCTGTAGCTCTGTGAGATGAATTAACAAACCACAAAGCAGTTACTCAGAAAGCTGCTTTCCAGTTTTTAACGGAAGATATTTCCTTTTTCACCATATCCCTCAATGTTATTCCAAATATCACTTTGCAACTTCCACAAGAACAGTCTTAGCGAAAGGCTTCTTTAGAGGAAATCTGAAGCTTTGTTAGGTGAAATAACAGACCACAAAGCAGTTAATCAGAAAGTTTCTTTCCAATTTTTAATGGAAGATACTTTCTTTTCACCATATCCCTCTAAGGGCTTCCAAATATCACTTTGCAAATTCCACAAGAACAGTCTTAGTGAACGGCTTCTTGAGGGGAAAGCTGTAACTCTGTGAGATGAATTAAGAGAACACAGCGCAGTTTCTCAAACAGCTTCCTTTCGGTTTTTATCTTAGGATATTTTCTTTTTCGCCAGAGCCCACTGTGGGCTTCCAAATATCACTTTGCAAATTCCACAAGAACAGTCTTAGGTAAAGACTTCTTGAGGGGAAAGCTGTAAATCTCTGAGATCAATTAACAAAAAAAAGAGCAGTTTCTCAGAAATCTTCTTTCAAGTTTTTAACGGAAGATATTTCCTTTTTCACCATAGCCCTCTATGGGTTTCCAAATATCACATTTCCAGTTCCACAAGAACAGTCTTAGAGAAAGGCTTTTGGAAGAGAAAGCTTAAATCTGTAAGATGAATTAACAGACACAAAACTGTTTTTCAGAAAGATTCTTTCCAATTTTTAACGAAAGATATTTCCTTTTTCACCATAGCCCTCTATGGGCTTCCAAATATCACTTTAAAAATTTCACAAGAACAGTCTTACTGAACGACTTCTTGAGAGGAAAGCTGTAACTCTGTGAGATGAATTAATAGAACACAAAGCAGTTTCTCAGAAAGCTTCTTTCCAGTTTATATCGGAAGATATTTCCTTTTTCACCATATCCCTCTACGGGCTTCCAAATATCACCTTGCAAATTCCACAAGAACAGTCTTAGCGAAGGGCTTCTTGAGAAAGACTTTTTAGGGGAAAGCTGTAACCCTGTGAGTTGAATTAACAGAACTCAAAGCAGTTTATCACAAAGCTTGTTTCCAGTTTTTAACGGGAGATATTTCCTTTTTCACCATAGCCCTCTATGGGTTTCCAAATATCACATTTCAAGTTCCACAAGAACAGTCTTAGCGAAAGGCTTTTGGAAGAGAAAGCTTAAATCTGTAAGATGAATTAACAGACACAAAACTGTTTTTCAGAAAGATTCTTTCCACTTTTTAACGAAAGATATTTCCTTTTTCACCATAGCCCTCTATGGGCTTCCAAATATCACTTTAAAAATTTCACAAGAACAGTCTTACTGAACGGCTTCTTGAGAGGAAAGCTGTAACTCTGTGAGATGAATTAATAGAACACAAAGCAGTTTCTCAGAAAGCTTCTTTCCAGTTTATATCGGAAGATATTTCATTTTTCACCATATCCCTCTACGGGCTTCCAAATATCACCTTGCAAATTCCACAAGAACAGTCTTAGCGAAGGGCTTCTTGAGAAAGGCTTTTTAGGGGAAAGCTGTAACCCTGTGAGTTGAATTAACAGAACCCAAAGCAGTTTATCAGAAAGCTTGTTTCCAGTTTTAAACGGAAGATATTTCCTTTTTCACTGTATCACTCTCTGGGCTTCCAAATATCACTTTGCAACTTCCACAAGAACAGTCTTAGCGAAAGGCTTGTTGAGGGGAAAGCTGTAGCTCTGTGAGATTAATTAACAGACAACAAAGCAGTTACTCAGAAAGCTTCTTTCCAGTTTTTAACGGAAGAGATTTCCTTTTTCACCATATCCCTCTATGGGTTTCCAAATATCACTTTGTAAATTCCACAAGAACAGTCTTAGTGAAAGGCTTCTTGAGCGGAAAGCTATAACTCTGTGAGATGAATTAAGAGAATACAGTGAAGTTTTTCAGAAAGCATCTTTTCGGTTTTTATATTACGATATTTTATTTTCCTTCATAGATCTCTAAGGGCTTCCAAATATCACTTTGCAAATTCCACAAGAACAGACTTAGGGGAAGGCTTCTTGAAGAAAAGCTGTAACACTGTGAGATGAATTAACAGAACACAAAGTAGTTTCTCAGAAAGCTTCTTTCCAGTTTTTAACGGAAGTCATTTCCTTTATTACCATACCTTCTATGGGCTTCCATAGATCAGTTTGCAATTTCACAAGAACAGTCTTAGCGAAGGGCTTCTTGAGGAGAAAGCTGTAACTCTCTGAGATGATTTAACAGAACACAAAGCAGTTTCTCAGAAAGCTTCTATCCAGTTTTTAACTGAAGACATTTCCTATTTCACCATAGACCTCTCTGGACTTCCAAATATCACTTTGCAAAATTAACAAGAACAGCCTTCGCGAAATACTTCTTGAGAGGAAAGCTGTAACTCTGTGAGATGAATTAACAGAACACAAAGCAGTTTCTCAGAGAGATTCTTCCCAGTTTTTACGGAGGATATTTCCTGTTTCACCATAGCCCTCTATGGGATTCCAAATATCACTTTGCCAATTCCACAAGAACAGTCTTAGCGAAAGGCTTCTTGAGGGGAAAGCTGTAATTCTGTGAGATGAATTAACAGAACACAAAGCAGTTTCTCTGAAAGCCTCTTTCCAGCTTTTAACTGAACATATTTCCTTTTTCACCGTAACCCTCTATGGGCTTCCAAATATCACTTTGCCAATTCCACAAGAACAGTCTTAGCGAAAGACTTCTTGAGGGGAAAGCTCTAATTGTGTGAGATGAATTAACAGAACACAAAGCAGTTTCTCAGAAAACTTCCTTCCAGTTATTAACTGAAGATATTTCTTTTTCACCATTGCCCTGCATGGGCTTCCAAATATCACTTTTCAAATTCCACAATAACAGTCTTAGGGAAAGTCTTCTTGACGAAAAAAGTGTAACTCTATGAGATGAATTAAAAGAACCCAAAGCAATTTCTCAGAAATCTTCTTTTCATTTTTTAACGGAAAATATTTAATTTTTCACCTTAGCCCTCTATGGGCTTCCAAATATCACTTTGTAAGTTCTACAAAAAGAGTCTTAGCGAAAGGCTTCTTGAGGAGAAAGCTGTAACTCTGTGTGATGAATTAACAGAACACAAAACAGTTTCCACAAAGCTTCTTTCCAGTTTTTAACGTAAGATAATTCCTTTTTCACCATAACCCTCTATGGGCTTCCAAATATCACTTTGCAAATTCCACAAGAACAGTCTTAGCGAAAGGCTTCTTGAGGTGAAAGCTGTAACCCTGTGAAAAGAAATAACAGAATAAAAAGCAGTTCCTCAGAAAGCTTCTTTTCAGTTTTTATCTGAGGATATTTCCTTTTTCACCATAGCTCTCTATGGGCTTCCAAATATCACTGTGCAAATTCCACAAGAACAGTCTAAGCGAAAGGCTTCTTGAGGGAAAGCTGTAACTCTTCGAGATGAATTAACAGAACACAAACCAATTTCTCAGAAAGCTTCTTTCCAGTTTTTATCTGTAGATATTTCCTTTTTCACCATAGCACTCTATGGGCTTCCAAATATCACTTTGCAAATCCCACAAGAACAGTCAGCGAAAGACTTCTTGAGGGGAAAGCTCTAACTCTCTGAGATGAATTAATAGAACACAAAGCAGTTTCTCAGAAAGTTTCTTTCCAGGTTTTAACTGAAGATATTTAGTTTTTCACCATAGCCCTCTACGGGCTTAAAAATATCACTTTGCAAATTTCACAAGAACAGTATTAATGAACGGCTTCTTGAGGGGAAAGCTGTAACTCTGTGAGATGAACTAACAGAACACCAAGCAGTTTCTCAGAAAGCTTCTTCTCAGTTTTTAACTGAAGATATTTCCTTTTTCACCAAAGCCCTCCATGAGCTTCCAAATATCACTTTAGAAATTCCACAAGAACAGTGTTAGCGAAAGGCTTCTTCAGGCGAAAGCTGCAACTCTGTGAGATGAATTAACAGAACACAAAACAGTTTCTCAGAAATCTTCCTTCCAGTTTTTAACGGAAAATATTTCCTATTCCACCACAGTCCTCCATGGGCTTCCAAATATCACTTTGCAAATTCCACAAGAACATTCTTAGCGAAAGGCTTCATGAGGGGAAAGCTGTAACTCGATGAGATGTATTACACGAACACACGGCAGTTTCTCCGAGAGCTTCTTTCCAGTTTTTAACTGAAGATATTTCGTTTTTCACCATAGCCCTCTATGGGTTTCCAAATATCATTTTGCAAATTTCCCAAGAACAGACTTAGCGAAAGGCTTCTGCAGGATAAAGCTGTAACTCTGTGAGATGAAATAACAGAACACAAAGCAGTTTCTCAAAGCTTCACTCCAATTTTTAACGGAAGATATTTCCTTTTTACCGTAGCCTTCTATGGGCTTCCAAATACCACTTTGCAAATCCCACAAGAACAGTCAGCAAAAGACTTCTTGAGAGGAAAGCTGTTACTCGGTGAGATGTATTAAAGGAACACACGGCAGTTTCTCAGAAAACTTCTTTCCAGTTTTTAACGGAAGATATTACCTTTTTCACCATAGCCCTCTATGGGTTTCGAAATATCACTTTGCAAATTTCAGAAGAATAGTGTTAGTGTATGGCTTCTTGAGGGGAAAGCTGAAACTCTTCGAGATGAACTAACAGAACAGAAAGCTGTTTCTCAGAGAGCTTCTTTTCGGTTTTTAACGGAAGATATTTCCTTTTTCACCATAGCTCTCTATGAGTTTCCAAATTTCACTTTGCAAATACCACAAGAACAGTCTTAGTGAACGGCTTCTTGCGGGGAAATCTGTAACTCTGTGAGATGAATTAACAGAACACAAATCAGTTTCTCAGAAAGCTTCTTTCCAGTTTTTAACTGAAGATATTTCATTTTTTACCAAAGCCCTCTACGGGCTTCCAATGTTAACTTTGCAAATTCCACAAGAAAAGTTTTAGCAAAAGGCTTCTTGAGGGGAAAGCTGTAACTCTGTCAGATGAATTAACAGAACACAAAGCAGATTCTCAGAAAGCTTCTTTCCAGTTTTTAACGGAAGATATTTCCTTTTTCACCATAGCACTCTATGGGCTTCCAAATATCACTTTTCAAATTCTCCAAGAACAGTCTTAGTGAGCGGCTTCTGGAGGGGAAAGTTGTAACCCCGTGAGATGAGTTAACAGAACACAAAGCAGTTTCTCAGAAAGCTTCTTTCCAGTTTTTAACGGAAGATATTTCCTTTTTCACCAAAGCCCTCTATGGGCTTCCAAATACCAGTTTGTACATTCCACAACAACTGTAGTAGCGAAAGGCTTCTTGAGGCAAGATCTGTAACTCTGTGAGATGTATTAACAGCACATACGGCAATTTCTCAAAATGCTTCTTTCCAGTTTTTAACGGAAGATATTTCCTTTTTCACCATAGCCCTCTAAGGGCTTCCAAATATCACTTTGCAGATTCCACAAGAACAGTCTTAGCTTAAGGCTTCTTGAGGGAAAGCTGTTACTCGTTTAGATGTATTAACAGAACACACGGCAATTTCTCAGAATGCTTCTTTCCAGTTTATAACGGATGATATTTACTTTTTCACCCTAGCCTTCTAGGGGCTTCCAAACATCACTTTTCAAATTTCACAAGAGCAGTCTTAGCGAAAGGCTTCTTGAGGGGAAAGCTGTAACTCTGTGAGTTGAATTAACAGAACACAAAGCAGTTTCTCAGAAATCTTCTTTCCAGTTTTTATCTTAGAATATTTCCTTTTTCTCCATAGTCCTCTATGGGCTTCCAAATATCACTTTGCAAATTCCACAAGAAGAGTCTTAGTGAAAAGCATCTTGAGGGGAAGCTGTAACTCTCTGAGATGAATTAATAGAACACACAGCAGTTTCTCACAAAACTTCTTTCCAGTTTTGAACTGAAGATATATCCTTTTTCACCATAGCCCTCTATGGGCTTCCAAATATGACTTTGAATATCCCACAAGAACATTCTTAGCGAAGGCTTCTTGTGGGGAAAGCTGTAACTCGGTGAGATGTATAATTAACAGAACACGGCAGTTTCTCAGAAAGCTTCTTTTCAGTTTTTAACTGAAGATATTTCCTTTTTCACCACAGCCCTATATGGGCTACCAAATATCTTTTGGAAATTTCACAAGAACAGTATAGTGAACGACATCTTGAGGGGAAAGCTGTAACTCTGTGAGATGAATTAACGGAACACAAAGCAGCTTCTCAGAAAGGTACTTTCCAGTTTTTAACTGAAGATATTTCCTTTTTCACCAAAGCCCTCTATGGGCTTCCAAATATCACTTTGCAAGTTACACAAGAACACTCTTAGCGAAAAGGTTCTTGAGGGGAAAGCAGTAACCCTGTGAGATGAATTAACAGAACACAAAGCAATTTCTAAGACAGCTTCTTTTTAGTTTTTATCATAGGATATTTCCTTTTACACCATAGCTCTGTATGGGCTTCCAAATATCACTTTGCAAATTCCACAAGAACAGTCTTAGCGAAAGACTTCTTAAGGGGAATCCTGTAACTCTGTGAGATGAATTACCAGAACAGAAAGCAGTTTCTCAGAAAGCTTCTTTCCAGTTTTTAACGGAAGATATTTCCTTTTTCACCATTGCACTCTATGGGCTTCCAAATACCACTTTGCAAATTGCACAAGAACTGTCTTAGTGAACGGGTTCTTGAGGGGAAAGCTGCAACTCTGTGAGACGAATTAACAGAACACAAAGCAGTTTCTGAGAAAGCTTCTTTTCAGTTGTTTTCTTAGGATATTTTCTTTTTCTCCGTAGCCCTCTATGGGTTTACAAATATGACTTTGCAAATTCCACAAGAGCAGTCTTAGCGAAAGGCTCCTTGAGTGGAAAGCTGTAACTCTGTGGGAAGAATTAACAGAACACAAAGCGGTTTCGCAGAAAGCTTCTTTACAGTTTTTAACGGAAGATATTTCCTTTTTCACCATAGCCCGCTATGGTCTTCCAATTATTACTTTCCAAATACCACCAGAACTGCCTTAGCGAAAGACTTATTGAAGGGAAAGCTGTAACCCTGTGAGATGAATTAACAGAACACAAAGCAGTTTCTCAGAAAGCTTCTTTCCAGTTTTTAACGGAAGATCTTTCCTATTTCACCTTAGCCCTCTATGGGCTTCCTAATATCACTTTGCAAATTCCAAAAGAACAGTCTTAGCGAAAGGCTTCTTGAGAGTAAAGGTGTAACTCTGTGAGTTGAATTAACAGAACACAAAGGAGTTTCTCTGAAAGCTTCTTTCCAGTTTTCAACGGAAGATATTTCCTTTTCAACCATAGCCCTCTAGGGGCTTCCAAATATCACTTTGCAAATTCCACAAGAACAGACTTAGCGAAAGGATTCTAAAAGGGAAAGCTGTAACTCTGTGAGATGAATTAACAGAACACAAAGCAATTCCTCAGAAAGCTTATTTTATGTTTTTAATAAGATATTTCCTTTTAATCCATAGCCCTTTATGGGCTTCCAAGTATCAATTTCCAAATTCCAGCCGAACAATCTTAGCGAAAGTCTTCTTGAGGGGAAAGCTGTAACCCTGCGGATGAATTAACAGAACACAAAGCAGTTTCTCAGAAAGCTTCTTTCCGGTTTTTAATGGAAGATATTTCCTTTTTCACCGTAGCCCTTTAGGGGATAGCAAATATCATTTTGAAAATTCCACAAGAACAGTCTTACCGAAAGGCTTCTTGAGGGGAAAGCAGTAACTCTCTGATATGAATTAACAGAACACAAAGCAGTTTCTCACAAAGCTTCTTTCCAGTTTTTAACGGAAGATATTTCCTTTTTCACCATAGCCCGCTATGGTCTTCCAAATATCACTTTCCAAATTCCACCAGAAGTGCCTTAGCGAAAGGCTTCTTGAAGGGAAAGCTGTAACTCTGTGAGATGAATTAACAGAACACAAAGCAGTTTCTCAGAAAGCTTCTTTCCAGTTTTTAAGGGAAGATATATCCTTGTTCACCATAGTCCTCTATGGGCTTCCAAATATCACTTTGCAAATTTAACCAGAAGAGTCTTAGCGAAAGGCTTATTGAAGGGAAAGCTGTAAATCTGTGAGATGAATTAACAGAATATAAAGCAGTTTCTCAGAAAGCTTCTTTCCTTTTTTTAACGGAAGATATTTATTTTTCCACCATAGCCTTCTACTGGCTTCCAAATATCACTTTGCAAATTCCATAAAAACAGTCTTAGAGAAAATCTTCTTCACGAGGTAGCTGTAACTCTATGGGAAGAATTAACAGAACACAAAGCAGTTTATCAGAAAGCTTCTTTCCAGTTTTAACGGAAGATATATCCTTTTTCACCATAGACCTCTAAGGGCTTCCAAATATCACTTTGCAAATTCTACAAGAACAATCTTAGCGAAAGGCTTCTTGAGGGGAAAACTGTAACTATGTGAGAAGAACTAACAGTACACAAAGCAGTTCCTCAGAAAGCTTCTTTCGAGTTTTTAACGGAAGATATTTCCTTGTTCACCATAGCCCTCTAGGGGCTTCCAAATATCACTTTGCAAATTCCGCAAGAACAGACTTAGTGAAAGGCTTCTTGAAAGGAAAGCTGTAACTCTGTGAGATGAATTAAGAGAACACAAATAAGTTTCTCAGAATGCTTCTTTCTAGTTTTTAACGGAAGATATTTCCTTTTTCAATATAGCCCTCTATGGGCTTCCAAATATCACTTTGCAAATTCCACAAGAACAGTCTTAGCGAAAGGCTTCTTGAGGAGGAAGCTGTAACTCTGTGAGATGAATTGACAGAACACAAAGCAGTTTCTCAGAAAGCTTCTTTCCAGTTTTTAACGGAAGATATTTCCTTTTTCACTCTAGCCCTCTATGGGCTTCCAAATATCACTTTGCCAATTCCACAAGAACAGCCTTAGCGAAAGGCTTCTTGAAGGGAAAGATGTAACTATGTGAGACGAATTTACAGAACAGAAAGCAGTTTCTCAGAAAGCCTCTTTCCAGTTTTGAACGGAAGATATTTCCTTTTTCACCATAGCCCTCTATGGGCTTCCAAATATCACTTTCCATATTCCACAAGAACAGTCTTAGCGAGGGGCTTCTTGAGGGGAAAGCTGTAACTCTGTGAGATGAATTAACAGAACACAAAGCCGTTTCTCAGAAAGCTTCTTTCCGGTTTTAAAGGAAGATATTTCCTTTTTCACGTTAGCCCTCTATGGGCTTCCAGGTATCACTTTGCAATTTCCTCATGAACAATCTTAGCGAAAGGCTTCTTGAGGGGAAAGCTGTAACTCTGTGAGATGAATTAACAGAACACAAAGCAGTTTCTCAGAAAGCTTCTTTCCGGTTTTTAACTGAACATATTTCCTTTTTCACCCTAGCCGACTATGTGTTTCCAAATATCACTTTGCCAATTCCACAAGCACAGTCTTAGCGAAAGGCTTCTTGAAGGGAAAGCTGTAACTCTGTGACATGAATTAACGGAACACAAAGCAGTTTCTCAGAAAGCTTCTTTCCAGTTTTTATCGGAAGATATTTCCTTTTTCACCCTAGCCCTCTATGGGCTTACGAATATCACCTTGCAAATTCCACAAGAGCAGCCTCAGCGAAAAACTTCTTGAGGGGAAGCTGTAACTCGGTGAGATGAATTAACATAATACAAAGCAGTTTCCCTGAAAGATTCTTTCCAGTTTTTAACGGAAGATATTTCCTTTTTCACCGTAGCGCTCTATGGGCTTCCGAATATCCCTTTCAAAATTCCACAAGAATATTCTTAGCGAAAAGCTTCTTGAGGGGAAATCTGTAACTTTGTGAGATGAATTAACAGAACACAAAGCAGTTTCCCAAAAGCTTCTTTCCAGTATTTAACTGAAGATATATCCTTTTCCACCATAGCCCTATATCGGCTTCCAAATATCACTTTCCAAATTACACAAGAACAGTCTTAGCGAAAGGCTTCTTGACAGGAATATTGTAACTCTCTGAGATGAATTAACAGAACACAAAGCCGTTTCTCAGAAAGCTTCCTTCCAATTTTTAACGGAAATTATTTCCTTTTTCACCATAGCCCTCTATGGGCTCCCAAATATCACTTTGCAAATTCCACAAGAACAGTCTTAGCGAAAGGCTTTTTAGGGGAAACCTGTAACTCTGTCATATAAATTAACAGAACACAAAGCAGTTTTCCAGAAAGCTTCTTTCCGGTTTTTAAGGGGAGATATCTCCTTTTTCACCATAGCCCACTATGGCCTTCCAAGTATCACTTTCCAAATTCCGCAAGAACAGTCTTAGCGAAGGGATTGTTGAGAGGAAAGCTGAAACTCTCTGACATGAATTAACAGAACACAAAGCAGTTTGCCAGAAAGCTTCTTTCCAGTTTTTACCTGAAGACAATTCCTTTTTCACCACAGCCTTCTCTGGGCTTCCAAATATCACTTTCCAATTTCCACAAGAACACCCTTAGCGAAAGGCTTCTTGAAGGGCAAGCTGTAACTCTCTGAGATGAATTAACAGAACACAAAGCAGTTTTCAGAACCTTCTTTCCAGTTTTTAACGGAAGATAATTCCTTTTTCAATATAGCAGTCTAAGGGCTTCCAAATATCACTTTGCCAATTCCACAAGAACAGCCTTAGCGAAAGGCTTCTTGAAGGTAAAGATGCAACTCTGTGAGATGAATTAACAGAATACAAAGCAGTTTCACAGAAAGCTTCTTTCCAGTTTTTAACGGAAGATATTTCCTTTTTCACCATAGCCCTCTATGGGCTTCAAAATATCACTTTGCAAATTCCACAGGAACCGTCTTAGCGAAGGGCTTCTTGAGGGTAAAGCTGTAACTCTGTGAGATGAAATAACAGAACACAAAGCAGTTTCTCAGAAAGCTTCTTTCCAGTTTTTAACTGAAGATATTTCCTTATTCACCGTAGCCCTAAAAGGGTTTCCAAATATCACTTTGCCAATTCCACAAGAACAGACTTAGCGAAAGGTTTCTAGAGGGGATACCTCTTCCTCGGTGAGATGAATTAAGAGAAAACAAAGCAGTTTCTCAGAAAGCTTCTTTCCAGTTTTTAACGGAAGATATTTCCTTTTTCACCATAGCCCTCCGTGGGTTTCCAAATATCACTTTGCAAATTCCACAAGAACAGTTTTAGCGAAAGACTTCTTGAGGGGAAAGCTGTAACTTTGTGAGGTGAATTAACAGAACACAAAGCAGTTTCTCAGAAAGCTTCTTTACAGTTTTTAACTGAAAATATTTTCTTTTTCACATTAGCCCTCTATGGGCTTCCAAATATCACTTTCCAAATTCCACAAGAACAGTCTTAGCGAAAGGCTTCTTGAGGGGAAAGCTGCAACTCTGTGAGATGAATTAACAGAACACAAAGCAGTTTCTCAGAAAGCTTCTTTCCACTTTTTCACTGAAGGTATTTCCTTTTTCACCATAGCCCTCTATGGGCTTCCAAATAATCTTTAGAAATTTTACAAGAACAGTCTTACCGAAAGGCTTCTTGAGGGGAAAGATGTAACTCTGTGAGATGAATTAACAGAACACAAAGCAGTTTCCCAGAAAGCTTCTTTCCAGTTTTTAACGGAAGATATTTCCTTTTTCACCATAGCCTTCTATGGGCTTCCAAATATCACTTTGCCAACTCCACAAGAGCCTCAGCGAAAGCTTCTTGAATGTAAAGATGCAACTCTGTGAGATGAATTAACAGAACACAAAGCAGTTTCTTAGAAAGCTTCTTTCCGGTTTTTAACGGAAGATATTTCCTTTTTCACCATAGCCCACTATGGGCTTCGAAATATCACTTTGCAAATTCCACAAGAACAGCCTTAGCAAAAGGTTTCTTGAAGGGAAAGATGAAACACTGTGAGATGAATTCACAGAACACAAAGCAGTTTCTCAGAAAGCTTCTTTCCAGTTTTTAACGGAAGATATTTCCTTTTTCACCGTAGCCCTCTATGGGCTTCCAAATATCACTTTGAAATTCCACAAGAACAGTCTTAGTGAAAAGCTTCTTGAGGGGAAAACTGTAACTCTGTGAGATGAATTAACAGAACACAAAGCAGTTTCTCAGAAAGCTTCTTTCCAGTTTTTCACTGAAGCTATTTCCTTTTTCACCGTAGCCCTCTATGGGCTTCCAAATAAACTTTACAAATTCCACAAGAACAGTGTTAGCGAAAGGCTTCTTGAGGGGAAAGCTGTAACTCTGTGACATGAATTAACAGAAAACAATGCAGTTTCCCAGAAGCTTGTTTCCAGTTTTTAACGGAAGATATTTCCTTTTTCACCATAGGCCTCTATGGGCTTCCAAATATCAATTTGCGAATTCCACAAGTACAGCCTTAGCAAAAGGCTTTTTGAAGGGAAAGCTGTAACTGTGTGAGATGAATTAGCAGAACACAAAGCAGTTTCTCAGAAAGCTTCTTTCCAGTTTTTAACGGAAGATATTTCCTTTTTCACTCTAGCCCTCTATGGGCTTCCAAATATCACTTTGCCAATTCCACAAGAACAGCCTTAGCGAAAGGCTTCTTGAAGGGAAAGATGTAACTATGTGAGACGAATTTACAGAACAGAAAGCAGTTTCTCAGAAAGCCTCTTTCCAGTTTTGAACGGAAGATATTTCCTTTTTCACCATAGCCCTCTATGGGCTTCCAAATATCACTTTCCATATTCCACAAGAACAGTCTTAGCGAGGGGCTTCTTGAGGGGAAAGCTGTAACTCTGTGAGATGAATTAACAGAACACAAAGCCGTTTCTCAGAAAGCTTCTTTCCGGTTTTAAAGGAAGATATTTCCTTTTTCACGTTAGCCCTCTATGGGCTTCCAGGTATCACTTTGCAATTTCCTCATGAACAATCTTAGCGAAAGGCTTCTTGAGGGGAAAGCTGTAACTCTGTGAGATGAATTAACAGAACACAAAGCAGTTTCTCAGAAAGCTTCTTTCCGGTTTTTAACTGAACATATTTCCTTTTTCACCCTAGCCGACTATGTGTTTCCAAATATCACTTTGCCAATTCCACAAGCACAGTCTTAGCGAAAGGCTTCTTGAAGGGAAAGCTGTAACTCTGTGACATGAATTAACGGAACACAAAGCAGTTTCTCAGAAAGCTTCTTTCCAGTTTTTATCGGAAGATATTTCCTTTTTCACCCTAGCCCTCTATGGGCTTACGAATATCACCTTGCAAATTCCACAAGAGCAGCCTCAGCGAAAAACTTCTTGAGGGGAAGCTGTAACTCGGTGAGATGAATTAACATAATACAAAGCAGTTTCCCTGAAAGATTCTTTCCAGTTTTTAACGGAAGATATTTCCTTTTTCACCGTAGCGCTCTATGGGCTTCCGAATATCCCTTTCAAAATTCCACAAGAATATTCTTAGCGAAAAGCTTCTTGAGGGGAAATCTGTAACTTTGTGAGATGAATTAACAGAACACAAAGCAGTTTCTCAGAAAGCTTCTTTCCAGTATTTAACTGAAGATATATCCTTTTCCACCATAGCCCTATATCGGCTTCCAAATATCACTTTGCAAATTACACAAGAACAGTCTTAGCGAAAGGCTTCTTGACAGGAATATTGTAACTCTCTGAGATGAATTAACAGAACACAAAGCCGTTTCTCAGAAAGCTTCCTTCCAATTTTTAACGGAAATTATTTCCTTTTTCACCATAGCCCTCTATGGGCTCCCAAATATCACTTTGCAAATTCCACAAGAACAGTCTTAGCGAAAGGCTTTTTAGGGGAAACCTGTAACTCTGTCATATAAATTAACAGAACACAAAGCAGTTTTCCAGAAAGCTTCTTTCCGGTTTTTAAGGGGAGATATCTCCTTTTTCACCATAGCCCACTATGGCCTTCCAAGTATCACTTTCCAAATTCCGCAAGAACAGTCTTAGCGAAGGGATTGTTGAGAGGAAAGCTGAAACTCTCTGACATGAATTAACAGAACACAAAGCAGTTTGCCAGAAAGCTTCTTTCCAGTTTTTACCTGAAGACAATTCCTTTTTCACCACAGCCTTCTCTGGGCTTCCAAATATCACTTTCCAATTTCCACAAGAACACCCTTAGCGAAAGGCTTCTTGAAGGGCAAGCTGTAACTCTCTGAGATGAATTAACAGAACACAAAGCAGTTTTCAGAACCTTCTTTCCAGTTTTTAACGGAAGATAATTCCTTTTTCAATATAGCAGTCTAAGGGCTTCCAAATATCACTTTGCCAATTCCACAAGAACAGCCTTAGCGAAAGGCTTCTTGAAGGTAAAGATGCAACTCTGTGAGATGAATTAACAGAATACAAAGCAGTTTCACAGAAAGCTTCTTTCCAGTTTTTAACGGAAGATATTTCCTTTTTCACCATAGCCCTCTATGGGCTTCAAAATATCACTTTGCAAATTCCACAGGAACCGTCTTAGCGAAAGGCTTCTTGAGGGTAAAGCTGTAACTCTGTGAGATGAAATAACAGAACACAAAGCAGTTTCTCAGAAAGCTTCTTTCCAGTTTTTAACTGAAGATATTTCCTTATTCACCGTAGCCCTAAAAGGGTTTCCAAATATCACTTTGCCAATTCCACAAGAACAGACTTAGCGAAAGGTTTCTAGAGGGGATACCTCTTCCTCGGTGAGATGAATTAAGAGAAAACAAAGCAGTTTCTCAGAAAGCTTCTTTCCAGTTTTTAACGGAAGATATTTCCTTTTTCACCATAGCCCTCCGTGGGTTTCCAAATATCACTTTGCAAATTCCACAAGAACAGTTTTAGCGAAAGACTTCTTGAGGGGAAAGCTGTAACTTTGTGAGGTGAATTAACAGAACACAAAGCAGTTTCTCAGAAAGCTTCTTTACAGTTTTTAACTGAAAATATTTTCTTTTTCACATTAGCCCTCTATGGGCTTCCAAATATCACTTTCCAAATTCCACAAGAACAGTCTTAGCGAAAGGCTTCTTGAGGGGAAAGCTGCAACTCTGTGAGATGAATTAACAGAACACAAAGCAGTTTCTCAGAAAGCTTCTTTCCACTTTTTCACTGAAGGTATTTCCTTTTTCACCATAGCCCTCTATGGGCTTCCAAATAATCTTTAGAAATTTTACAAGAACAGTCTTACCGAAAGGCTTCTTGAGGGGAAAGATGTAACTCTGTGAGATGAATTAACAGAACACAAAGCAGTTTCTCAGAAAGCTTCTTTCCAGTTTTTAACGGAAGATATTTCCTTTTTCACCATAGCCTTCTATGGGCTTCCAAATATCACTTTGCCAACTCCACAAGAGCCTCAGCGAAAGCTTCTTGAATGTAAAGATGCAACTCTGTGAGATGAATTAACAGAACACAAAGCAGTTTCTTAGAAAGCTTCTTTCCGGTTTTTAACGGAAGATATTTCCTTTTTCACCATAGCCCACTATGGGCTTCGAAATATCACTTTGCAAATTCCACAAGAACAGCCTTAGCAAAAGGTTTCTTGAAGGGAAAGATAAAACACTGTGAGATGAATTCACAGAACACAAAGCAGTTTCTCAGAAAGCTTCTTTCCAGTTTTTAACGGAAGATATTTCCTTTTTCACCGTAGCCCTCTATGGGCTTCCAAATATCACTTTGAAATTCCACAAGAACAGTCTTAGTGAAAAGCTTCTTGAGGGGAAAACTGTAACTCTGTGACATGAATTAACAGAACACAAAGCAGTTTCTCAGAAAGCTTCTTTCCAGTTTTTCACTGAAGCTATTTCCTTTTTCACCGTAGCCCTCTATGGGCTTCCAAATAAACTTTACAAATTCCACAAGAACAGTGTTAGCGAAAGGCTTCTTGAGGGGAAAGCTGTAACTCTGTGACATGAATTAACAGAAAACAATGCAGTTTCCCAGAAGCTTGTTTCCAGTTTTTAACGGAAGATATTTCCTTTTTCACCATAGGCCTCTATGGGCTTCCAAATATCAATTTGCGAATTCCACAAGTACAGCCTTAGCAAAAGGCTTTTTGAAGGGAAAGCTGTAACTGTGTGAGATGAATTAGCAGAACACAAAGCAGTTTCTCAGAAAGCTTCTTTCCAGTTTTTAACGGAAGATATTTCCTTTTTCACTCTAGCCCTCTATGGGCTTCCAAATATCACTTTGCCAATTCCACAAGAACAGCCTTAGCGAAAGGCTTCTTGAAGGGAAAGATGTAACTATGTGAGACGAATTTACAGAACAGAAAGTAGTTTCTCAGAAAGCCTCTTTCCAGTTTTGAACGGAAGATATTTCCTTTTTCACCATAGCCCTCTATGGGCTTCCAAATATCACTTTCCATATTCCACAAGAACAGTCTTAGCGAGGGGCTTCTTGAGGGGAAAGCTGTAACTCTGTGAGATGAATTAACAGAACACAAAGCCGTTTCTCAGAAAGCTTCTTTCCGGTTTTAAAGGAAGATATTTCCTTTTTCACGTTAGCCCTCTATGGGCTTCCAGGTATCACTTTGCAATTTCCTCATGAACAATCTTAGCGAAAGGCTTCTTGAGGGGAAAGCTGTAACTCTGTGAGATGAATTAACAGAACACAAAGCAGTTTCTCAGAAAGCTTCTTTCCGGTTTTTAACTGAACATATTTCCTTTTTCACCCTAGCCGACTATGTGTTTCCAAATATCACTTTGCCAATTCCACAAGCACAGTCTTAGCGAAAGGCTTCTTGAAGGGAAAGCTGTAACTCTGTGACATGAATTAACGGAACACAAAGCAGTTTCTCAGAAAGCTTCTTTCCAGTTTTTATTGGAAGATATTTCCTTTTTCACCCTAGCCCTCTATGGGCTTACGAATATCACCTTGCAAATTCCACAAGAGCAGCCTCAGCGAAAAACTTCTTGAGGGGAAGCTGTAACTCGGTGAGATGAATTAACATAATACAAAGCAGTTTCCCTGAAAGATTCTTTCCAGTTTTTAACGGAAGATATTTCCTTTTTCACCGTAGCGCTCTATGGGCTTCCGAATATCCCTTTCAAAATTCCACAAGAATATTCTTAGCGAAAAGCTTCTTGAGGGGAAATCTGTAACTTTGTGAGATGAATTAACAGAACACAAAGCAGTTTCTCAGAAAGCTTCTTTCCAGTATTTAACTGAAGATATATCCTTTTCCACCATAGCCCTATATCGGCTTCCAAATATCACTTTGCAAATTACACAAGAACAGTCTTAGCGAAAGGCTTCTTGACAGGAATATTGTAACTCTCTGAGATGAATTAACAGAACACAAAGCCGTTTCTCAGAAAGCTTCCTTCCAATTTTTAACGGAAATTATTTCCTTTTTCACCATAGCCCTCTATGGGCTCCCAAATATCACTTTGCAAATTCCACAAGAACAGTCTTAGCGAAAGGCTTTTTAGGGGAAACCTGTAACTCTGTCATATAAATTAACAGAACACAAAGCAGTTTTCCAGAAAGCTTCTTTCCGGTTTTTAAGGGGAGATATCTCCTTTTTCACCATAGCCCACTATGGCCTTCCAAGTATCACTTTCCAAATTCCGCAAGAACAGTCTTAGCGAAGGGATTGTTGAGAGGAAAGCTGAAACTCTCTGACATGAATTAACAGAACACAAAGCAGTTTGCCAGAAAGCTTCTTTCCAGTTTTTACCTGAAGACAATTCCTTTTTCACCACAGCCTTCTCTGGGCTTCCAAATATCACTTTCCAATTTCCACAAGAACACCCTTAGCGAAAGGCTTCTTGAAGGGCAAGCTGTAACTCTCTGAGATGAATTAACAGAACACAAAGCAGTTTTCAGAACCTTCTTTCCAGTTTTTAACGGAAGATAATTCCTTTTTCAATATAGCAGTCTAAGGGCTTCCAAATATCACTTTGCCAATTCCACAAGAACAGCCTTAGCGAAAGGCTTCTTGAAGGTAAAGATGCAACTCTGTGAGATGAATTAACAGAATACAAAGCAGTTTCACAGAAAGCTTCTTTCCAGTTTTTAACGGAAGATATTTCCTTTTTCACCATAGCCCTCTATGGGCTTCAAAATATCACTTTGCAAATTCCACAGGAACCGTCTTAGCGAAAGGCTTCTTGAGGGTAATGCTGTAACTCTGTGAGATGAATTCACAGAACACAAAGCAGTTTCTCAGAAAGCTTCTTTCCAGTTTTTAACTGAAGATATTTCCTTATTCACCGTAGCCCTAAAAGGGTTTCCAAATATCACTTTGCCAATTCCACAAGAACAGACTTAGCGAAAGGTTTCTAGAGGGGATACCTCTTCCTCGGTGAGATGAATTAAGAGAAAACAAAGCAGTTTCTCAGAAAGCTTCTTTCCAGTTTTTAACGGAAGATATTTCCTTTTTCACCATAGCCCTCCGTGGGTTTCCAAATATCACTTTGCAAATTCCACAAGAACAGTTTTAGCGAAAGACTTCTTGAGGGGAAAGCTGTAACTTTGTGAGGTGAATTAACAGAACACAAAGCAGTTTCTCAGAAAGCTTCTTTACAGTTTTTAACTGAAAATATTTTCTTTTTCACATTAGCCCTCTATGGGCTTCCAAATATCACTTTCCAAATTCCACAAGAACAGTCTTAGCGAAAGGCTTCTTGAGGGGAAAGCTGCAACTCTGTGAGATGAATTAACAGAACACAAAGCAGTTTCTCAGAAAGCTTCTTTCCACTTTTTCACTGAAGGTATTTCCTTTTTCACCATAGCCCTCTATGGGCTTCCAA
Organism: Chlorocebus sabaeus; assembly: GCF_047675955.1. Classification (NCBI taxonomy): domain Eukaryota; kingdom Metazoa; phylum Chordata; class Mammalia; order Primates; family Cercopithecidae; genus Chlorocebus; species Chlorocebus sabaeus. The sequence goes on along the minus strand of NW_027327914.1, from coordinate 751,876 downwards.
ATAATCTTTAGAAATTTTACAAGAACAGTCTTACCGAAAGGCTTCTTGAGGGGAAAGATGTAACTCTGTGAGATGAATTAACAGAACACAAAGCAGTTTCCCAGAAAGCTTCTTTCCAGTTTTTAACGGAAGATATTTCCTTTTTCACCATAGCCTTCTATGGGCTTCCAAATATCACTTTGCCAACTCCACAAGAGCCTCAGCGAAAGCTTCTTGAATGTAAAGATGCAACTCTGTGAGATGAATTAACAGAACACAAAGCAGTTTCTTAGAAAGCTTCTTTCCGGTTTTTAACGGAAGATATTTCCTTTTTCACCATAGCCCACTATGGGCTTCGAAATATCACTTTGAAATTCCACAAGAACAGCCTTAGCAAAAGGTTTCTTGAAGGGAAAGATGAAACACTGTGAGATGAATTCACAGAACACAAAGCAGTTTCTCAGAAAGCTTCTTTCCAGTTTTTAACGGAAGATATTTCCTTTTTCACCGTAGTCCTCTATGGGCTTCCAAATAAACTTTACAAATTCCACAAGAACAGTGTTACCGAAAGGCTTCTTGAGGGGAAAGCTGTAACTCTGTGACATGAATTAACAGAAAACAATGCAGTTTCCCAGAAGCTTGTTTCCAGTTTTTAACGGAAGATATTTCCTTTTTCACCATAGGCCTCTATGGGCTTCCAAATATCAATTTGCGAATTCCACAAGTACAGCCTTAGCAAAAGGCTTTTTGAAGGGAAAGCTGTAACTGTGTGAGATGAATTAGCAGAACACAAAGCAGTTTCTCAGAAAGCTTCTTTCCAGTTTTTAACGGAAGATATTTCCTTTTTCACTCTAGCCCTCTATGGGCTTCCAAATATCACTTTGCCAATTCCACAAGAACAGCCTTAGCGAAAGGCTTCTTGAAGGGAAAGATGTAACTATGTGAGACGAATTTACAGAACAGAAAGCAGTTTCTCAGAAAGCCTCTTTCCAGTTTTGAACGGAAGATATTTCCTTTTTCACCATAGCCCTCTATGGGCTTCCAAATATCACTTTCCATATTCCACAAGAACAGTCTTAGCGAGGGGCTTCTTGAGGGGAAAGCTGTAACTCTGTGAGATGAATTAACAGAACACAAAGCCGTTTCTCAGAAAGCTTCTTTCCGGTTTTAAAGGAAGATATTTCCTTTTTCACGTTAGCCCTCTATGGGCTTCCAGGTATCACTTTGCAATTTCCTCATGAACAATCTTAGCGAAAGGCTTCTTGAGGGGAAAGCTGTAACTCTGTGAGATGAATTAACAGAACACAAAGCAGTTTCTCAGAAAGCTTCTTTCCGGTTTTTAACTGAACATATTTCCTTTTTCACCCTAGCCGACTATGTGTTTCCAAATATCACTTTGCCAATTCCACAAGCACAGTCTTAGCGAAAGGCTTCTTGAAGGGAAAGCTGTAACTCTGTGACATGAATTAACGGAACACAAAGCAGTTTCTCAGAAAGCTTCTTTCCAGTTTTTATCGGAAGATATTTCCTTTTTCACCCTAGCCCTCTATGGGCTTACGAATATCACCTTGCAAATTCCACAAGAGCAGCCTCAGCGAAAAACTTCTTGAGGGGAAGCTGTAACTCGGTGAGATGAATTAACATAATACAAAGCAGTTTCCCTGAAAGATTCTTTCCAGTTTTTAACGGAAGATATTTCCTTTTTCACCGTAGCGCTCTATGGGCTTCCGAATATCCCTTTCAAAATTCCACAAGAATATTCTTAGCGAAAAGCTTCTTGAGGGGAAATCTGTAACTTTGTGAGATGAATTAACAGAACACAAAGCAGTTTCTCAGAAAGCTTCTTTCCAGTATTTAACTGAAGATATATCCTTTTCCACCATAGCCCTATATCGGCTTCCAAATATCACTTTGCAAATTACACAAGAACAGTCTTAGCGAAAGGCTTCTTGACAGGAATATTGTAACTCTCTGAGATGAATTAACAGAACACAAAGCCGTTTCTCAGAAAGCTTCCTTCCAATTTTTAACGGAAATTATTTCCTTTTTCACCATAGCCCTCTATGGGCTCCCAAATATCACTTTGCAAATTCCACAAGAACAGTCTTAGCGAAAGGCTTTTTAGGGGAAACCTGTAACTCTGTCATATAAATTAACAGAACACAAAGCAGTTTTCCAGAAAGCTTCTTTCCGGTTTTTAAGGGGAGATATCTCCTTTTTCACCATAGCCCACTATGGCCTTCCAAGTATCACTTTCCAAATTCCGCAAGAACAGTCTTAGCGAAGGGATTGTTGAGAGGAAAGCTGAAACTCTCTGACATGAATTAACAGAACACAAAGCAGTTTGCCAGAAAGCTTCTTTCCAGTTTTTACCTGAAGACAATTCCTTTTTCACCACAGCCTTCTCTGGGCTTCCAAATATCACTTTCCAATTTCCACAAGAACACCCTTAGCGAAAGGCTTCTTGAAGGGCAAGCTGTAACTCTCTGAGATGAATTAACAGAACACAAAGCAGTTTTCAGAACCTTCTTTCCAGTTTTTAACGGAAGATAATTCCTTTTTCAATATAGCAGTCTAAGGGCTTCCAAATATCACTTTGCCAATTCCACAAGAACAGCCTTAGCGAAAGGCTTCTTGAAGGTAAAGATGCAACTCTGTGAGATGAATTAACAGAATACAAAGCAGTTTCACAGAAAGCTTCTTTCCAGTTTTTAACGGAAGATATTTCCTTTTTCACCATAGCCCTCTATGGGCTTCAAAATATCACTTTGCAAATTCCACAGGAACCGTCTTAGCGAAGGGCTTCTTGAGGGTAAAGCTGTAACTCTGTGAGATGAAATAACAGAACACAAAGCAGTTTCTCAGAAAGCTTCTTTCCAGTTTTTAACTGAAGATATTTCCTTATTCACCGTAGCCCTAAAAGGGTTTCCAAATATCACTTTGCCAATTCCACAAGAACAGACTTAGCGAAAGGTTTCTAGAGGGGATACCTCTTCCTCGGTGAGATGAATTAAGAGAAAACAAAGCAGTTTCTCAGAAAGCTTCTTTCCAGTTTTTAACGGAAGATATTTCCTTTTTCACCATAGCCCTCCGTGGGTTTCCAAATATCACTTTGCAAATTCCACAAGAACAGTTTTAGCGAAAGACTTCTTGAGGGGAAAGCTGTAACTTTGTGAGGTGAATTAACAGAACACAAAGCAGTTTCTCAGAAAGCTTCTTTACAGTTTTTAACTGAAAATATTTTCTTTTTCACATTAGCCCTCTATGGGCTTCCAAATATCACTTTCCAAATTCCACAAGAACAGTCTTAGCGAAAGGCTTCTTGAGGGGAAAGCTGCAACTCTGTGAGATGAATTAACAGAACACAAAGCAGTTTCTCAGAAAGCTTCTTTCCACTTTTTCACTGAAGGTATTTCCTTTTTCACCATAGCCCTCTATGGGCTTCCAAATAATCTTTAGAAATTTTACAAGAACAGTCTTACCGAAAGGCTTCTTGAGGGGAAAGATGTAACTCTGTGAGATGAATTAACAGAACACAAAGCAGTTTCTCAGAAAGCTTCTTTCCAGTTTTTAACGGAAGATATTTCCTTTTTCACCATAGCCTTCTATGGGCTTCCAAATATCACTTTGCCAACTCCACAAGAGCCTCAGCGAAAGCTTCTTGAATGTAAAGATGCAACTCTGTGAGATGAATTAACAGAACACAAAGCAGTTTCTTAGAAAGCTTCTTTCCGGTTTTTAACGGAAGATATTTCCTTTTTCACCATAGCCCACTATGGGCTTCGAAATATCACTTTGAAATTCCACAAGAACAGCCTTAGCAAAAGGTTTCTTGAAGGGAAAGATGAAACACTGTGAGATGAATTCACAGAACACAAAGCAGTTTCTCAGAAAGCTTCTTTCCAGTTTTTAACGGAAGATATTTCCTTTTTCACCGTAGCCCTCTATGGGCTTCCAAATAAACTTTACAAATTCCACAAGAACAGTGTTAGCGAAAGGCTTCTTGAGGGGAAAGCTGTAACTCTGTGACATGAATTAACAGAAAACAATGCAGTTTCCCAGAAGCTTGTTTCCAGTTTTTAACGGAAGATATTTCCTTTTTCACCATAGGCCTCTATGGGCTTCCAAATATCAATTTGCGAATTCCACAAGAACAGCCTTAGCGAAAGGCTTCTTGAAGGTAAAGATGCAACTCTGTGAGATGAATTAACAGAATACAAAGCAGTTTCACAGAAAGCTTCTTTCCAGTTTTTAACGGAAGATATTTCCTTTTTCACCATAGCCCTCTATGGGCTTCAAAATATCACTTTGCAAATTCCACAGGAACCGTCTTAGCGAAGGGCTTCTTGAGGGTAAAGCTGTAACTCTGTGAGATGAAATAACAGAACACAAAGCAGTTTCTCAGAAAGCTTCTTTCCAGTTTTTAACTGAAGATATTTCCTTATTCACTGTAGCCCTAAAAGGGTTTCCAAATATCACTTTGCCAATTCCACAAGAACAGACTTAGCGAAAGGTTTCTAGAGGGGATACCTTTTCCTCGGTGAGATGAATTAACAGAATACAAAGCAGTTTCACAGAAAGCTTCTTTCCAGTTTTTAACGGAAGATATTTCCTTTTTCACCATAGCCCTCTATGGGCTTCAAAATATCACTTTGCAAATTCCACAGGAACCGTCTTAGCGAAGGGCTTCTTGAGGGTAAAGCTGTAACTCTGTGAGATGAAATAACAGAACACAAAGCAGTTTCTCAGAAAGCTTCTTTCCAGTTTTTAACTGAAGATATTTCCTTATTCACCGTAGCCCTAAAAGGGTTTCCAAATATCACTTTGCCAATTCCACAAGAACAGACTTAGCGAAAGGTTTCTAGAGGGGATACCTTTTCCTCGGTGAGATGAATTATGAGAAAACAAAGCAGTTTCTCAGAAAGCTTCTTTCCAGTTTTTAACGGAAGATATTTCCTTTTTCACCATAGCCCTCCGTGGGTTTCCAAATATCACTTTGCAAATTCCACAAGAACAGTTTTAGCGAAAGACTTCTTGAGGGGAAAGCTGTAACTTTGTGAGGTGAATTAACAGAACACAAAGCAGTTTCTCAGAAAGCTTCTTTACAGTTTTTAACTGAAAATATTTTCTTTTTCACATTAGCCCTCTATGGGCTTCCAAATATCACTTTCCAAATTCCACAAGAACAGTCTTAGCGAAAGGCTTCTTGAGGGGAAAGCTGCAACTCTGTGAGATGAATTAACAGAACACAAAGCAGTTTCTCAGAAAGCTTCTTTCCACTTTTTCACTGAAGGTATTTCCTTTTTCACCATAGCCCTCTATGGGCTTCCAAATAATCTTTAGAAATTTTACAAGAACAGTCTTACCGAAAGGCTTCTTGAGGGGAAAGATGTAACTCTGTGAGATGAATTAACAGAACACAAAGCAGTTTCCCAGAAAGCTTCTTTCCAGTTTTTAACGGAAGATATTTCCTTTTTCACCATAGCCTTCTATGGGCTTCCAAATATCACTTTGCCAACTCCACAAGAGCCTCAGCGAAAGCTTCTTGAATGTAAAGATGCAACTCTGTGAGATGAATTAACAGAACACAAAGCAGTTTCTTAGAAAGCTTCTTTCCGGTTTTTAACGGAAGATATTTCCTTTTTCACCATAGCCCACTATGGGCTTCGAAATATCACTTTGCAAATTCCACAAGAACAGCCTTAGCAAAAGGTTTCTTGAAGGGAAAGATGAAACACTGTGAGATGAATTCACAGAACACAAAGCAGTTTCTCAGAAAGCTTCTTTCCAGTTTTTAACGGAAGATATTTCCTTTTTCACCGTAGCCCTCTATGGGCTTCCAAATATCACTTTGAAATTCCACAAGAACAGTCTTAGTGAAAAGCTTCTTGAGGGGAAAACTGTAACTCTGTGAGATGAATTAACAGAACACAAAGCAGTTTCTCAGAAAGCTTCTTTCCAGTTTTTCACTGAAGCTATTTCCTTTTTCACCGTAGCCCTCTATGGGCTTCCAAATAAACTTTACAAATTCCACAAGAACAGTGTTAGCGAAAGGCTTCTTGAGGGGAAAGCTGTAACTCTGTGACATGAATTAACAGAAAACAATGCAGTTTCCCAGAAGCTTGTTTCCAGTTTTTAACGGAAGATATTTCCTTTTTCACCATAGGCCTCTATGGGCTTCCAAATATCAATTTGCGAATTCCACAAGTACAGCCTTAGCAAAAGGCTTTTTGAAGGGAAAGCTGTAACTGTGTGAGATGAATTAGCAGAACACAAAGCAGTTTCTCAGAAAGCTTCTTTCCAGTTTTTAACGGAAGATATTTCCTTTTTCACTCTAGCCCTCTATGGGCTTCCAAATATCACTTTGCCAATTCCACAAGAACAGCCTTAGCGAAAGGCTTCTTGAAGGGAAAGATGTAACTATGTGAGACGAATTTACAGAACAGAAAGCAGTTTCTCAGAAAGCCTCTTTCCAGTTTTGAACGGAAGATATTTCCTTTTTCACCATAGCCCTCTATGGGCTTCCAAATATCACTTTCCATATTCCACAAGAACAGTCTTAGCGAGGGGCTTCTTGAGGGGAAAGCTGTAACTCTGTGAGATGAATTAACAGAACACAAAGCCGTTTCTCAGAAAGCTTCTTTCCGGTTTTAAAGGAAGATATTTCCTTTTTCACGTTAGCCCTCTATGGGCTTCCAGGTATCACTTTGCAATTTCCTCATGAACAATCTTAGCGAAAGGCTTCTTGAGGGGAAAGCTGTAACTCTGTGAGATGAATTAACAGAACACAAAGCAGTTTCTCAGAAAGCTTCTTTCCGGTTTTTAACTGAACATATTTCCTTTTTCACCCTAGCCGACTATGTGTTTCCAAATATCACTTTGCCAATTCCACAAGCACAGTCTTAGCGAAAGGCTTCTTGAAGGGAAAGCTGTAACTCTGTGACATGAATTAACGGAACACAAAGCAGTTTCTCAGAAAGCTTCTTTCCAGTTTTTATCGGAAGATATTTCCTTTTTCACCCTAGCCCTCTATGGGCTTACGAATATCACCTTGCAAATTCCACAAGAGCAGCCTCAGCGAAAAACTTCTTGAGGGGAAGCTGTAACTCAGTGAGATGAATTAACATAATACAAAGCAGTTTCCCTGAAAGATTCTTTCCAGTTTTTAACGGAAGATATTTCCTTTTTCACCGTAGCGCTCTATGGGCTTCCGAATATCCCTTTCAAAATTCCACAAGAATATTCTTAGCGAAAAGCTTCTTGAGGGGAAATCTGTAACTTTGTGAGATGAATTAACAGAACACAAAGCAGTTTCTCAGAAAGCTTCTTTCCAGTATTTAACTGAAGATATATCCTTTTCCACCATAGCCCTATATCGGCTTCCAAATATCACTTTGCAAATTACACAAGAACAGTCTTAGCGAAAGGCTTCTTGACAGGAATATTGTAACTCTCTGAGATGAATTAACAGAACACAAAGCCGTTTCTCAGAAAGCTTCCTTCCAATTTTTAACGGAAATTATTTCCTTTTTCACCATAGCCCTCTATGGGCTCCCAAATATCACTTTGCAAATTCCACAAGAACAGTCTTAGCGAAAGGCTTTTTAGGGGAAACCTGTAACTCTGTCATATAAATTAACAGAACACAAAGCAGTTTTCCAGAAAGCTTCTTTCCGGTTTTTAAGGGGAGATATCTCCTTTTTCACCATAGCCCACTATGGCCTTCCAAGTATCACTTTCCAAATTCCGCAAGAACAGTCTTAGCGAAGGGATTGTTGAGAGGAAAGCTGAAACTCTCTGACATGAATTAACAGAACACAAAGCAGTTTGCCAGAAAGCTTCTTTCCAGTTTTTACCTGAAGACAATTCCTTTTTCACCACAGCCTTCTCTGGGCTTCCAAATATCACTTTCCAATTTCCACAAGAACACCCTTAGCGAAAGGCTTCTTGAAGGGCAAGCTGTAACTCTCTGAGATGAATTAACAGAACACAAAGCAGTTTTCAGAACCTTCTTTCCAGTTTTTAACGGAAGATAATTCCTTTTTCAATATAGCAGTCTAAGGGCTTCCAAATATCACTTTGCCAATTCCACAAGAACAGCCTTAGCGAAAGGCTTCTTGAAGGTAAAGATGCAACTCTGTGAGATGAATTAACAGAATACAAAGCAGTTTCACAGAAAGCTTCTTTCCAGTTTTTAACGGAAGATATTTCCTTTTTCACCATAGCCCTCTATGGGCTTCAAAATATCACTTTGCAAATTCCACAGGAACCGTCTTAGCGAAAGGCTTCTTGAGGGTAAAGCTGTAACTCTGTGAGATGAAATAACAGAACACAAAGCAGTTTCTCAGAAAGCTTCTTTCCAGTTTTTAACTGAAGATATTTCCTTATTCACCGTAGCCCTAAAAGGGTTTCCAAATATCACTTTGCCAATTCCACAAGAACAGACTTAGCGAAAGGTTTCTAGAGGGGATACCTCTTCCTCGGTGAGATGAATTAAGAGAAAACAAAGCAGTTTCTCAGAAAGCTTCTTTCCAGTTTTTAACGGAAGATATTTCCTTTTTCACCATAGCCCTCCGTGGGTTTCCAAATATCACTTTGCAAATTCCACAAGAACAGTTTTAGCGAAAGACTTCTTGAGGGGAAAGCTGTAACTTTGTGAGGTGAATTAACAGAACACAAAGCAGTTTCTCAGAAAGCTTCTTTACAGTTTTTAACTGAAAATATTTTCTTTTTCACATTAGCCCTCTATGGGCTTCCAAATATCACTTTCCAAATTCCACAAGAACAGTCTTAGCGAAAGGCTTCTTGAGGGGAAAGCTGCAACTCTGTGAGATGAATTAACAGAACACAAAGCAGTTTCTCAGAAAGCTTCTTTCCACTTTTTCACTGAAGGTATTTCCTTTTTCACCATAGCCCTCTATGGGCTTCCAAATAATCTTTAGAAATTTTACAAGAACAGTCTTACCGAAAGGCTTCTTGAGGGGAAAGATGTAACTCTGTGAGATGAATTAACAGAACACAAAGCAGTTTCCCAGAAAGCTTCTTTCCAGTTTTTAACGGAAGATATTTCCTTTTTCACCATAGCCTTCTATGGGCTTCCAAATATCACTTTGCCAACTCCACAAGAGCCTCAGCGAAAGCTTCTTGAATGTAAAGATGCAACTCTGTGAGATGAATTAACAGAACACAAAGCAGTTTCTTAGAACGCTTCTTTCCGGTTTTTAACGGAAGATATTTCCTTTTTCACCATAGCCCACTATGGGCTTCGAAATATCACTTTGCAAATTCCACAAGAACAGCCTTAGCAAAAGGTTTCTTGAAGGGAAAGATAAAACACTGTGAGATGAATTCACAGAACACAAAGCAGTTTCTCAGAAAGCTTCTTTCCAGTTTTTAACGGAAGATATTTCCTTTTTCACCGTAGCCCTCTATGGGCTTCCAAATATCACTTTGAAATTCCACAAGAACAGTCTTAGTGAAAAGCTTCTTGAGGGGAAAACTGTAACTCTGTGAGATGAATTAACAGAACACAAAGCAGTTTCTCAGAAAGCTTCTTTCCAGTTTTTCACTGAAGCTATTTCCTTTTTCACCGTAGCCCTCTATGGGCTTCCAAATAAACTTTACAAATTCCACAAGAACAGTGTTAGCGAAAGGCTTCTTGAGGGGAAAGCTGTAACTCTGTGACATGAATTAACAGAAAACAATGCAGTTTCCCAGAAGCTTGTTTCCAGTTTTTAACGGAAGATATTTCCTTTTTCACCATAGGCCTCTATGGGCTTCCAAATATCAATTTGCGAATTCCACAAGTACAGCCTTAGCAAAAGGCTTTTTGAAGGGAAAGCTGTAACTGTGTGAGATGAATTAGCAGAACACAAAGCAGTTTCTCAGAAAGCTTCTTTCCAGTTTTTAACGGAAGATATTTCCTTTTTCACTCTAGCCCTCTATGGGCTTCCAAATATCACTTTGCCAATTCCACAAGAACAGCCTTAGCGAAAGGCTTCTTGAAGGGAAAGATGTAACTATGTGAGACGAATTTACAGAACAGAAAGTAGTTTCTCAGAAAGCCTCTTTCCAGTTTTGAACGGAAGATATTTCCTTTTTCACCATAGCCCTCTATGGGCTTCCAAATATCACTTTCCATATTCCACAAGAACAGTCTTAGCGAGGGGCTTCTTGAGGGGAAAGCTGTAACTCTGTGAGATGAATTAACAGAACACAAAGCCGTTTCTCAGAAAGCTTCTTTCCGGTTTTAAAGGAAGATATTTCCTTTTTCACGTTAGCCCTCTATGGGCTTCCAGGTATCACTTTGCAATTTCCTCATGAACAATCTTAGCGAAAGGCTTCTTGAGGGGAAAGCTGTAACTCTGTGAGATGAATTAACAGAACACAAAGCAGTTTCTCAGAAAGCTTCTTTCCGGTTTTTAACTGAACATATTTCCTTTTTCACCCTAGCCAACTATGTGTTTCCAAATATCACTTTGCCAATTCCACAAGCACAGTCTTAGCGAAAGGCTTCTTGAAGGGAAAGCTGTAACTCTGTGACATGAATTAACGGAACACAAAGCAGTTTCTCAGAAAGCTTCTTTCCAGTTTTTATCGGAAGATATTTCCTTTTTCACCCTAGCCCTCTATGGGCTTACGAATATCACCTTGCAAATTCCACAAGAGCAGCCTCAGCGAAAAACTTCTTGAGGGGAAGCTGTAACTCGGTGAGATGAATTAACATAATACAAAGCAGTTTCCCTGAAAGATTCTTTCCAGTTTTTAACGGAAGATATTTCCTTTTTCACCGTAGCGCTCTATGGGCTTCCGAATATCCCTTTCAAAATTCCACAAGAATATTCTTAGCGAAAAGCTTCTTGAGGGGAAATCTGTAACTTTGTGAGATGAATTAACAGAACACAAAGCAGTTTCTCAGAAAGCTTCTTTCCAGTATTTAACTGAAGATATATCCTTTTCCACCATAGCCCTATATCGGCTTCCAAATATCACTTTGCAAATTACACAAGAACAGTCTTAGCGAAAGGCTTCTTGACAGGAATATTGTAACTCTCTGAGATGAATTAACAGAACACAAAGCCGTTTCTCAGAAAGCTTCCTTCCAATTTTTAACGGAAATTATTTCCTTTTTCACCATAGCCCTCTATGGGCTCCCAAATATCACTTTGCAAATTCCACAAGAACAGTCTTAGCGAAAGGCTTTTTAGGGGAAACCTGTAACTCTGTCATATAAATTAACAGAACACAAAGCAGTTTTTCAGAAAGCTTCTTTCCGGTTTTTAAGGGGAGATATCTCCTTTTTCACCATAGCCCACTATGGCCTTCCAAGTATCACTTTCCAAATTCCGCAAGAACAGTCTTAGCGAAGGGATTGTTGAGAGGAAAGCTGAAACTCTCTGACATGAATTAACAGAACACAAAGCAGTTTGCCAGAAAGCTTCTTTCCAGTTTTTACCTGAAGACAATTCCTTTTTCACCACAGCCTTCTCTGGGCTTCCAAATATCACTTTCCAATTTCCACAAGAACACCCTTAGCGAAAGGCTTCTTGAAGGGCAAGCTGTAACTCTCTGAGATGAATTAACAGAACACAAAGCAGTTTTCAGAACCTTCTTTCCAGTTTTTAACGGAAGATAATTCCTTTTTCAATATAGCAGTCTAAGGGCTTCCAAATATCACTTTGCCAATTCCACAAGAACAGCCTTAGCGAAAGGCTTCTTGAAGGTAAAGATGCAACTCTGTGAGATGAATTAACAGAATACAAAGCAGTTTCACAGAAAGCTTCTTTCCAGTTTTTAACGGAAGATATTTCCTTTTTCACCATAGCCCTCTATGGGCTTCAAAATATCACTTTGCAAATTCCACAGGAACCGTCTTAGCGAAAGGCTTCTTGAGGGTAAAGCTGTAACTCTGTGAGATGAATTCACAGAACACAAAGCAGTTTCTCAGAAAGCTTCTTTCCAGTTTTTAACTGAAGATATTTCCTTATTCACCGTAGCCCTAAAAGGGTTTCCAAATATCACTTTGCCAATTCCACAAGAACAGACTTAGCGAAAGGTTTCTAGAGGGGATACCTCTTCCTCGGTGAGATGAATTAAGAGAAAACAAAGCAGTTTCTCAGAAAGCTTCTTTCCAGTTTTTAACGGAAGATATTTCCTTTTTCACCATAGCCCTCCGTGGGTTTCCAAATATCACTTTGCAAATTCCACAAGAACAGTTTTAGCGAAAGACTTCTTGAGGGGAAAGCTGTAACTTTGTGAGGTGAATTAACAGAACACAAAGCAGTTTCTCAGAAAGCTTCTTTACAGTTTTTAACTGAAAATATTTTCTTTTTCACATTAGCCCTCTATGGGCTTCCAAATATCACTTTCCAAATTCCACAAGAACAGTCTTAGCGAAAGGCTTCTTGAGGGGAAAGCTGCAACTCTGTGAGATGAATTAACAGAACACAAAGCAGTTTCTCAGAAAGCTTCTTTCCACTTTTTCACTGAAGGTATTTCCTTTTTCACCATAGCCCTCTATGGGCTTCCAAATAATCTTTAGAAATTTTACAAGAACAGTCTTACCGAAAGGCTTCTTGAGGGGAAAGATGTAACTCTGTGAGATGAATTAACAGAACACAAAGCAGTTTCTCAGAAAGCTTCTTTCCAGTTTTTAACGGAAGATATTTCCTTTTTCACCATAGCCTTCTATGGGCTTCCAAATATCACTTTGCCAACTCCACAAGAGCCTCAGCGAAAGCTTCTTGAATGTAAAGATGCAACTCTGTGAGATGAATTAACAGAACACAAAGCAGTTTCTTAGAAAGCTTCTTTCCGGTTTTTAACGGAAGATATTTCCTTTTTCACCATAGCCCACTATGGGCTTCGAAATATCACTTTGAAATTCCACAAGAACAGCCTTAGCAAAAGGTTTCTTGAAGGGAAAGATGAAACACTGTGAGATGAATTCACAGAACACAAAGCAGTTTCTCAGAAAGCTTCTTTCCAGTTTTTAACGGAAGATATTTCCTTTTTCACCGTAGCCCTCTATGGGCTTCCAAATAAACTTTACAAATTCCACAAGAACAGTGTTAGCGAAAGGCTTCTTGAGGGGAAAGCTGTAACTCTGTGACATGAATTAACAGAAAACAATGCAGTTTCCCAGAAGCTTGTTTCCAGTTTTTAACGGAAGATATTTCCTTTTTCACCATAGGCCTCTATGGGCTTCCAAATATCAATTTGCGAATTCCACAAGAACAGCCTTAGCGAAAGGCTTCTTGAAGGTAAAGATGCAACTCTGTGAGACGAATTAACAGAATACAAAGCAGTTTCACAGAAAGCTTCTTTCCAGTTTTTAACGGAAGATATTTCCTTTTTCACCATAGCCCTCTATGGGCTTCAAAATATCACTTTGCAAATTCCACAGGAACCGTCTTAGCGAAGGGCTTCTTGAGGGTAAAGCTGTAACTCTGTCAGATGAAATAACAGAACACAAAGCAGTTTCTCAGAAAGCTTCTTTCCAGTTTTTAACTGAAGATATTTCCTTATTCACTGTAGCCCTAAAAGGGTTTCCAAATATCACTTTGCCAATTCCACAAGAACAGACTTAGCGAAAGGTTTCTAGAGGGGATACCTTTTCCTCGGTGAGATGAATTAACAGAATACAAAGCAGTTTCACAGAAAGCTTCTTTCCAGTTTTTAACGGAAGATATTTCCTTTTTCACCATAGCCCTCTATGGGCTTCAAAATATCACTTTGCAAATTCCACAGGAACCGTCTTAGCGAAGGGCTTCTTGAGGGTAAAGCTGTAACTCTGTGAGATGAAATAACAGAACACAAAGCAGTTTCTCAGAAAGCTTCTTTCCAGTTTTTAACTGAAGATATTTCCTTATTCACCGTAGCCCTAAAAGGGTTTCCAAATATCACTTTGCCAATTCCACAAGAACAGACTTAGCGAAAGGTTTCTAGAGGGGATACCTTTTCCTCGGTGAGATGAATTATGAGAAAACAAAGCAGTTTCTCAGAAAGCTTCTTTCCAGTTTTTAACGGAAGATATTTCCTTTTTCACCATAGCCCTCCGTGGGTTTCCAAATATCACTTTGCAAATTCCACAAGAACAGTTTTAGCGAAAGACTTCTTGAGGGGAAAGCTGTAACTTTGTGAGGTGAATTAACAGAACACAAAGCAGTTTCTCAGAAAGCTTCTTTACAGTTTTTAACTGAAAATATTTTCTTTTTCACATTAGCCCTCTATGGGCTTCCAAATATCACTTTCCAAATTCCACAAGAACAGTCTTAGCGAAAGGCTTCTTGAGGGGAAAGCTGCAACTCTGTGAGATGAATTAACAGAACACAAAGCAGTTTCTCAGAAAGCTTCTTTCCACTTTTTCACTGAAGGTATTTCCTTTTTCACCATAGCCCTCTATGGGCTTCCAAATAATCTTTAGAAATTTTACAAGAACAGTCTTACCGAAAGGCTTCTTGAGGGGAAAGATGTAACTCTGTGAGATGAATTAACAGAACACAAAGCAGTTTCCCAGAAAGCTTCTTTCCAGTTTTTAACGGAAGATATTTCCTTTTTCACCATAGCCTTCTATGGGCTTCCAAATATCACTTTGCCAACTCCACAAGAGCCTCAGCGAAAGCTTCTTGAATGTAAAGATGCAACTCTGTGAGATGAATTAACAGAACACAAAGCAGTTTCTTAGAAAGCTTCTTTCCGGTTTTTAACGGAAGATATTTCCTTTTTCACCATAGCCCACTATGGGCTTCGAAATATCACTTTGCAAATTCCACAAGAACAGCCTTAGCAAAAGGTTTCTTGAAGGGAAAGATGAAACACTGTGAGATGAATTCACAGAACACAAAGCAGTTTCTCAGAAAGCTTCTTTCCAGTTTTTAATGGAAGATATTTCCTTTTTCACCGTAGCCCTCTATGGGCTTCCAAATATCACTTTGAAATTCCACAAGAACAGTCTTAGTGAAAAGCTTCTTGAGGGGAAAACTGTAACTCTGTGAGATGAATTAACAGAACACAAAGCAGTTTCTCAGAAAGCTTCTTTCCAGTTTTTCACTGAAGCTATTTCCTTTTTCACCGTAGTCCTCTATGGGCTTCCAAATAAACTTTACAAATTCCACAAGAACAGTGTTAGCGAAAGGCTTCTTGAGGGGAAAGCTGTAACTCTGTGACATGAATTAACAGATAACAATGCAGTTTCCCAGAAGCTTGTTTCCAGTTTTTAACGGAAGATATTTCCTTTTTCACCATAGGCCTCTATGGGCTTCCAAATATCAATTTGCGAATTCCACAAGTACAGCCTTAGCAAAAGGCTTTTTGAAGGGAAAGCTGTAACTGTGTGAGATGAATTAGCAGAACACAAAGCAGTTTCTCAGAAAGCTTCTTTCCAGTTTTTAACGGAAGATATTTCCTTTTTCACTCTAGCCCTCTATGGGCTTCCAAATATCACTTTGCCAATTCCACAAGAACAGCCTTAGCGAAAGGCTTCTTGAAGGGAAAGATGTAACTATGTGAGACGAATTTACAGAACAGAAAGCAGTTTCTCAGAAAGCCTCTTTCCAGTTTTGAACGGAAGATATTTCCTTTTTCACCATAGCCCTCTATGGGCTTCCAAATATCACTTTCCATATTCCACAAGAACAGTCTTAGCGAGGGGCTTCTTGAGGGGAAAGCTGTAACTCTGTGAGATGAATTAACAGAACACAAAGCCGTTTCTCAGAAAGCTTCTTTCCGGTTTTAAAGGAAGATATTTCCTTTTTCACGTTAGCCCTCTATGGGCTTCCAGGTATCACTTTGCAATTTCCTCATGAACAATCTTAGCGAAAGGCTTCTTGAGGGGAAAGCTGTAACTCTGTGAGATGAATTAACAGAACACAAAGCAGTTTCTCAGAAAGCTTCTTTCCGGTTTTTAACTGAACATATTTCCTTTTTCACCCTAGCCGACTATGTGTTTCCAAATATCACTTTGCCAATTCCACAAGCACAGTCTTAGCGAAAGGCTTCTTGAAGGGAAAGCTGTAACTCTGTGACATGAATTAACGGAACACAAAGCAGTTTCTCAGAAAGCTTCTTTCCAGTTTTTATCGGAAGATATTTCCTTTTTCACCCTAGCCCTCTATGGGCTTACGAATATCACCTTGCAAATTCCACAAGAGCAGCCTCAGTGAAAAACTTCTTGAGGGGAAGCTGTAACTCGGTGAGATGAATTAACATAATACAAAGCAGTTTCCCTGAAAGATTCTTTCCAGTTTTTAACGGAAGATATTTCCTTTTTCACCGTAGCGCTCTATGGGCTTCCGAATATCCCTTTCAAAATTCCACAAGAATATTCTTAGCGAAAAGCTTCTTGAGGGGAAATCTGTAACTTTGTGAGATGAATTAACAGAACACAAAGCAGTTTCTCAGAAAGCTTCTTTCCAGTATTTAACTGAAGATATATCCTTTTCCACCATAGCCCTATATCGGCTTCCAAATATCACTTTGCAAATTACACAAGAACAGTCTTAGCGAAAGGCTTCTTGACAGGAATATTGTAACTCTCTGAGATGAATTAACAGAACACAAAGCCGTTTCTCAGAAAGCTTCCTTCCAATTTTTAACGGAAATTATTTCCTTTTTCACCATAGCCCTCTATGGGCTCCCAAATATCACTTTGCAAATTCCACAAGAACAGTCTTAGCGAAAGGCTTTTTAGGGGAAACCTGTAACTCTGTCATATAAATTAACAGAACACAAAGCAGTTTTCCAGAAAGCTTCTTTCCGGTTTTTAAGGGGAGATATCTCCTTTTTCACCATAGCCCACTATGGCCTTCCAAGTATCACTTTCCAAATTCCGCAAGAACAGTCTTAGCGAAGGGATTGTTGAGAGGAAAGCTGAAACTCTCTGACATGAATTAACAGAACACAAAGCAGTTTGCCAGAAAGCTTCTTTCCAGTTTTTACCTGAAGACAATTCCTTTTTCACCACAGCCTTCTCTGGGCTTCCAAATATCACTTTCCAATTTCCACAAGAACACCCTTAGCGAAAGGCTTCTTGAAGGGCAAGCTGTAACTCTCTGAGATGAATTAACAGAACACAAAGCAGTTTTCAGAACCTTCTTTCCAGTTTTTAACGGAAGATAATTCCTTTTTCAATATAGCAGTCTAAGGGCTTCCAAATATCACTTTGCCAATTCCACAAGAACAGCCTTAGCGAAAGGCTTCTTGAAGGTAAAGATGCAACTCTGTGAGATGAATTAACAGAATACAAAGCAGTTTCACAGAAAGCTTCTTTCCAGTTTTTAACGGAAGATATTTCCTTTTTCACCATAGCCCTCTATGGGCTTCAAAATATCACTTTGCAAATTCCACAGGAACCGTCTTAGCGAAAGGCTTCTTGAGGGTAAAGCTGTAACTCTTTGAGATGAAATAACAGAACACAAAGCAGTTTCTCAGAAAGCTTCTTTCCAGTTTTTAACTGAAGATATTTCCTTATTCACCGTAGCCCTAAAAGGGTTTCCAAATATCACTTTGCCAATTCCACAAGAACAGACTTAGCGAAAGGTTTCTAGAGGGGATACCTCTTCCACGGTGAGATGAATTAAGAGAAAACAAAGCAGTTTCTCAGAAAGCTTCTTTCCAGTTTTTAACGGAAGATATTTCCTTTTTCACCATAGCCCTCCGTGGGTTTCCAAATATCACTTTGCAAATTCCACAAGAACAGTTTTAGCGAAAGACTTCTTGAGGGGAAAGCTGTAACTTTGTGAGGTGAATTAACAGAACACAAAGCAGTTTCTCAGAAAGCTTCTTTACAGTTTTTAACTGAAAATATTTTCTTTTTCACATTAGCCCTCTATGGGCTTCCAAATATCACTTTCCAAATTCCACAAGAACAGTCTTAGCGAAAGGCTTCTTGAGGGGAAAGCTGCAACTCTGTGAGATGAATTAACAGAACACAAAGCAGTTTCTCAGAAAGCTTCTTTCCACTTTTTCACTGAAGGTATTTCCTTTTTCACCATAGCCCTCTATGGGCTTCCAAATAATCTTTAGAAATTTTACAAGAACAGTCTTACCGAAAGGCTTCTTGAGGGGAAAGATGTAACTCTGTGAGATGAATTAACAGAACACAAAGCAGTTTCCCAGAAAGCTTCTTTCCAGTTTTTAACGGAAGATATTTCCTTTTTCACCATAGCCTTCTATGGGCTTCCAAATATCACTTTGCCAACTCCACAAGAGCCTCAGCGAAAGCTTCTTGAATGTAAAGATGCAACTCTGTGAGATGAATTAACAGAACACAAAGCAGTTTCTTAGAAAGCTTCTTTCCGGTTTTTAACGGAAGATATTTCCTTTTTCACCATAGCCCACTATGGGCTTCGAAATATCACTTTGAAATTCCACAAGAACAGCCTTAGCAAAAGGTTTCTTGAAGGGAAAGATGAAACACTGTGAGATGAATTCACAGAACACAAAGCAGTTTCTCAGAAAGCTTCTTTCCAGTTTTTAACGGAAGATATTTCCTTTTTCACCGTAGCCCTCTATGGGCTTCCAAATAAACTTTACAAATTCCACAAGAACAGTGTTAGCGAAAGGCTTCTTGAGGGGAAAGCTGTAACTCTGTGACATGAATTAACAGAAAACAATGCAGTTTCCCAGAAGCTTGTTTCCAGTTTTTAACGGAAGATATTTCCTTTTTCACCATAGGCCTCTATGGGCTTCCAAATATCAATTTGCGAATTCCACAAGAACAGCCTTAGCGAAAGGCTTCTTGAAGGTAAAGATGCAACTCTGTGAGATGAATTAACAGAATACAAAGCAGTTTCACAGAAAGCTTCTTTCCAGTTTTTAACGGAAGATATTTCCTTTTTCACCATAGCCCTCTATGGGCTTCAAAATATCACTTTGCAAATTCCACAGGAACCGTCTTAGCGAAGGGCTTCTTGAGGGTAAAGCTGTAACTCTGTGAGATGAAATAACAGAACACAAAGCAGTTTCTCAGAAAGCTTCTTTCCAGTTTTTAACTGAAGATATTTCCTTATTCACTGTAGCCCTAAAAGGGTTTCCAAATATCACTTTGCCAATTCCACAAGAACAGACTTAGCGAAAGGTTTCTAGAGGGGATACCTTTTCCTCGGTGAGATGAATTAACAGAATACAAAGCAGTTTCACAGAAAGCTTCTTTCCAGTTTTTAACGGAAGATATTTCCTTTTTCACCATAGCCCTCTATGGGCTTCAAAATATCACTTTGCAAATTCCACAGGAACCGTCTTAGCGAAGGGCTTCTTGAGGGTAAAGCTGTAACTCTGTGAGATGAAATAACAGAACACAAAGCAGTTTCTCAGAAAGCTTCTTTCCAGTTTTTAACTGAAGATATTTCCTTATTCACCGTAGCCCTAAAAGGGTTTCCAAATATCACTTTGCCAATTCCACAAGAACAGACTTAGCGAAAGGTTTCTAGAGGGGATACCTCTTCCTCGGTGAGATGAATTATGAGAAAACAAAGCAGTTTCTCAGAAAGCTTCTTTCCAGTTTTTAACGGAAGATATTTCCTTTTTCACCATAGCCCTCCGTGGGTTTCCAAATATCACTTTGCAAATTCCACAAGAACAGTTTTAGCGAAAGACTTCTTGAGGGGAAAGCTGTAACTTTGTGAGGTGAATTAACAGAACACAAAGCAGTTTCTCAGAAAGCTTCTTTACAGTTTTTAACTGAAAATATTTTCTTTTTCACATTAGCCCTCTATGGGCTTCCAAATATCACTTTCCAAATTCCACAAGAACAGTCTTAGCGAAAGGCTTCTTGAGGGGAAAGCTGCAACTCTGTGAGATGAATTAACAGAACACAAAGCAGTTTCTCAGAAAGCTTCTTTCCACTTTTTCACTGAAGGTATTTCCTTTTTCACCATAGCCCTCTATGGGCTTCCAAATAATCTTTAGAAATTTTACAAGAACAGTCTTACCGAAAGGCTTCTTGAGGGGAAAGATGTAACTCTGTGAGATGAATTAACAGAACACAAAGCAGTTTCCCAGAAAGCTTCTTTCCAGTTTTTAACGGAAGATATTTCCTTTTTCACCATAGCCTTCTATGGGCTTCCAAATATCACTTTGCCAACTCCACAAGAGCCTCAGCGAAAGCTTCTTGAATGTAAAGATGCAACTCTGTGAGATGAATTAACAGAACACAAAGCAGTTTCTTAGAAAGCTTCTTTCCGGTTTTTAACGGAAGATATTTCCTTTTTCACCATAGCCCACTATGGGCTTCGAAATATCACTTTGCAAATTCCACAAGAACAGCCTTAGCAAAAGGTTTCTTGAAGGGAAAGATGAAACACTGTGAGATGAATTCACAGAACACAAAGCAGTTTCTCAGAAAGCTTCTTTCCAGTTTTTAATGGAAGATATTTCCTTTTTCACCGTAGCCCTCTATGGGCTTCCAAATATCACTTTGAAATTCCACAAGAACAGTCTTAGTGAAAAGCTTCTTGAGGGGAAAACTGTAACTCTGTGAGATGAATTCACAGAACACAAAGCAGTTTCTCAGAAAGCTTCTTTCCAGTTTTTAACGGAAGATATTTCCTTTTTCACCGTAGCCCTCTATGGGCTTCCAAATAAACTTTACAAATTCCACAAGAACAGTGTTAGCGAAAGGCTTCTTGAGGGGAAAGCTGTAACTCTGTGACATGAATTAACAGAAAACAATGCAGTTTCCCAGAAGCTTGTTTCCAGTTTTTAACGGAAGATATTTCCTTTTTCACCATAGGCCTCTATGGGCTTCCAAATATCAATTTGCGAATTCCACAAGAACAGCCTTAGCGAAAGGCTTCTTGAAGGTAAAGATGCAACTCTGTGAGATGAATTAACAGAATACAAAGCAGTTTCACAGAAAGCTTCTTTCCAGTTTTTAACGGAAGATATTTCCTTTTTCACCATAGCCCTCTATGGGCTTCAAAATATCACTTTGCAAATTCCACAGGAACCGTCTTAGCGAAGGGCTTCTTGAGGGTAAAGCTGTAACTCTGTGAGATGAAATAACAGAACACAAAGCAGTTTCTCAGAAAGCTTCTTTCCAGTTTTTAACTGAAGATATTTCCTTATTCACTGTAGCCCTAAAAGGGTTTCCAAATATCACTTTGCCAATTCCACAAGAACAGACTTAGCGAAAGGTTTCTAGAGGGGATACCTTTTCCTCGGTGAGATGAATTAACAGAATACAAAGCAGTTTCACAGAAAGCTTCTTTCCAGTTTTTAACGGAAGATATTTCCTTTTTCACCATAGCCCTCTATGGGCTTCAAAATATCACTTTGCAAATTCCACAGGAACCGTCTTAGCGAAGGGCTTCTTGAGGGTAAAGCTGTAACTCTGTGAGATGAAATAACAGAACACAAAGCAGTTTCTCAGAAAGCTTCTTTCCAGTTTTTAACTGAAGATATTTCCTTATTCACCGTAGCCCTAAAAGGGTTTCCAAATATCACTTTGCCAATTCCACAAGAACAGACTTAGCGAAAGGTTTCTAGAGAGGATACCTTTTCCTCGGTGAGATGAATTATGAGAAAACAAAGCAGTTTCTCAGAAAGCTTCTTTCCAGTTTTTAACGGAAGATATTTCCTTTTTCACCATAGCCCTCCGTGGGTTTCCAAATATCACTTTGCAAATTCCACAAGAACAGTTTTAGCGAAAGACTTCTTGAGGGGAAAGCTGTAACTTTGTGAGGTGAATTAACAGAACACAAAGCAGTTTCTCAGAAAGCTTCTTTACAGTTTTTAACTGAAAATATTTTCTTTTTCACATTAGCCCTCTATGGGCTTCCAAATATCACTTTCCAAATTCCACAAGAACAGTCTTAGCGAAAGGCTTCTTGAGGGGAAAGCTGCAACTCTGTGAGATGAATTAACAGAACACAAAGCAGTTTCTCAGAAAGCTTCTTTCCACTTTTTCACTGAAGGTATTTCCTTTTTCACCATAGCCCTCTATGGGCTTCCAAATAATCTTTAGAAATTTTACAAGAACAGTCTTACCGAAAGGCTTCTTGAGGGGAAAGATGTAACTCTGTGAGATGAATTAACAGAACACAAAGCAGTTTCCCAGAAAGCTTCTTTCCAGTTTTTAACGGAAGATATTTCCTTTTTCACCATAGCCTTCTATGGGCTTCCAAATATCACTTTGCCAACTCCACAAGAGCCTCAGCGAAAGCTTCTTGAATGTAAAGATGCAACTCTGTGAGATGAATTAACAGAACACAAAGCAGTTTCTTAGAAAGCTTCTTTCCGGTTTTTAACGGAAGATATTTCCTTTTTCACCATAGCCCACTATGGGCTTCGAAATATCACTTTGCAAATTCCACAAGAACAGCCTTAGCAAAAGGTTTCTTGAAGGGAAAGATGAAACACTGTGAGATGAATTCACAGAACACAAAGCAGTTTCTCAGAAAGCTTCTTTCCAGTTTTTAATGGAAGATATTTCCTTTTTCACCGTAGCCCTCTATGGGCTTCCAAATATCACTTTGAAATTCCACAAGAACAGTCTTAGTGAAAAGCTTCTTGAGGGGAAAACTGTAACTCTGTGAGATGAATTAACAGAACACAAAGCAGTTTCTCAGAAAGCTTCTTTCCAGTTTTTCACTGAAGCTATTTCCTTTTTCACCGTAGTCCTCTATGGGCTTCCAAATAAACTTTACAAATTCCACAAGAACAGTGTTAGCGAAAGGCTTCTTGAGGGGAAAGCTGTAACTCTGTGACATGAATTAACAGATAACAATGCAGTTTCCCAGAAGCTTGTTTCCAGTTTTTAACGGAAGATATTTCCTTTTTCACCATAGGCCTCTATGGGCTTCCAAATATCAATTTGCGAATTCCACAAGTACAGCCTTAGCAAAAGGCTTTTTGAAGGGAAAGCTGTAACTGTGTGAGATGAATTAGCAGAACACAAAGCAGTTTCTCAGAAAGCTTCTTTCCAGTTTTTAACGGAAGATATTTCCTTTTTCACTCTAGCCCTCTATGGGCTTCCAAATATCACTTTGCCAATTCCACAAGAACAGCCTTAGCGAAAGGCTTCTTGAAGGGAAAGATGTAACTATGTGAGACGAATTTACAGAACAGAAAGCAGTTTCTCAGAAAGCCTCTTTCCAGTTTTGAACGGAAGATATTTCCTTTTTCACCATAGCCCTCTATGGGCTTCCAAATATCACTTTCCATATTCCACAAGAACAGTCTTAGCGAGGGGCTTCTTGAGGGGAAAGCTGTAACTCTGTGAGATGAATTAACAGAACACAAAGCCGTTTCTCAGAAAGCTTCTTTCCGGTTTTAAAGGAAGATATTTCCTTTTTCACGTTAGCCCTCTATGGGCTTCCAGGTATCACTTTGCAATTTCCTCATGAACAATCTTAGCGAAAGGCTTCTTGAGGGGAAAGCTGTAACTCTGTGAGATGAATTAACAGAACACAAAGCAGTTTCTCAGAAAGCTTCTTTCCGGTTTTTAACTGAACATATTTCCTTTTTCACCCTAGCCGACTATGTGTTTCCAAATATCACTTTGCCAATTCCACAAGCACAGTCTTAGCGAAAGGCTTCTTGAAGGGAAAGCTGTAACTCTGTGACATGAATTAACGGAACACAAAGCAGTTTCTCAGAAAGCTTCTTTCCAGTTTTTATCGGAAGATATTTCCTTTTTCACCCTAGCCCTCTATGGGCTTACGAATATCACCTTGCAAATTCCACAAGAGCAGCCTCAGCGAAAAACTTCTTGAGGGGAAGCTGTAACTCGGTGAGATGAATTAACATAATACAAAGCAGTTTCCCTGAAAGATTCTTTCCAGTTTTTAACGGAAGATATTTCCTTTTTCACCGTAGCGCTCTATGGGCTTCCGAATATCCCTTTCAAAATTCCACAAGAATATTCTTAGCGAAAAGCTTCTTGAGGGGAAATCTGTAACTTTGTGAGATGAATTAACAGAACACAAAGCAGTTTCTCAGAAAGCTTCTTTCCAGTATTTAACTGAAGATATATCCTTTTCCACCATAGCCCTATATCGGCTTCCAAATATCACTTTGCAAATTACACAAGAACAGTCTTAGCGAAAGGCTTCTTGACAGGAATATTGTAACTCTCTGAGATGAATTAACAGAACACAAAGCCGTTTCTCAGAAAGCTTCCTTCCAATTTTTAACGGAAATTATTTCCTTTTTCACCATAGCCCTCTATGGGCTCCCAAATATCACTTTGCAAATTCCACAAGAACAGTCTTAGCGAAAGGCTTTTTAGGGGAAACCTGTAACTCTGTCATATAAATTAACAGAACACAAAGCAGTTTTCCAGAAAGCTTCTTTCCGGTTTTTAAGGGGAGATATCTCCTTTTTCACCATAGCCCACTATGGCCTTCCAAGTATCACTTTCCAAATTCCGCAAGAACAGTCTTAGCGAAGGGATTGTTGAGAGGAAAGCTGAAACTCTCTGACATGAATTAACAGAACACAAAGCAGTTTGCCAGAAAGCTTCTTTCCAGTTTTTACCTGAAGACAATTCCTTTTTCACCACAGCCTTCTCTGGGCTTCCAAATATCACTTTCCAATTTCCACAAGAACACCCTTAGCGAAAGGCTTCTTGAAGGGCAAGCTGTAACTCTCTGAGATGAATTAACAGAACACAAAGCAGTTTTCAGAACCTTCTTTCCAGTTTTTAACGGAAGATAATTCCTTTTTCAATATAGCAGTCTAAGGGCTTCCAAATATCACTTTGCCAATTCCACAAGAACAGCCTTAGCGAAAGGCTTCTTGAAGGTAAAGATGCAACTCTGTGAGATGAATTAACAGAATACAAAGCAGTTTCACAGAAAGCTTCTTTCCAGTTTTTAACGGAAGATATTTCCTTTTTCACCATAGCCCTCTATGGGCTTCAAAATATCACTTTGCAAATTCCACAGGAACCGTCTTAGCGAAAGGCTTCTTGAGGGTAAAGCTGTAACTCTGTGAGATGAAATAACAGAACACAAAGCAGTTTCTCAGAAAGCTTCTTTCCAGTTTTTAACTGAAGATATTTCCTTATTCACCGTAGCCCTAAAAGGGTTTCCAAATATCACTTTGCCAATTCCACAAGAACAGACTTAGCGAAAGGTTTCTAGAGGGGATACCTCTTCCACGGTGAGATGAATTAAGAGAAAACAAAGCAGTTTCTCAGAAAGCTTCTTTCCAGTTTTTAACGGAAGATATTTCCTTTTTCACCATAGCCCTCCGTGGGTTTCCAAATATCACTTTGCAAATTCCACAAGAACAGTTTTAGCGAAAGACTTCTTGAGGGGAAAGCTGTAACTTTGTGAGGTGAATTAACAGAACACAAAGCAGTTTCTCAGAAAGCTTCTTTACAGTTTTTAACTGAAAATATTTTCTTTTTCACATTAGCCCTCTATGGGCTTCCAAATATCACTTTCCAAATTCCACAAGAACAGTCTTAGCGAAAGGCTTCTTGAGGGGAAAGCTGCAACTCTGTGAGATGAATTAACAGAACACAAAGCAGTTTCTCAGAAAGCTTCTTTCCACTTTTTCACTGAAGGTATTTCCTTTTTCACCATAGCCCTCTATGGGCTTCCAAATAATCTTTAGAAATTTTACAAGAACAGTCTTACCGAAAGGCTTCTTGAGGGGAAAGATGTAACTCTGTGAGATGAATTAACAGAACACAAAGCAGTTTCCCAGAAAGCTTCTTTCCAGTTTTTAACGGAAGATATTTCCTTTTTCACCATAGCCTTCTATGGGCTTCCAAATATCACTTTGCCAACTCCACAAGAGCCTCAGCGAAAGCTTCTTGAATGTAAAGATGCAACTCTGTGAGATGAATTAACAGAACACAAAGCAGTTTCTTAGAAAGCTTCTTTCCGGTTTTTAACGGAAGATATTTCCTTTTTCACCATAGCCCACTATGGGCTTCGAAATATCACTTTGCAAATTCCACAAGAACAGCCTTAGCAAAAGGTTTCTTGAAGGGAAAGATGAAACACTGTGAGATGAATTCACAGAACACAAAGCAGTTTCTCAGAAAGCTTCTTTCCAGTTTTTAACGGAAGATATTTCCTTTTTCACCGTAGCCCTCTATGGGCTTCCAAATATCACTTTGAAATTCCACAAGAACAGTCTTAGTGAAAAGCTTCTTGAGGGGAAAACTGTAACTCTGTGAGATGAATTAACAGAACACAAAGCAGTTTCTCAGAAAGCTTCTTTCCAGTTTTTCACTGAAGCTATTTCCTTTTTCACCGTAGTCCTCTATGGGCTTCCAAATAAACTTTACAAATTCCACAAGAACAGTGTTAGCGAAAGGCTTCTTGAGGAGAAAGCTGTAACTCTGTGACATGAATTAACAGAAAACAATGCAGTTTCCCAGAAGCTTGTTTCCAGTTTTTAACGGAAGATATTTCCTTTTTCACCATAGGCCTCTATGGGCTTCCAAATATCAATTTGCGAATTCCACAAGTACAGCCTTAGCAAAAGGCTTTTTGAAGGGAAAGCTGTAACTGTGTGAGATGAATTAGCAGAACACAAAGCAGTTTCTCAGAAAGCTTCTTTCCAGTTTTTAACGGAAGATATTTCCTTTTTCACTCTAGCCCTCTATGGGCTTCCAAATATCACTTTGCCAATTCCACAAGAACAGCCTTAGCGAAAGGCTTCTTGAAGGGAAAGATGTAACTATGTGAGACGAATTTACAGAACAGAAAGCAGTTTCTCAGAAAGCCTCTTTCCAGTTTTGAACGGAAGATATTTCCTTTTTCACCATAGCCCTCTATGGGCTTCCAAATATCACTTTCCATATTCCACAAGAACAGTCTTAGCGAGGGGCTTCTTGAGGGGAAAGCTGTAACTCTGTGAGATGAATTAACAGAACACAAAGCCGTTTCTCAGAAAGCTTCTTTCCGGTTTTAAAGGAAGATATTTCCTTTTTCACGTTAGCCCTCTATGGGCTTCCAGGTATCACTTTGCAATTTCCTCATGAACAATCTTAGCGAAAGGCTTCTTGAGGGGAAAGCTGTAACTCTGTGAGATGAATTAACAGAACACAAAGCAGTTTCTCAGAAAGCTTCTTTCCGGTTTTTAACTGAACATATT
Organism: Chlorocebus sabaeus; assembly: GCF_047675955.1. Lineage (NCBI taxonomy): Eukaryota > Metazoa > Chordata > Mammalia > Primates > Cercopithecidae > Chlorocebus > Chlorocebus sabaeus. The sequence goes on along the minus strand of NW_027327914.1, from coordinate 724,840 downwards.
TCCTTTTTCACCCTAGCCGACTATGTGTTTCCAAATATCACTTTGCCAATTCCACAAGCACAGTCTTAGCGAAAGGCTTCTTGAAGGGAAAGCTGTAACTCTGTGACATGAATTAACGGAACACAAAGCAGTTTCTCAGAAAGCTTCTTTCCAGTTTTTATCGGAAGATATTTCCTTTTTCACCCTAGCCCTCTATGGGCTTACGAATATCACCTTGCAAATTCCACAAGAGCAGCCTCAGCGAAAAACTTCTTGAGGGGAAGCTGTAACTCGGTGAGATGAATTAACATAATACAAAGCAGTTTCCCTGAAAGATTCTTTCCAGTTTTTAACGGAAGATATTTCCTTTTTCACCGTAGCGCTCTATGGGCTTCCGAATATCCCTTTCAAAATTCCACAAGAATATTCTTAGCGAAAAGCTTCTTGAGGGGAAATCTGTAACTTTGTGAGATGAATTAACAGAACACAAAGCAGTTTCTCAGAAAGCTTCTTTCCAGTATTTAACTGAAGATATATCCTTTTCCACCATAGCCCTATATCGGCTTCCAAATATCACTTTGCAAATTACACAAGAACAGTCTTAGCGAAAGGCTTCTTGACAGGAATATTGTAACTCTCTGAGATGAATTAACAGAACACAAAGCCGTTTCTCAGAAAGCTTCCTTCCAATTTTTAACGGAAATTATTTCCTTTTTCACCATAGCCCTCTATGGGCTCCCAAATATCACTTTGCAAATTCCACAAGAACAGTCTTAGCGAAAGGCTTTTTAGGGGAAACCTGTAACTCTGTCATATAAATTAACAGAACACAAAGCAGTTTTCCAGAAAGCTTCTTTCCGGTTTTTAAGGGGAGATATCTCCTTTTTCACCATAGCCCACTATGGCCTTCCAAGTATCACTTTCCAAATTCCGCAAGAACAGTCTTAGCGAAGGGATTGTTGAGAGGAAAGCTGAAACTCTCTGACATGAATTAACAGAACACAAAGCAGTTTGCCAGAAAGCTTCTTTCCAGTTTTTACCTGAAGACAATTCCTTTTTCACCACAGCCTTCTCTGGGCTTCCAAATATCACTTTCCAATTTCCACAAGAACACCCTTAGCGAAAGGCTTCTTGAAGGGCAAGCTGTAACTCTCTGAGATGAATTAACAGAACACAAAGCAGTTTTCAGAACCTTCTTTCCAGTTTTTAACGGAAGATAATTCCTTTTTCAATATAGCAGTCTAAGGGCTTCCAAATATCACTTTGCCAATTCCACAAGAACAGCCTTAGCGAAAGGCTTCTTGAAGGTAAAGATGCAACTCTGTGAGATGAATTAACAGAATACAAAGCAGTTTCACAGAAAGCTTCTTTCCAGTTTTTAACGGAAGATATTTCCTTTTTCACCATAGCCCTCTATGGGCTTCAAAATATCACTTTGCAAATTCCACAGGAACCGTCTTAGCGAAAGGCTTCTTGAGGGTAAAGCTGTAACTCTGTGAGATGAAATAACAGAACACAAAGCAGTTTCTCAGAAAGCTTCTTTCCAGTTTTTAACTGAAGATATTTCCTTATTCACCGTAGCCCTAAAAGGGTTTCCAAATATCACTTTGCCAATTCCACAAGAACAGACTTAGCGAAAGGTTTCTAGAGGGGATACCTCTTCCACGGTGAGATGAATTAAGAGAAAACAAAGCAGTTTCTCAGAAAGCTTCTTTCCAGTTTTTAACGGAAGATATTTCCTTTTTCACCATAGCCCTCCGTGGGTTTCCAAATATCACTTTGCAAATTCCACAAGAACAGTTTTAGCGAAAGACTTCTTGAGGGGAAAGCTGTAACTTTGTGAGGTGAATTAACAGAACACAAAGCAGTTTCTCAGAAAGCTTCTTTACAGTTTTTAACTGAAAATATTTTCTTTTTCACATTAGCCCTCTATGGGCTTCCAAATATCACTTTCCAAATTCCACAAGAACAGTCTTAGCAAAAGGCTTCTTGAGGGGAAAGCTGCAACTCTGTGAGATGAATTAACAGAACACAAAGCAGTTTCTCAGAAAGCTTCTTTCCACTTTTTCACTGAAGGTATTTCCTTTTTCACCATAGCCCTCTATGGGCTTCCAAATAATCTTTAGAAATTTTACAAGAACAGTCTTACCGAAAGGCTTCTTGAGGGGAAAGATGTAACTCTGTGAGATGAATTAACAGAACACAAAGCAGTTTCCCAGAAAGCTTCTTTCCAGTTTTTAACGGAAGATATTTCCTTTTTCACCATAGCCTTCTATGGGCTTCCAAATATCACTTTGCCAACTCCACAAGAGCCTCAGCGAAAGCTTCTTGAATGTAGAGATGCAACTCTGTGAGATGAATTAACAGAACACAAAGCAGTTTCTTAGAAAGCTTCTTTCCGGTTTTTAACGGAAGATATTTCCTTTTTCACCATAGCCCACTATGGGCTTCGAAATATCACTTTGCAAATTCCACAAGAACAGCCTTAGCAAAAGGTTTCTTGAAGGGAAAGATGAAACACTGTGAGATGAATTCACAGAACACAAAGCAGTTTCTCAGAAAGCTTCTTTCCAGTTTTTAACGGAAGATATTTCCTTTTTCACCGTAGCCCTCTATGGGCTTCCAAATATCACTTTGAAATTCCACAAGAACAGTCTTAGTGAAAAGCTTCTTGAGGGGAAAACTGTAACTCTGTGAGATGAATTAACAGAACACAAAGCAGTTTCTCAGAAAGCTTCTTTCCAGTTTTTCACTGAAGCTATTTCCTTTTTCACCGTAGTCCTCTATGGGCTTCCAAATAAACTTTACAAATTCCGCAAGAACAGTGTTAGCGAAAGGCTTCTTGAGGGGAAAGCTGTAACTCTGTGACATGAATTAACAGAAAACAATGCAGTTTCCCAGAAGCTTGTTTCCAGTTTTTAACGGAAGATATTTCCTTTTTCACCATAGGCCTCTATGGGCTTCCAAATATCAATTTGCGAATTCCACAAGTACAGCCTTAGCAAAAGGCTTTTTGAAGGGAAAGCTGTAACTGTGTGAGATGAATTAGCAGAACACAAAGCAGTTTCTCAGAAAGCTTCTTTCCAGTTTTTAACGGAAGATATTTCCTTTTTCACTCTAGCCCTCTATGGGCTTCCAAATATCACTTTGCCAATTCCACAAGAACAGCCTTAGCGAAAGGCTTCTTGAAGGGAAAGATGTAACTATGTGAGACGAATTTACAGAACAGAAAGCAGTTTCTCAGAAAGCCTCTTTCCAGTTTTGAACGGAAGATATTTCCTTTTTCACCATAGCCCTCTATGGGCTTCCAAATATCACTTTCCATATTCCACAAGAACAGTCTTAGCGAGGGGCTTCTTGAGGGGAAAGCTGTAACTCTGTGAGATGAATTAACAGAACACAAAGCCGTTTCTCAGAAAGCTTCTTTCCGGTTTTAAAGGAAGATATTTCCTTTTTCACGTTAGCCCTCTATGGGCTTCCAGGTATCACTTTGCAATTTCCTCATGAACAATCTTAGCGAAAGGCTTCTTGAGGGGAAAGCTGTAACTCTGTGAGATGAATTAACAGAACACAAAGCAGTTTCTCAGAAAGCTTCTTTCCGGTTTTTAACTGAACATATTTCCTTTTTCACCCTAGCCGACTATGTGTTTCCAAATATCACTTTGCCAATTCCACAAGCACAGTCTTAGCGAAAGGCTTCTTGAAGGGAAAGCTGTAACTCTGTGACATGAATTAACGGAACACAAAGCAGTTTCTCAGAAAGCTTCTTTCCAGTTTTTATCGGAAGATATTTCCTTTTTCACCCTAGCCCTCTATGGGCTTACGAATATCACCTTGCAAATTCCACAAGAGCAGCCTCAGCGAAAAACTTCTTGAGGGGAAGCTGTAACTCGGTGAGATGAATTAACATAATACAAAGCAGTTTCCCTGAAAGATTCTTTCCAGTTTTTAACGGAAGATATTTCCTTTTTCACCGTAGCGCTCTATGGGCTTCCGAATATCCCTTTCAAAATTCCACAAGAATATTCTTAGCGAAAAGCTTCTTGAGGGGAAATCTGTAACTTTGTGAGATGAATTAACAGAACACAAAGCAGTTTCTCAGAAAGCTTCTTTCCAGTATTTAACTGAAGATATATCCTTTTCCACCATAGCCCTATATCGGCTTCCAAATATCACTTTGCAAATTACACAAGAACAGTCTTAGCGAAAGGCTTCTTGACAGGAATATTGTAACTCTCTGAGATGAATTAACAGAACACAAAGCCGTTTCTCAGAAAGCTTCCTTCCAATTTTTAACGGAAATTATTTCCTTTTTCACCATAGCCCTCTATGGGCTCCCAAATATCACTTTGCAAATTCCACAAGAACAGTCTTAGCGAAAGGCTTTTTAGGGGAAACCTGTAACTCTGTCATATAAATTAACAGAACACAAAGCAGTTTTCCAGAAAGCTTCTTTCCGGTTTTTAAGGGGAGATATCTCCTTTTTCACCACAGCCTTCTCTGGGCTTCCAAATATCACTTTCCAATTTCCACAAGAGCACCCTTAGCGAAAGGCTTCTTGAAGGGCAAGCTGTAACTCTCTGAGATGAATTAACAGAACACAAAGCAGTTTTCAGAACCTTCTTTCCAGTTTTTAACGGAAGATAATTCCTTTTTCAATATAGCAGTCTAAGGGCTTCCAAATATCACTTTGCCAATTCCACAAGAACAGCCTTAGCGAAAGGCTTCTTCAAGGTAAAGATGCAACTCTGTGAGAATAATTAACAGAACACAAAGCAGTTTCTCAGAAAGCTTCTTTCCAGTTTTTAATGGAAGATATTTCCTTATGCACCGTAGCCCTCTAAGGGTTTCCAAATATCACTTTGCCAATTCCACAAGAACAGTCTTAGCGAAAGGTTTCTAGAGGGGATACCTCTTACTCTGTGAGATGAACTAAGAGAAAACAAAGCAGTTTCTCAGAAAGCTTCTTTCCAGTTTTTAACGGAAGATATTTCCTTTTTCGCCATAGCCCTCTGTGGGATTCCAAATATCACTTTTCAAATTTCAGAAGAACAGCCTTAGCTGAAGGCTTCCTGAAGGGAACGCTGTAACTCTGTGAGATGAATTAACAGAACACAAAGCAGTTTCTCAGAAAGCTTCTTGACAGTTTTTAACTGAAGATATTTCCTTTTTCACCATAGCCCTCTATGTGCTCCCAAATATCACTTTGCAAATTCCAAAAGAACAGTCTTAGTGATAGGCTTTTGGAGGCAAAAGCTGTAACTCTCTGATATGATTTAACAGAACACAAAGCAGTTTTTCAGAAAGCTTCCTTACAGTTTTAAACAGAAGATATTTCCTTTTTCACCACAGCCCTCTATGGGCTTCCAAATATCTCTTTGCAAATTCCACAAGAACAGTCTTAGCGAAAGGCTTCTTGAGGGGGGAAGCTGTAACTCTGTGAGACGAATTAAAAGAACACAAAGCAGTAGATCAGAAAGCTTCTATCCAGTTTTTAACGGAAGATATTTCCTTTTTCACCATAGACCTCTATGGGCTTCCAAATATCACTTTGTAAATTCCACAAGAACATTCTTTGCGAAAAGCTTCTTGAGGGGAATGCAGTAACTCTGTGAGATGAATTAAGAGAACACAAAGCAGTTTCTCAGAGTGATTCATTCCAGTTCTTAACTGGAGATATTTCCTTTTTCACCATAGCCCTGTATGGGCTTCCAAATATCACTTCGCCAATTCCACAAGAACAGTCTTAGCGAAAGGCTTCTTGAGGGGAAAGCTCTAATTGTGTGAGATGAATTAACAGAACACAAAGCAGTTTCTCAGAAAACTTCCTTCCAGTTATTAACTGAAGATATTTCTTTTTCACCATTGCCCTGCATGGGCTTCCAAAATATCACTTTGCAAATTCCAAAAAACAGTCTTAGAGAAAGGCTTCCTGAGGGTAAAGGTGTAACTTTGTGAGATGAATTAACAGAACAGAAAGCAGTTTCTCAGACAGCTTCCTTCCAGTTTTTAACTGAAGATATTTCCTTTTTCACCATAGCCTTCTCTGGGCTTCGAAAGGTCTCTTTGCAAATTCCAGAAGAACAGACTTAGCGAAAGGCTTCTTGAGGGGAAAAATGTAACTGTGTGAGATGAATTAACAGAACCTAAAGCAGTTTCTCAGAAAGCTTCCTTCCAGTTTTTAACTAAAGATATTTCCTTTTTCACTGTAGCCCTCTATGGGCTTCGAAATATCTCTTTGCAAATTCCACAAGAACTGTCTTCGCGAAAGGCTTCTTGAGGGGAAAGGTGTAACTCTGTTGCATGAATTAACAGTACACAAAGCAGTTTCTCAAATGGCTACTTTCCAGGTTTTAACTGAAGATATTTCCTTTTTCCCCATAGGCCTCTATGGACTTCCAAATATCACTTTTCAAATTCCACCAGAACAGACTTAGCGAAAGGCATCTTGAAAGGAAAGCTGTAAGTCTGTGAGATGAATTAACAGAACACTAAGCAGTTTCTCAGAAAACTTCTTTCCAGTTTTCAACGGAAGATATTTCCTTTTTCACCATAGCCCCCTATGGGTTTCAAAATATCACTTTGCAAATTCCACGAGAAGAGTCTTAGCGAAAGGCTTCTTGAGGGGAAAGCTGTAACTCTGTGAGATGAATTAACAGAACACAAGGCAGTTTCTCAGAAAGATTCTTTCCCGTTTTTAACGGAAGATATTTCCTGTTTCACCGTAGCGCTATATGGGCTTCCAAATATCACTTTGCAAATTCCACAAGAAGAGTCTTACCGAAACATTCCTTCATGGAGAAGCTGTATCTCTGTGAGAAGAATTAACAGAACAAAAAGTAGTTTCTCAGAAATCTTTTTTCCAGTTTTTAGCTGAAGATATTTCCTTTTTCCCCATAGCCCTCTAAGGGCTTCCAAATATCACTGTGCAAATTCCACAAGAACAGCCTTAGCGAACGGCTTCTTGAAGGGAAAGCTGTAACTCTGTTAGATGAATCAACAGAACACAAAGCAGTTTCTCAGACAGCTTCTTTCCAGTTTTTAAAGGAAGATATTTCCTTTTTCACCATAACCCTCTAAGGGCTTCCAAATATAACTTTGCAAATTCCACAAGAACAGTCTTACCGAAAATCTTCTTGAAGGGAAAGCAGTAACGCTGTGAGATGAATTAACAGAACACAAAGCAGTTTCTCAGAAGTTTCTTTCCAGTTTTAACTGAAGATATTTCCTTTTTCACCATAGCCCTCTAGGGGCTTCCAAATATCACTTTGCAAATTCAACAAGAACAGTCTTAGAGAAAGGCTTCTTGAGGGGAAAGTTCTAACTCTGTGAGATGTACTAACAGAACACAAGGCAGTTTCTCAGAAAGCTTCATTCCAGTTTTTAACTGGAGATATTTCCTTTTTCACCATAGGCCTCTATGGGCTTCCAAATATCACTTTCCAAATTCAACAAGAACAGCCTTAGCGAAGGGCTTCTTGAAGGGAAAGCTGTAATTCTGTGAGATGAATTAACAGAACACAATGCAGTTTCTCAGAAAGCTTCTTTCCAGTTTTCTACGGAAGATATTCCCTTTTTCACCTTTGCCCTCTAAATTCTTCCAAATATCACTTTTCACATTCCACAAGAACAGTCTTAGCGAAAGACTACTTGAGGGGAAAGATGTAACTCTGTGAGATGAAATAACGGAACACAAAGAAATTTCTCAGATAGCATCTTTCCTGTTTTTAACGGAAGATATTTCCTTTTTCAGCATAGCCCTCTATGGGCTTTCAAATATCACTTTCCAAATTCCACAAGAACAGTCTTAGTGAAAGGCTTCTTGAGGGTAATGCTGTAACTCTGTGAGATGAATTAACAGAACACATAGCAGTTTCTTAGACAGCTTCTTTCCAGTTTTTAACTGATGATGTTTCCTTTTTCACAATTGCCCTCTAAGGGCTTCCAAATATCACTCTTCAAATTCCACAAGAACAGTCTTAGCGAAAGGCTTCTTGAGGGGAAAGCTGTAACTCTGTGACATCAATTCACAGAACACAAAGCGGTTTCTCAGAAAGCTTCTTTCCAGTTTTTAACTGAAGATATTTCCTTTTTCACCATTGCCCACTAAGGGCTACCAAATATCACTCTTCAAATTCCAAAAGAACAGTCTTAGCGAAAGGCTTCTTGAGGGGAAAGCTGTATCTCTGTGAGACGAATTAACAGAACAGAGTGCAGTTTCTCAGAAACCTTCTTTGCAGTTTTTAACTAAAGATATTTCCATTTTCACCATAGCCCTCTTTGGGCTTCCAAATATCACTTTTCCAATTCCACAGGAACAGCCTTATCGAAAGGCTTCTTGAGGGGAAAGCTGTAACTCTGTGAGATGAATTAAGAGAACACAAAGCTCTTTCTCAGAATGCTTCTTTTCAGTTTTTTCCTTAGGATATTTCCTTTTTCAGCATAGCCCTCTATGGTCTTCCAAATATCACATTGCAAATTCCATAAGAACAGTCTTAGCGAAATGATTCTTGAGGGGAAAGCTGTAACTCTGTGAGATGAATAAACAGAACACAAAGCGATTTCTCAGAAAGCTTCTTTACACTTTTTAACGGAAGATATTTCCTTTTTCTCCGTAGCCCTCTATGGGCTTCCAAATATTACTTTGCAAATTCCACAAGAGCAGCCTTTGCGAAAGGCTTCTTGAAGGGAAAGTTGTAACTCTGTGAGATGAATTAACCGAACACAAAGCAGTTTCTCAAAAAGCTTCTTTCCAGTTTTAAGCAGAAGATCTTTCCTTTTTCACCACAGCCCTCTATGAGCTTCCAAATATCACTTTGCAAATTCCCCAAGAACAGTCATAACGAAAGGCTTCTTGAGGAGAAAGCTGTAACTCTGTGAGATGAATTAACAGAACAGAGTGCAGTTTGTCAGAGAGCTTCTTTCCAGATCTTAAAGGAAGATATTTCCTTTTTCACCATAGCCCTCTATGGGATTCCAAATATCACTTTTCAAATTCCAAAAGAACAGTCTTAGCGACAGGCTTCTTGAAGGGAAAGCTGTAACTCTGTGAGACGAATTAACAGAACAGAATGCAGTTTCTCAGAAAGCTTCTTTCCAGTTTTTAACTGAAGGTATTCCTTTTTCACCACAGCCCTCTATGGGTTTCCAAATATCGCTTTGCAAATTCCACAAGAACAGTCTTAGTGAACGGCTTCTTGAGTGGAAAGATGTAACTTTGTAAGATGAAATAACAGAACAGAGTGCAGTTTCTCAGAAAGCTTCTTTCCAGTTTTAAACTGTAGATGTTTCCTTTTTCACCATTGCCCTCTATTGGCTTCCAAATATAACCCTTCAAATTCCAAAAGAACTGTCTTAGCAAAAGGCTTCTTGATGCAAAAGATGTAACTCTGTGACATGAATTAACAGAACACAGAGCAGTTTCACGGAAAGCTTCTATCCAGTTTTTAACTGAAAATATTTCCTTTTTCACCGTTGCCCTGTATGGGCTTCCAAATATCACTTTTCAAATTCCACAAGAACAGTCTTATCGAAAGGGTTCTTGAAGGGAAAGCTGTAACTCTGTGAGATGAATTAACAGAACAGAGTACAGTTTTTCAGAAGTCTTCTTTTCAGTTTTTAACTGAAGACATTTCCTTTTTCACCATTGCCCTCTATGGGATTGCAAATATCTCTTTTCAAATTCCAAAAGAACAGTCTTAGCGAAAGGCTTCTTGAGGGGAAAGCTGAAACTCTGTGGGACGAATTAACAGAACAGAGTGCAGTTTCTCAGAAAGCTTCTTTCCAGATTTTAACTGAAGATATTTCCTTTTTCACCATAGCCCTCTATGGGCTTCCAAATATCGCTTTGCAAATTCCACAAGAACCGTCTTAGCGAACGGCTTCTTGAGGGGAAAGATGTAACTCTGTGATATGAATTAACAGAACAGAGTGCAGTTTCTCAGAAAGCTTCTTTCCAGTTTTAAACTGAAGACGTTTCTTTTTCACCATTGCCCTGTACGGGCTTCCAAATATCACCATTCAAATTACACAAGAACAGTCTTAGCGAAAGGCTTCTTGAGTGGAAAGCTGTAACTCTGTGAGATGAATTCACAGAACACAAAGCAGTTTCTCAGAAAGCTTCTTTCCAGTTTTTAACTGAAGATATTTCCTTTTTCACCATTGCCCTGTATGGGCTTCCAAATATCACTCTTCAAATTCCACAAGAACAGTCTTAGCGAAAGGCTTCTTGAGGGGAAAGCTGTAACTCTGTGACATGAATTCACAGAGCACAGAGCAGTTTCCCCAAAAGCTTCTTTCCAGTTTTTAACTGAAGATATTTCTTTTTTCACCTTTGCCCTCTATGGGCTTCCAAATATAACTATTCAAATTCCACAAGAACAGTCTTAGCGAAAGGCTTCTTGAGGGGAAAGCTGTAACTCTGTGAGATGAATTCACAGAACACAAAGCAGTTTCTCAGAAAGATTCCTCCCATTTTTTAACAGAAGATATTTCCTTTTTCACCGAAGCCCTCTATTGGCTTACAAATATCACTTTTCCAATTCCACAAGAACAGCCTTATCAAAAGGCTTCTTGAGGGGAAAGCTGTAACTCTGTGAGATGAATTAAGAGAATAGAAAGCTGTTTCTCAGAATGCTTCTTTTCAGTTTTTACAAAGCAGTTTCTCAGAAAGCTTCTATCCAGTTTTTAACTGAAGATATTTCCTTTTTCCCCATAGCCCTCTATGAACTTTCAAATATCACTTTGCAAACTCCACAAGAAGAGTCATAGTGATCGACTTCTTGAGGGGAAAGCTATAACTCCATGAGATGTGTTAGGAGAAAACAATGCAGTTTCACAGAAAGCTTCTTTCCGGTTTTTAACGGAAGATATTTCCTTTTTCAACAAAGCCCTCTATGGGCTTCCAAATATCACTTTGAAAATTCCACAAGAACAGTCTTAGCAAAAGGCTTCTTGAGGAAAAACTGTAAGTATGTGAAATGAATTAACAGAACACAAAGCAGTTTCTCAGAAAGCTTCTTTACAGTTTTTAACAGAAGAGAATTCCTTTTTCACCGTAGCCCTCTGTGGGCTTCCAAATATCACTTTGCAAATCCCACAAGAACAGTCTTAGCGAAAAGCTTCTTGAGGGGAAAGCTGTAACTCTGTGAGCTGAATTAACAGAACAAAAAGCAGTTTCTCAGAAAGCTTCTTTCCAGTTTTTAACGGAGGGTATTTCCTTTTTAACCATAGCCCTCTAAGGGCTTCTAAATATCACGTTCTAAATTCCACAAGAACAGTCTTAGCGAAAGGCTTCTTGAGGGGAAAGCTATAGCTCTGTGAGATGAATTAACAGAACACAAAGCAGTTTCTCAGAAAGTTTCTTTTCAGTTTTTATCTTCGGATATTTCCTTTTTCACCGTAGCCTTCTATGGGCTTCCAAATATCACCTTGCAAATTCCACAAGCACAGTCTTAGCGAAAGGCTTCTTCAGGAGAAAGCTGTAACTCTGTGAGATGAAGTAACAGAGCCAAAGCAATTTCTCAGAAAGCTTATTTCCAGTTTTTTACCGGAGATATTTCCTTTTTCATCATAGCCTTCTATGGGCTTCCAAATATCCCTTTGTTAATTCCACAAGAACAGACTTAGCGAAAGGCTTCTTGAAGGGCAAGCTGTAACTCTGTGAGATCATTAACAGAACACAAAGCAGTTTCTCAGATACCCTCTTTTCTGTTTTTATCTTAGCATATTTTCTTTTTCAACATAGCCCTCCATGGGCTTCCAAATATCACTTTGCAAATTCCACAAGAACAGGCTTAGTGAACGGTTTCTTGCGGAGAAAGCTGTAACTCTGTGAGATGAATTAACAGAACACAACGCAGTTTCTCAGGAAGCTTATTTTCAGTTTTTATCCTAGGATATTTCCTTTTTCATCATAGCCCTCTATGGGCTTCCAAATATCACTATGCTAATTTCACAAAAAGAGTCTTAGTGAACAGATTCTTCAGTGGAAAGCTGTAACTCTGTGAGTTGACCTAACAGAACACAAAGCAGTTTCTCAGAAATCTTCTTTCAAGTCTTTAACGAGTTATTTCCTTTTTCACCTAAGACCTCTATGTGATTCTAAACATCACTTTGCAAATTTCACAAGAACAGTCTTAGGGAAAGGCTTCTTGAGGAGAAAGCTCTAACTCTCTGAGATGAATTAACAGAACACAAAGCAGTTTCTCAGAAAGCTTTCTTTCGGTTTTTATCATAGGATATTTCCATTTTCACCATAGCTCCCTATGGCCTTCCAAATATCACTTTGCAAATTCCACAAGAACAGTCTTAGCGAAAGGCTTCTTGAGGGGAAAGCTGTAACTCTGTGAGATGAATTAACAGAACACAAAGCAGTTTCTCAGAAAGCCTCTTTTCAGTTTTTATCTTAGGATATTTCCTTTGTCAGCGTAGCCCTGTATGGGCTTACACATGTCACTTTTCAAATTCATCAAGAACATTCTTAGCGAAAGGCTTCTTGAGGGGAAAGCTGTAGCTCTGTGAGATGAATTAACAAACCACAAAGCAGTTACTCAGAAAGCTGCTTTCCAGTTTTTAACGGAAGATATTTCCTTTTTCACCATATCCCTCAATGTTATTCCAAATATCACTTTGCAACTTCCACAAGAACAGTCTTAGCGAAAGGCTTCTTTAGAGGAAATCTGAAGCTTTGTTAGGTGAAATAACAGACCACAAAGCAGTTAATCAGAAAGTTTCTTTCCAATTTTTAATGGAAGATACTTTCTTTTCACCATATCCCTCTAAGGGCTTCCAAATATCACTTTGCAAATTCCACAAGAACAGTCTTAGTGAACGGCTTCTTGAGGGGAAAGCTGTAACTCTGTGAGATGAATTAAGGGAACACAGCGCAGTTTCTCAAACAGCTTCCTTTCGGTTTTTATCTTAGGATATTTTCTTTTTCGCCAGAGCCCACTGTGGGCTTCCAAATATCACTTTGCAAATTCCACAAGAACAGTCTTAGGTAAAGACTTCTTGAGGGGAAAGCTGTAAATCTCTGAGATCAATTAACAAAAAAAAGAGCAGTTTCTCAGAAATCTTCTTTCAAGTTTTTAACGGAAGACATTTCCTTTTTCACCATAGCCCTCTATGGGTTTCCAAATATCACATTTCCAGTTCCACAAGAACAGTCTTAGAGAAAGGCTTTTGGAAGAGAAAGCTTAAATCTGTAAGATGAATTAACAGACACAAAACTGTTTTTCAGAAAGATTCTTTCCAATTTTTAACGAAAGATATTTCCTTTTTCACCATAGCCCTCTATGGGCTTCCAAATATCACTTTAAAAATTTCACAAGAACAGTCTTACTGAACGACTTCTTGAGAGGAAAGCTGTAACTCTGTGAGATGAATTAATAGAACACAAAGCAGTTTCTCAGAAAGCTTCTTTCCAGTTTATATCGGAAGATATTTCCTTTTTCACCATATCCCTCTACGGGCTTCCAAATATCACCTTGCAAATTCCACAAGAACAGTCTTAGCGAAGGGCTTCTTGAGAAAGACTTTTTAGGGGAAAGCTGTAACCCTGTGAGTTGAATTAACAGAACTCAAAGCAGTTTATCACAAAGCTTGTTTCCAGTTTTTAACGGGAGATATTTCCTTTTTCACCATAGCCCTCTATGGGTTTCCAAATATCAGATTTCAAGTTCCACAAGAACAGTCTTAGCGAAAGGCTTTTGGAAGAGAAAGCTTAAATCTGTAAGATGAATTAACAGACACAAAACTGTTTTTCAGAAAGATTCTTTCCACTTTTTAACGAAAGATATTTCCTTTTTCACCATAGCCCTCTATGGGCTTCCAAATATCACTTTAAAAATTTCACAAGAACAGTCTTACTGAACGGCTTCTTGAGAGGAAAGCTGTAACTCTGTGAGATGAATTAATAGAACACAAAGCAGTTTCTCAGAAAGCTTCTTTCCAGTTTATATCGGAAGATATTTCCTTTTTCACCATATCCCTCTACGGGCTTCCAAATATCACCTTGCAAATTCCACAAGAACAGTCTTAGCGAAGGGCTTCTTGAGAAAGGCTTTTTAGGGGAAAGCTGTAACCCTGTGAGTTGAATTAACAGAACCCAAAGCAGTTTATCAGAAAGCTTGTTTCCAGTTTTAAACGGAAGATATTTCCTTTTTCACTGTATCACTCTCTGGGCTTCCAAATATCACTTTGCAACTTCCACAAGAACAGTCTTAGCGAAAGGCTTGTTGAGGGGAAAGCTGTAGCTCTGTGAGATTAATGAACAGACAACAAAGCAGTTACTCAGAAAGCTTCTTTCCAGTTTTTAACGGAAGAGATTTCCTTTTTCACCATATCCCTCTATGGGTTTCCAAATATCACTTTGTAAATTCCACAAGAACAGTCTTAGTGAAAGGCTTCTTGAGCGGAAAGCTATAACTCTGTGAGATGAATTAAGAGAATACAGTGAAGTTTTTCAGAAAGCATCTTTTCGGTTTTTATATTACGATATTTTATTTTCCTTCATAGATCTCTAAGGGCTTCCAAATATCACTTTGCAAATTCCACAAGAACAGACTTAGGGGAAGGCTTCTTGAAGAAAAGCTGTAACACTGTGAGATGAATTAACAGAACACAAAGTAGTTTCTCAGAAAGCTTCTTTCCAGTTTTTAACGGAAGTCATTTCCTTTATTACCATACCTTCTATGGGCTTCCATAGATCAGTTTGCAATTTCACAAGAACAGTCTTAGCGAAGGGCTTCTTGAGGAGAAAGGTGTAACTCTCTGAGATGATTTAACAGAACACAAAGCAGTTTCTCAGAAAGCTTCTATCCAGTTTTTAACTGAAGACATTTCCTATTTCACCATAGACCTCTCTGGACTTCCAAATATCACTTTGCAAAATTAACAAGAACAGCCTTCGCGAAATACTTCTTGAGAGGAAAGCTGTAACTCTGTGAGGTGAATTAACAGAACACAAAGCAGTTTCTCAGAGAGATTCTTCCCAGTTTTTACGGAGGATATTTCCTGTTTCACCATAGCCCTCTATGGGATTCCAAATATCACTTTGCCAATTCCACAATAACAGTCTTAGGGAAAGTCTTCTTGACGAAAAAAGTGTAACTCTATGAGATGAATTAAAAGAACCCAAAGCAATTTCTCAGAAATCTTCTTTTCATTTTTTAACGGAAAATATTTAATTTTTCACCTTAGCCCTCTATGGGCTTCCAAATATCACTTTGTAAGTTCTACAAAAAGAGTCTTAGCGAAAGGCTTCTTGAGGAGAAAGCTGTAACTCTGTGTGATGAATTAACAGAACACAAAACAGTTTCCACAAAGCTTCTTTCCAGTTTTTAACGTAAGATAATTCCTTTTTCACCATAACCCTCTATGGGCTTCCAAATATCACTTTGCAAATTCCACAAGAACAGTCTTAGCGAAAGGCTTCTTGAGGTGAAAGCTGTAACCCTGTGAAAAGAAATAACAGAATAAAAAGCAGTTCCTCAGAAAGCTTCTTTTCAGTTTTTATCTGAGGATATTTCCTTTTTCACCATAGCTCTCTATGGGCTTCCAAATATCACTGTGCAAATTCCACAAGAACAGTCTAAGCGAAAGGCTTCTTGAGGGAAAGCTGTAACTCTTCGAGATGAATTAACAGAACACAAACCAATTTCTCAGAAAGCTTCTTTCCAGTTTTTATCTGTAGATATTTCCTTTTTCACCATAGCCCTTTATGGGCTTCCAAATATCACCTAGCAAATTCCTCAAGAACAATCTTAGCGAAAGGGTTTTTCAGGGGAAAGCTGTAACTCTGTGGGAAGAATTAACTGAACACAAAGCAGTTTCTGTGAAAGCTTCTTTCCAGTTTTTAACGGAAGATATTTCCTTTTTCACCATAGCCCTCTAAGGATTTCCAAATATCACTTTGCAAATTCCACAAGAACAGTCTTAGCGAAAGGCTTCTTGAGGGGAAAGCTGTAACTCTGTGAGATGAACTAACAGAACACAAAGCAGTTTCTCAGAAAGCTTCTTCTCAGTTTTTAACTGAAGATATTTCCTTTTTCACCAAAGCCCTCCATGAGCTTCCAAATATCACTTTAGAAATTCCACAAGAACAGAGTTAGCGAAAGGCTTCTTCAGGCGAAAGCTGCAACTCTGCGAGATGAATTAACAGAACACAAAACAGTTTCTCAGAAATCTTCCTTCCAGTTTTTAACGGAAAATATTTCCTATTCCACCACAGTCCTCCATGGGCTTCCAAATATCACTTTGCAAATTCCACAAGAACATTCTTAGCGAAAGGCTTCATGAGGGGAAAGCTGTAACTCGATGAGATGTATTACACGAACACACGGCAGTTTCTCCGAGAGCTTCTTTCCAGTTTTTAACTGAAGATATTTCGTTTTTCACCATAGCCCTCTATGGGTTTCCAAATATCATTTTGCAAATTTCCCAAGAACAGACTTAGCGAAAGGCTTCTGCAGGATAAAGCTGTAACTCTGTGAGATGAAATAACAGAACACAAAGCAGTTTCTCAAAGCTTCACTCCAATTTTTAACGGAAGATATTTCCTTTTTACCGTAGCCTTCTATGGGCTTCCAAATACCACTTTGCAAATCCCACAAGAACAGTCAGCAAAAGACTTCTTGAGAGGAAAGCTGTTACTCGGTGAGATATATTAAAGGAACACACGGCAGTTTCTCAGAAAACTTCTTTCCAGTTTTTAACGGAAGATATTAGTTTTTCACCATAGCCCTCTATGGGTTTCGAAATATCACTTTGCAAATTTCAGAAGAATAGTGTTAGTGTATGGCTTCTTGAGGGGAAAGCTGAAACTCTTCGAGATGAACTAACAGAACAGAAAGCTGTTTCTCAGAGAGCTTCTTTTCGGTTTTTAACGGAAGATATTTCCTTTTTCACCATAGCTCTCTATGAGTTTCCAAATTTCACTTTGCAAATACCACAAGAACAGTCTTAGTGAACGGCTTCTTGCGGGGAAATCTGTAACTCTGTGAGATGAATTAACAGAACACAAATCAGTTTCTCAGAAAGCTTCTTTCCAGTTTTTAACTGAAGATATTTCATTTTTTACCAAAGCCCTCTACGGGCTTCCAATGTTAACTTTGCAAATTCCACAAGAAAAGTTTTAGCAAAAGGCTTCTTGAGGGGAAAGCTGTAACTCTGTCAGATGAATTAACAGAACACAAAGCAGATTCTCAGAAAGCTTCTTTCCAGTTTTTAACGGAAGATATTTCCTTTTTCACCATAGCACTCTATGGGCTTCCAAATATCACTTTTCAAATTCTCCAAGAACAGTCTTAGTGAGCGGCTTCTGGAGGGGAAAGTTGTTACCCCCGTGAGATGAGTTAACAGAACACAAAGCAGTTTCTCAGAAAGCTTCTTTCCAGTTTTTAACGGAAGATATTTCCTTTTTCACCAAAGCCCTCTATGGGCTTCCAAATACCAGTTTGTACATTCCACAACAACTGTAGTAGCGAAAGGCTTCTTGAGGCAAGATCTGTAACTCTGTGAGATGTATTAACAGCACATACGGCAATTTCTCAAAATGCTTCTTTCCAGTTTTTAACGGAAGATATTTCCTTTTTCACCATAGCCCTCTATGGGCTTCCAAATATCACTTTGCAGATTCCACAAGAACAGTCTTAGCTTAAGGCTTCTTGAGGGAAAGCTGTTACTCGTTTAGATGTATTAACAGAACACACGGCAATTTCTCAGAATGCTTCTTTCCAGTTTATAACGGATGATATTTACTTTTTCACCCTAGGCTTCTAGGGGCTTCCAAACATCACTTTTCAAATTTCACAAGAGCAGTCTTAGCGAAAGGCTTCTTGAGGGGAAAGCTGTAACTCTGTGAGTTGAATTAACAGAACACAAAGCAGTTTCTCAGAAATCTTCTTTCCAGTTTTTATCTTAGAATATTTCCTTTTTCTCCATAGTCCTCTATGGGCTTCCAAATATCACTTTGCAAATTCCACAAGAAGAGTCTTAGTGAAAAGCATCTTGAGGAGAAGCTGTAACTCTCTGAGATGAATTAATAGAACACACAGCAGTTTCTCACAAAACTTCTTTCCAGTTTTGAACTGAAGATATATCCTTTTTCACCATAGCCCTCTATGGGCTTCCAAATATGACTTTGAATATCCCACAAGAACATTCTTAGCGAAGGCTTCTTGTGGGGAAAGCTGTAACTCGGTCAGATGTATAATTAACAGAACACGGCAGTTTCTCAGAAAGCTTCTTTTCAGTTTTTAACTGAAGATATTTCCTTTTTCACCACAGCCCTATATGGGCTACCAAATATCTTTTGGAAATTTCACAAGAACAGTATAGTGAACGACATCTTGAGGGGAAAGCTGTAACTCTGTGAGATGAATTAACGGAACACAAAGCAGCTTCTCAGAAAGGTACTTTCCAGTTTTTAACTGAAGATATTTCCTTTTTCACCAAAGCCCTCTATGGGCTTCCAAATATCACTTTGCAAGTTACACAAGAACACTCTTAGCGAAAAGGTTCTTGAGGGGAAAGCAGTAACCCTGTGAGATGAATTAACAGAACACAAAGCAATTTCTAAGACAGCTTCTTTTTAGTTTTTACCATAGGATATTTCCTTTTACACCATAGCTCTGTATGGGCTTCCAAATATCACTTTGCAAATTCCACAAGAACAGTCTTAGCGAAAGACTTCTTAAGGGGAATCCTGTAACTCTGTGAGATGAATTACCAGAACAGAAAGCAGTTTCTCAGAAAGCTTCTTTCCAGTTTTTAACGGAAGATATTTCCTTTTTCACCATTGCACTCTATGGGCTTCCAAATACCACTTTGCAAATTGCACAAGAACTGTCTTAGTGAACGGGTTCTTGAGGGGAAAGCTGCAACTCTGTGAGACGAATTAACAGAACACAAAGCAGTTTCTGAGAAAGCTTCTTTTCAGTTGTTTTCTTAGGATATTTTCTTTTTCTCCGTAGCCCTCTATGGGCTTACAAATATGACTTTGCAAATTCCACAAGAGCAGTCTTAGCGAAAGGCTCCTTGAGTGGAAAGCTGTAACTCTGTGGGAAGAATTAACAGAACACAAAGCGGTTTCGCAGAAAGCTTCTTTACAGTTTTTAACGGAAGATATTTCCTTTTTCACCATAGCCCGCTATGGTCTTCCAATTATTACTTTCCAAATACCACCAGATCTGCCTTAGCGAAAGACTTATTGAAGGGAAAGCTGTAACCCTGTGAGATGAATTAACAGAACACAAAGCAGTTTCTCAGAAAGCTTCTTTCCAGTTTTTAACGGAAGATCTTTCCTATTTCACCTTAGCCCTCTATGGGCTTCCTAATATCACTTTGCAAATTCCAAAAGAGCAGTCTTAGCGAAAGGCTTCTTGAGAGTAAAGGTGTAACTCTGTGAGTTGAATTAACAGAACACAAAGGAGTTTCTCTGAAAGCTTCTTTCCAGTTTTCAACGGAAGATATTTCCTTTTCAACCATAGCCCTCTAGGGGCTTCCAAATATCACTTTGCAAATTCCACAAGAACAGACTTAGCGAAAGGATTCTAAAAGGGAAAGCTGTAACTCTGTGAGATGAATTAACAGAACACAAAGCAATTCCTCAGAAAGCTTATTTTATGTTTTTAATAAGATATTTCCTTTTAAACCATAGCCCTTTATGGGCTTCCAAGTATCAATTTCCAAATTCCAGCCGAACAATCTTAGCGAAAGTCTTCTTGAGGGGAAAGCTGTAACCCTGCGAGATGAATTAACAGAACACAAAGCAGTTTCTCAGAAAGCTTCTTTCCGGTTTTTAATGGAAGATATTTCCTTTTTCACCGTCGCCCTTTAGGGGATAACAAATATCATTTTGAAAATTCCACAAGAACAGTCTTACCGAAAGGCTTCTTGAGGGGAAAGCAGTAACTCTCTGATATGAATTAACAGAACACAAAGCAGTTTCTCACAAAGCTTCTTTCCAGTTTTTAACGGAAGATATTTCCTTTTTCACCATAGCCCGCTATGGTCTTCCAAATATCACTTTCCAAATTCCACCAGAAGTGCCTTAGCGAAAGGCTTCTTGAAGGGAAAGCTGTAACTCTGTGAGATGAATTAACAGAACACAAAGCAGTTTCTCAGAAAGCTTCTTTCCAGTTTTTAAGGGAAGCTATATCCTTGTTCACCATAGTCCTCTATGGGCTTCCAAATATCACTTTGCAAATTCCACCAGAAGAGTCTTAGCGAAAGGCTTATTGAAGGGAAAGCTGTAAATCTGTGAGATGAATTAACAGAACATAAAGCAGTTTCTCAGAAAGCTTCTTTCCTTTTTTTAACGGAAGATATTTATTTTTCCACCATAGCCTTCTACTGGCTTCCAAATATCACTTTGCAAATTCCATAAAAACAGTCTTAGAGAAAATCTTCTTCACGAGGTAGCTGTAACTCTATGGGAAGAATTAACAGAACACAAAGCAGTTTATCAGAAAGCTTCTTTCCAGTTTTTAACGGAAGATATATCCTTTTTCACCATAGCCTTCTAAGGGCTTCCAAATATCACTTTGCAAATTCTACAAGAACAATCTTAGCGAAAGGCTTCTTGAGGGGAAAACTGTAACTATGTGAGAAGAATTAACAGTACACAAAGCAGTTCCTCAGAAAGCTTCTTTCCAGTTTTTAACGGAAGATATTTCCTTGTTCACCATAGCCCTCTAGGGGCTTCCAAATATCACTTTGAAAATTCCGCAAGAACAGACTTAGCGAAAGGCTTCTTGAAAGGAAAGCTGTAACTCTGTGAGATGAATTAAGAGAACACAAATAAGTTTCTCAGAATGCTTCTTTCTAGTTTTTAACGGAAGATATTTCCTTTTTCAATATAGCCCTCTATGGGCTTCCAAATATCACTTTGCAAATTCCACAAGAACAGTCTTAGCGAAAGGCTTCTTGAGGAGGAAGCTGTAACTCTGTGAGATGAATTGACAGAACACAAAGCAGTTTCTCAGAAAGCTTCTTTCCAGTTTTTAACGGAAGATATTTCCTTTTTCACCATAGCCCTCTATGGGCTTCCAATATCACTTTGCAAAATCCACAAGAAGAATCCTAGAGAATGGCTTCTTGCTGGGAAAGCAGTAACTCTGTGAGATGAATTAACAGAAGACAGAGCAGTTAATCAGAAAGCTTCTTTCCAGTTTTTAACTGAAGATATTTCCTTTTTCACCATAGCCCTCTATGGGCTTCCAAATATCACTTTGAAAATTTCACAAGAAGAGTCTTCGTGAAAGGCTTCTTGAGGGGAAAGCTGTAACTCTGTGAGATGAATTAGCAGAACATAAAGTAGTTTCTCAGAATGCTTCTTTTCAGTTTTTATCTTAGGATATTTCCTTTTTCACCTTAGCCCTCTATGGGCTTGAAAATATCACTATGAAAATTCCACAAGAACAGTCTTAGCGAAAGGCTTCTTGAGGTTGAAGCAGTGATTCTGTGAGATGAATTAACAGAACACAAAGAAGTTTCTCAGAAAGTTTCTTTTCAGTTTTTAACGGAAGATATTTCCTTTTTCACCTTAACCCTCTATGGGCTTCCAAATATCACTTTGCAAATTCCACGAGAAGAGTCTTAGCGAAAGGCTTCTTGAGGGGAAAGCAGTAACTGTGAGATGAATTAACCGAACACAAAGCAGTTTCTCAGAAAGCTTCTTTCCAGTTTTTAAGGGAAGATTTTCCTTTTTCACCTTAACCCTTTATGGGCTTCCAAATATCACTTTGCAAATTCCACAAGAACAGTCTTAGAGAAAGGCTTCTTGAGGGGAAAGCTGTAACTCTGTTAGATGAAGTGACAGAACACAAAGCAGTTTCTCAGAAAGCTTCTTTCCATTTCTTAAAGGAAGACATATCGTTTTTCCCATAGCCCTCTATGAACTTCCAAATATCACTTTGCAAATTCCACAAGAACAATCTTCGCAAAAGGCTTCTTGAGGGGAAAGCTGTAACTCTGTGAGATGAAGTGACAGAACACAAAGCAGTTTCTCATAAAGCTTCTTTCCAGTTTTTACCGGAAGATATATTCTTTTTTACCATAACCCTCTATTGGCTTAAAATATCACTTTGCAAATTCCACAAGAAGAGTCTTAGCGAAAGGCTTCTTGAGGGGAACGCAGTAACACTGTGAGATGAATTAACAGAACACAAATCAGTTTCTCAGAAAGCTTCTTTCCAGATCTTAAAGGAAGATATTTCCTTTTTCACCATAGCCCTCTATGGGCTTCCAAATATCACTTTGCAAATTCCTCAAGAACAGTCCTAGCGACAGTCTTCTTGAGGGGAAAACTGTAACTGTGTGAGGTGAATTAACAGAACACAAAGTAGTTTCTCAGAAAGCTTCTTTCCATTTTTTAACGGAAGATATTTCTTTTTTCAACATAGCCCTCTTTAGGCTTCATAATATCACTTTGGAAAATCCACAGGAACAGTCTTAGTGATAGGTTTCTTGATGGGAAAGCAGTAACTCTGAGATGAATTAACAGAACACAGAGCAGTTTCTCAGAAAGCTTCTTTCTAGTTTTTCTCGGAAGATATTCCTTTTTTCACCATAGCCCTCTATGGGCTTCCAAATATCAGTTTGGAAATTCCACAAAAGGAGTGTTAGTGTTCGGCTTCATGATAGGAAAGCTGTAACTCTGTGAGATGAATTAACAGAATACAAAGCAGTTTCTCAGAAAGCTTCTTTCCAGTTTTTAACGGAAGATATTTCCTTTTCCACCATAGCCCTTTATGGGCTTCCAAATATCACCTAGCAAATTCCTCAAGAACAATCTTAGCGAAAGGGTTTTTCAGGGGAAAGCTGTAACTCTGTGGGAAGAATTAACTGAACACAAAGCAGTTTCTGTGAAAGCTTCTTTCCAGTTTTTAACGGAAGATATTTCCTTTTTCACCATAGCCCTCTAAGGATTTCCAAATATCACTTTGCAAATTCCACAAGAACAGTCTTAGCGAAAGGCTTCTTGAGGGGATAGCTGTAATTCTGTGAGATGAATTAACAGAACACAAAGCAGTTTCTCAGAAAGCTTCTTTCCAGTATTTAACTGAAGAAATTTCCTTTTTCAGCATAGCCCTCTATGGGCTTCCAAATACCACTTTGCAAATCCCACAAGAACACCCTTAGCGAAAAGCTTCTTGAGGGGAAGGCTGTAACTCGGTGAGATGAATTAATAGAACAGAAAGCAGTTTCTCAGAATGTTTCTATCCACAGTTTAACTGAAGATATTTCCTTTTTCACCATAGCCCTCTATGGGCTTCCAAATATCACTTTGCAAATCCCACAAGAGCAGTCTTAGTGAAAGGCTTCTTGAGGGGAACGCTGTAACTCGGTGAGTTGTATTAACAGAACACATTGCAGTTTCTCAGAATGCTTCTTTCCAGTTTTTAACGGAAGACATTGCCTTTTTCACCATAGCCTCCTATGAGTTTCCAAATATCACTTTGCAAATTTCACAAGAGCAGTCTTAGTGAACGATTTCTTGAGGGGAAAGCTAACTCTTGATATGAAGTAAGAGAACCCAAAGCCGTTTCTCAGAAAGCTTCTTTTCAATCTTTATCTTAGGACATTTTCTTTTTCACCATAGGCCTCTATGGGCTTCCAAATATCACATTGCAAATTCCACAAGAACAGTCTTAGTGAAAGGCTGCTTGAGGGGAAAGCTGTAACTCGGTGAGATATACTGCAGCAACACAGGGCAGTTTCTCAGAAAGCTTCTTTCCAGTTTTTAACTGAAGATATTTTCTTTTTCACCATAGCCCTCTGTGTGCTTCCAAGTATCACTTTGCTATTCTCTGGTTTCTCTTCAGATCGTATAAATCTTACGCCTTTTACCAAATATCACTTTGCAAATTCCACAAGTACAGTCTTAGGGAAAGGCTTCTGCAGGGGAAAGCTGTAACTCATAAAGGTAAATTGACAGAACACAAAGCAGTTTCTCATACAGCTTCTTTCCAGTTTTTAACTGAAGATATTTCCTTTTTCACCATAGCCCTCTATGGGCTTCCAAATATCACCTTGCAAATTCCAAAAGAACAGTGTTAGGGAGAGGTTTCTGAAGAGGAAAGCTGTAACTCTGTGAGATGAATTAACAGAACACATAGCAGTTTCTCAGAAAACTTCTTTCCAATTTTTAACTGAAGAAATTTCCTTTTTCACCATAGCCCTCTATGGGCTTCCAAATATCACTGTGCAAATCCCACAAAAACAGTATTAGCGAAAGGCTTCTTGAGGGGAATGCTGTAACTCGGTGAGGTGTATTAACAGAAAACAAAGCAGTTTCTCAGAAATCTTCTTTCCAGTTTTTAACGGAAGATATTTCCTTTTTCACCATAGCCCTCTGTGGGCTTCCAAATATCACTTTGCAAATTCCACTAGAACAGTCTTAGCCAACAGTTCCTTGAAGGGAAAGCTGTAACGCGGTGAGATGTATTAAGAGAACACAAGGCAGTTTCTCTGAAAGCTTCCTTTCAGTTTTTATCTTAGGTAATTTCCTTTTTCACCATAGCCCTCTACGGGCTTCAAATATCACTTTCCAAATTCCAGAAGAAGAGTCTTAGGGAAATGTTTCTAGAGGGGAAAGCTGTAATTCTGTGGGATGAATTAACAGAACAAAAAGCAATTTCTCACAAATCTTCTTTCCAGTTTTTAACGGAAGATATTTCCTTTTTCATCATAGCCCTCTAGGGGCTTCCAAATACCACTTTGCAAATCCCACAAGAACCCTCTTAACGAAAGGCTTCTTGAGGGGAAAGCTGTAACTCCGTGAGATGAATTAACAGAACAGGAAGCAGTTTCTCAGAATGCTTCTATCCACAGTTTAACTGACGATATTTCCTTTTTCACCGTAGCCCTCTATGGGCTTTCAAATTTCACTTTGCAAATCCCACAAGAGCAGTCTTAGCGAAAAGCTTCTTAAGGAGAAAGCTGTAACTCGGTGAGTTGTATTAACAGAACACATGGCAGTTTCTCAGAAAGCTTTTTTACACTTTTATTTAGGATATTTCCTTTTCTACCTTAGCCCTCTATGGGCTTACAAATATCACCTTGAAAATTCCACAAGAACATACTTAGCGAAAGGCTTCTTGAGGTGAAATCTGTTACTCTGTGAGATTAATTAACAGAACACAAAGTAGATTCTCAGAAAGCTTCTTTTCAGATTTTATCTTAGGATATTTCCTTTTTCACCATAGGCCTCTATGGGCTGCCAAATATCACATTGCAAATTCCACAAGAACAGTCTTAGTGAAAGGCTTCTTGAGGAGAATGCTGTACCTCTGTGACTTGAATTAACAGAACCAAAGCAGTTTCTCAGAAAGCTTCTTTTCAGTGTTTATCTTAAGATATTTCGTTTTTCACCATAGCCCTCTATGGGGTTCCAAATATCATTTTGCAAATTCCACAAGAAGAGTCTTAGTGAACGGCTTCTTGAGGTGAAAGCTGAAACTCTGTAAGATGAATTAGCAGAACACAACGCAGTTTCTCAGAAAGCTTCTTTCCAGTTTTTAACGGAAGATATTTACTTTTTCACCATAGCCCTCTAAGGGCTTGCAAATATCACTTTGCAAATTCCACAAGAACAGTCTAAGCGAAAGGCTTCTTGAGGGGAAAGCTGTAACTCTTCGAAATTAATTAACAGAACACAAACCAATTTCTCAGAAATCTTCTTTCCAGTTTTTATCTGAAGATATTTCCTTTTTCACCATAACACTCTATTGTTTTCCAAATATCACTGTGCAAACCCACAAGAACAGTCTTAGCGAAAGGCTTTTTGAGGGAAAAGCTGTAACTCTGTGAGATGAATTAACAGAACACAAAGCAGTTTCTCAGAAAGCTTCTTTTCTATTTTAACCTAAGGATATTTCCTTTTTCTTCATAGCCCTCTATGGACTTCCAAATATCACTTTGCAAATTCCACAAGAGCAGTCTTAGCGAAAGGTTTCTTGAGGGGAAAGCTGTAACTTTCTGAGATGAATTAACAGAACACAAAGCAGTTTCTCAGAAAGATTCTTAACAGTTTTTAACTGAAGATATTTCGTTTTTCACCATAGCGCTCTATGGGCTCCCAAATATCACTTTGCAAATTCCACAAGAACAGTTCTAGTGAACGGCTTCTTGAGGGGAAAGCTGTAACTCTGTGAGATGAACTAACAGAACACAAAGCAGTTTCTCAGAAAACTTCTTTTCAGTTTTCAACTGTAGATATTTCCTTTTTCACCATAGCCCTCTATGGGCTTCCAAATACCACTTTACAAATTCCACAAGAACAGTCTTAGCGAAAGGCTTCTTCAGGCGAAAACTGTAACTCTGTGAGATGAACTAACAGAACACAAAGCAGTTTCTCAGAAAACTTCTTTCCAGTTTTTAACGGAAAATATTTCCTATTTCACCATAGCCCTTCATGGGCTTCCAAATTACACTTTGCATATTCCACAAGAACAGTCTTAGCGACAGGCTTCTGGAGGGATAAGGTTTAACTCTGTGAGATGAATTAACAGAACACAAAGCAGTTTCTCCGAAAGCTTCTTTTCAGTTTTTATCTTAGGATATTTCCTTTTTAACCAAGGCCCTCAATGGGCTTCCAAATATCACTTTGCAAATTCCACAAAAACAGTCTTATCGAAAGGCTTCTTGAGGGAAAAGCTGTAACTCTGTGAGATGATTTAACAGAACTCAAAGCAACTTCTCAGAAATCTTCTTTCCGGTTTTTAACGGAATATATTTACTTTTTCACCGTAGCCCTCTATGGGCCTCCAAATATCACTTTGCAAATTCCACAAGAACAGTCTTAGCGAAAAGCTTTTTGAGGGAAAAGTTGTAATTCTGTGAGATGAATGAACAGAACACAAATCAGTTTCTCAGAAAGCTTCTTTTCCATTTTTTTCTTAGTATATTTCCTTTTTCACCATAGGCCTCATAGGGCTTCCAAATATCACTTTGCAAATTTCACAAGAACAGTCTTAGTGAACGACTTCTTGAGGGGAAAGCTGTAACTCTGTGAGATTAATTAACACAACACAAAGCAGTTCCTCAGAAAGCTTCTTTTCAGTTTTTATCTTAGGATTTTCCTTTTTCACCATAGCGCTCTATGGGCTTCCAAATATCACTTTGAAAATTCCACAAGAACAGTCTTAGCGAAAGGTTTCGGGAGGGGAAAGCTGTATCTCTGTGAGTTGGATTAACAGAATACAAATCAGTGTGTCAGAAATCTTCTTTGCAGTTTTTAACGTAACATAGTTCCTTTTTCACCATAGCCCTCTATGGGATAACAAATATCAGTTTGCAAATTTCACAAGAACAGTCTTAGCGAAAAGCTTCTTGAGGGGAAAGCTGTAACTCTGTCAGATGAATTAACAGAACACAAAGCAGTTTCTCATAAAGCTTCTTTTCAGTTTTTACCTTAGGATATTTTCTTTGTCAGCATAGCACTGTATGGGCTTACAAATGTCACTTTGCAAATTCATCAAGAACAGTCTTAGCGAAAGGCTTCTTGAGGGGAAAGCTGTAGCTCTGTGAGATGAATTAACAGACCACAAAGCAGTTACTCAGAAAGCTGCTTTCCAGTTTTTAACAGAAGATATTTCCTTTTTCACCATATCCCTCTATGGGATTCCAAATATCACTTTGCAACTTCCACAAGAACAGTCTTAGCGAAAGACTTCCTGAGGAATACGCTGTAACTCTGTGAGTTGAACTAACAGTACACTAAGCAGTTTCTCAGAAAGCTTCTTTTCGGTTTTTATCTTAGGATATCTCCATTTTCACCATAGCCCTCTATGGGCCTCGGCATATCACTTTGCCAATTCCACAAGAAAAGTCTTAGCGAAAGGATTCTTGAGGAGAAAGCTGTAACTCTGTGAGATGAATTAATAGAACACAAAGCAGTTTCTCAGAAAGCTTCTTTCAAGTAGTTAACTGAAGATATTTCCTTTTTGACCATAGTCCTCTACGGGCTTCCAAATATCACTTACCAAATTCCACCAGAACAACCTTAGTGAAAGGCTTCTTCAGGTGAACGCTGTAACTCTGTGAGATGAATTAACAGAACACAAAGCAGTTTCTCAGAAAGCTTCTTTCCAGTTTTTATCTGAAGGTGTTTCCTTTTTCACCGTAGCCCTCTATGGGCTTCCAAATATCACTTTGAAAATTTCACAAGAACAGTCTTCATGAAAGGTTTCTTGAGGGGAAAACTTTAACTCTGGAGATGAATTAACAGATCACAAAGCAGTTTCTCAGACAGCTTCTTTTCGGTTTTTATCTTAGGATATTTCCAGTTTCACCTTAGCCCTCTATGGGCTTCTAAATATCACTTTGCAAATTCCACAAGAATAGTCTTACCGAAACGCTTCTTGAGGAGAAAGCTTTAACACTGTGAGTTGAATTAACAGAACACAAAGCGGTTTCTCAGAAAGCTTCTTTTCAGTTTTTATCCTAGGATCTTTTGTTTTTCACCATAGCCCTCTATGGGCTTCCATATATCACTTTGAAAATTCCACAGGAACAGTCTTAGTGAACGGCTTCTTGAGGGGAAAGCTGAAACTCTGTGAGATGAATTATCATAGCATCAAGCAGTTTCTCAGAAAGATTCTTTCCAGTTTTTAACGGAAGACATTTCCTTTTTCAAAATAGCCCTATAAGGGCTTCGAAATATCACCTTGCAAATTCCACAGGAACAGTCTTAGTGAATGACTTCTTGAGGAGAAAGCTATAACTCTGTGAGATGAATTAAGAGAACACAATGCAGTTTCTCAGAAAGCTTCTTTTGGGTTTTTTTTCTTAGGATATTTCCCTTTTAGCCACAACCCTCTATCGGCTTGCAATATCACTTTGCAAACTCCACAAGAACAGTCTCACTGAATGGCTTCTTGACGGGAAAGCTGTAACTGTGTGAGATGAATTAACAGAACACAAATCAGTTCCTCAGAATGCTTCTTTTCAGTTTTTATCTTAGGACATTTCCTTTTTCACCATAGCCTTCTTTGGGCTTCCAAATATCACTTTGCAAATTCCACAAGAACAGACTTAGCGAAAGGCTTCTTCAGGGGAAAGCTGTAACTCTGTGAAATGAATTAACAGAACACAAAGCAGCTTCTCAGAAAGATTCTTTACAGTTTTTTACAGAAGATATTTCAGTTTTCACCATAGTCCTCTAAGGGCTTTCAAATATCACTTTGCAAATTCCAAAACAACAGTCTTAGCGAAAGGCTTCTTGAGGGTACAGCTGTGACCCTGTGAGATGAATTAGCAGAACACAAAGCAGTTTCTCAGAAAGCTTCTTTCCAGTTTTAAACTGAAGGTATTTCCTTTCTCACCATAGCCCTCTATAGGCTTCCAAATATCACTTTGCAAATTTCACAAGAACAGCCTTAGCGGAAGGCTTCTTGAGGGGAAAGCTGTAGCTCTGAGAGATCAATTAACAGAACGCAAAGCAGTTTCTCAGAAAGCTTCTTTTCAGTTTTTATCTTAGCATATTTCCTTTTTCACCATTGCCCTCTACGGGCATCCAAATATCACTTAGCAAATTCCACAAGAAGAGCCTTAGCGAAAGGCTTATTCAGGAGAACGCTGTAACTCTGTGAGATGAATTAACAGAACACAAAGCAGTTTCTCAGAAAGCTTCTTTCCACTATTTAACTGAAGTTGTTGCTTTTTCACCATAGACCCCTATGGGCTCCCAAATATCACTTTGCAAATACCACAAGAACAGTCTTAGCGAAAGGCCTCTTGAGGGGAAAGCTGTAACTCTGTGAGATGAATTAACAGAACACAAAGCAGTTTCTCAGAATGCTTCTTTTCAGTTTTTATCTTAGGATATTTGCTTTTTTCATAGCCCTCTAAGGGCTTCTAAATATCACTTTGCAAATTTCACAAGAGCAGTCTTAGCGAAAGTCTTTTCCAGGGGAAAGCTGTAACTCTGAGAGATGAATTAACAGAACGCAAAGGAGTTTCTCAGAAAGCTCTTTTCCAGTTTTTAACTGAAGATATTTCCTTCTTTACCATAGCCCTCTATAGGCTTCCAAATATCACTTTGAAAATTCCACAAGAACAGCCTTAGCGAAAGGCTTCTTGAGGGGAAAGCTGTAACTCCGTGAGATCAATTAACAGAACACAAAGCGGTTTCTCAGAAAGTTTCTTTTCAGTTTCTATCTTAGGATATTTCCTTTTTCACGATAACCATCTACAGGTTTCCAAATATCACTTTGCAAATTCCACAAGAACAGTCTTACCGAAAGGCTTCTTGGTGTGAAAGCTATAACTCTGTGAGATCAATTAACAGAACACAAAGCAGTTTCTCAGAAAGTTTCTTTCCAGTTTTTAACGGAAGACAGTTCCTTTTTCACCATAGCCCTCTACTTGCTTCACAATATCACTTTCCTAATTCTACAAGAACAGTCTTTCCGAAAGGCTTCTTGAGGGGAAAGCTGTAACACTGTGTGATCAATTAATGGAAAACAAAGCAGTCTCTCAGAACGTTTCTTTCCAGTTTTTAACGGAAGATATTTCCTTTTTCACCATAGACCTCTAAGGACATCCAAATATCACTTTGCAAATCCCACAAGAAAAGTCTTAGCGAAAGGCTTCATGAAGGGAAACTGTAACTCTGTAGGATGATTTAACACAGCAGAAAGCAGTTTCTCAGAAAGCTTCTTTCCAGTTTGTAACCCAAGATATTTCGTTTTTCACCATAGCCCCCTATGGGCTTCCAAATATCACTTTGAATATTCCACCAAAACTGTCTTAGCGAAAGGCTTCTTGAGGGGAAAGCTCTAACTCTGTGAAATGAATTAACAGAACAAAAAGCAGTTTCTCATAAAGCTTCTTTCCGGTTTTTAACGGAAGAGATTTCCTTTTTCACCATAGCCCTCTGTGGGCTTCCAAATATCACTTTGCCAATCCCACAAGAACAGTCTTAGCGACAGGCTTCATGAGGGGAAAACTGTAACTCTGTAAGATGATTTAACGGAACACAAAGCAGTTTCTCAGAAAGCTTCTTTTCGGTTTTTATCTTAGGATATTTCCCTTTTCGCCATAATCCTCTATCTGCTTCCAATGTCACTTTGCAAATTCCACAAGAACAGTCTCAGTGAACGGCTTCTTGACGGGAAAGCTGTATCTGTGTGAGATGAATTAACAGACAAAGCAGTTTCTCAGAAAGCTTCTTTTCAGTTTTTATCTTAGGACAATTTCTTTTTCACCATAGCCTTATATGGGCTTCCAAATATCACTTTTCAAATTCCACAAGAACAAAGTTAGCGAAAGGCTTCTTCAGGGGAAAGCTGTAACTCTGTGAGATGAATTAATAGAACACAAAGCAGTTTCTCAGAAATCTTCTATCCAGTTTTTAACGGAAGATATTTCCTTTTTCTGCATAGACTTCTAACGGCTTCCAAATATCACCTTGCAAATTCCACAGGAACAGTCTTAATGAACGGCTTGTTGTGGCGAAAGCTATAACACTGTGAGATGAATTAAGAGAATACAATGAAGTTTCTCAGAAAGCTCCTTCTCGGTTTTTATCTTAGGAAATTACCTTTTTCGCGATAATCCTCTATGGGTTTCCAATATCACTTTGCAAATTCCACAAGAACAGTCTCAGTGAACGGCTTGTTTAGAGGAAAGCTGTAACTCTGTGAGATGAATTAAGAGAACACAGCGCAGTTTCTCATAAAGCTTCCTTTCGGTTTTTATCTTAGGATATTTTCTTTTTCGCCAAAGCCTCCTATGGTCTTCCAAATATCACTTTGCAAATTCCACAAGAATAGTCTTAGGGAAAGACTTCTTGAGGGGAAAACTGTAACTCTCTGAGATTAATTAACAAAAAAAAAGCAGTTTCTCAGAAATCATCTTTAAAATTTTTAACGGAAGATATTTCATTTTTCACCATAGCCCTCTATTTGTTTCCAAATATCACATTTCAAGTTCCACAAGAACAGTCTTAGCGAAAGGCTTTTGGAGGAGAAAGCTTAAATCTGTAATATGAATTAACAGACACAAAACTGTTTTTCAGAAAGCTTCTTTCCACTTTTTAACGGAAGATATTTCCTTTTTTCACCATGGCCCTCAATGGGCTTCCAAATATCACTTTGCAAATATCACAAGAACAGTCTAACTGAACGGCTTCTTGAGAGGAAAGCTGTAACTCTGTGAGATGAACTAGCAGAACACAAAGCAGTTTCTCAGAAAGCTTCTTTCCAGTTTTTAACGGAAGATATTTCCTTTTCCACCATAGCCCTCTAATGGCTTCCGAATATCACTTTGCAAATTCCACAAGAACAGTCTTAGCGAAAGGCTTCTTGAAGGGAAAACTGTAACTCTGTGAGATGAATTAAAAGAACCCACAGCAGTTTCTCAGAAATCTTCTTTCCAGTTTTTAACGGAAGATATTTCCTTTTTCAGCATAGCCCTCTATGGGCTTCCAAATATCACTTTGCAAATTCCACAAGAACAGTCTTAGGAAAAGGCTTCTTGAGGTGAAAGCTGTAGCTGTGTGAGATGAATTAATAGAACACAAAGCAGTTTCTCAGAAAACTTCTTTCCAGTTTATATCGGAAGATATTTCCTTTTTCACAATATCCCTCAATGGGCTTCCAAATATCACTTTGCAAATTTCACAAGAACAGCATTAGCGAAGGGCTTCTTGAGACAGGCTTTTTAGGGGAAAGCTGTAACTCTGTGAGTTGAACTAACAGAACACAAAGCAGGTTATCAGAAAACTTGTTTACATTTTTTAACGGAAGATATTTCCTTTTTCACCGTATCCCTCTATGGGCTTCCAAATATCACTTTGCAACATCCACAAGAACAGTCTTACCGAAAGGCTTCCTGAGGGGAAAGCTGTAGCTCTGTGAGATTAATTAACAGACAACAAAGCAGTTACTCAGAAAGTTTCTTTCCAGTTTTTAACGGAAGAGATTTCCTTTTTCACCATATCCCTCTGTGGGCTTCGAAATATCACTTTGCAAATTCCACAAGAACAGTCTTAGTGAACGGCTTCTTGAGGGGAAAGCTATAACTCTGTGAGATGAATTAAGAGAACACAGTGCAGTTTTTCAGAAAGCATCTTTTCAGTTTTTATGTTACATATTTTCTTTTTCACCATAGCTCTCTAAGGGATTCTAAATATCACTTTGCAAATTCCACAAGAACAGTCTTAGGGGAAGGCTTCTTGAAGGGAAAGCTGTAACACTGTGAGATGAATTAACAGAACACAAAGTAGTTTCTCAGAAAGCTTCTTTCCAGTTTTTAACGGAAGTTATTTCCTTTATTAACATAGCCTTCTATGGGTTTCCATATATCAGTTTGCAAATTTCACAAGAACAGTCTTAGCGAAGGGCTTCTTGAGGAGAAAACTGTAACTCTCTGAGATTAATTAACAGACAACAAAGCAGTTACTCAGAATTCTTCTTTCAAGTTTTTAACCGAAGATATTTCCTTTTTCACCATAGCCCTCTATGGGTTTCCAAATACCACAATTCAAGTTCCACAAGAACAGTCTTAGCGAAAGGCTATTTGAGGAGAAAGCTGTAAATCTGTAAGATGAATTAACAAGCACAAAACTGTTTCTCAGAAAGCTTCTTTCCAGTTTTTATCTTAGGATATTTCCTTTTTCACCGTAGCCCTCTATGGGCTTCCAATTATCACTTTGCAAATTCCACAAGAACCGTCTTAGAGAAAGGCTTCTTGAGGGGAAAGCTGAAACTCTGTGCGATGAATTAACCGAACACAAAACAGTTTCTCAGAAAGCCTCTTTTCAGTTTTTATCTTAGGATATTTCCTTTTTCAACATAGACCTCTATGGGCTTCCAAAAATCACTTTCAAATTCCACAAAAACAGTATTGGGGAAAGGCTTCTTGTCGGGAAAGCTGTAACTCTGTGAGATGAATTAACAAACACACAGCAGTTTCTCAGAAATCTTCTTTTCACTTTTTAACGGAAGATATTTTCATTTTTGCCACAGCTCTCTATGGGCTTCCAAATATCACTTTGCAAATTCCACAAGAACAGTCTTAGGGAAAGGCTTCTTCAGTGTAAAACTGTAACTCTGTGAGATCATTTAAGAAAATACAAAGCAGATTCTCAGAAATCTTCTCTCAAGTTTTTAACGGAAGATATTTTCTTTTTCACCAGAGTCCTCTAAGGGCTTCCAAATATCACATTTGAAATTCCACAAGAACAGTCTTAGCGAAAGGCTTTTTGAGGAGAAAGATGTAAATCTGTAAGATGATTTAACAGACACAAAACAGTTTCTCAGAAATCTTCTTTTCAGTTTTTAATGGAAGATATTTTCTTTTTCACGATAGCCCTCTATGGGCTTTCAAATATCACTGGGCAAATTCCATAAGAACAGCCTTAGCGAAAATCTTCATTGGGAGAAAGTTGTAACTCTGTGAGATGAATTAACAGAACACAAAACAGTTTCTCTGAATTTTTTTTTCCAGTTTTTAATGGAAGATATTTCCTTTTCTACCATAGAACTCTATGGGCTTCCAAATATCACTTTGCAAATTCCACAAGAACAGTCTTAGCGAAAGACTTCATGAAAGGAAAGCTGTAACTCTGTGAGATGAATTAACAGAACCCACAGCAGTTTCTCAGAAATGTTCTTTCCAGTTTTTAACGGAAGATATTTCCTTTTTCACCATAGCCCTCTATGGGCATCCAAATATCACATTGCAAATTCCACAAGAACAGTCTTAAGGAAAGCCTTCTTGAGGGAAAAGCTGTGACTCCGTGAGATGAACTAACAGAACACAAAGCAGTTTCTCAGAACGCTTCTTTTCAGTTTTTATCTTAGGATATTTCCATTTTCACCATAGCCCTGTAAGGGTTTCCAAATAAGACTTTGCAAATTCCACAACAACTGCGTTATTGAAAGGCTTCTTGAGGGGACAGCTCTAATTCTCTGAAATGAATTCACAGAACACAAAGAAGTTTCTCAGAAAGATTCCTTTGGGTTTTTATCTTAGGATATTTGCTTTTTCAAAATAGCTCTCTATGGGCTTCTAAATATCACCTTGCAAATTTCACAAGAGCAGTCTTCGGGAAAGGTTTCTTGAGGGAAAAGCTGTAACTCTGTGAGGTGAATTAACAGAACCCAAATCAGTTTCTCAGATATCTTATTTCCAGTTTTTAACGGAAGATATTTTCTTTTTCACCTTAACCCTCTGTGGGCTTCCAAATATCACTTTGCAAATTCCACAAGAAAAGTCTTAGCGAAAGGCTTCTTGAGGAGAAATCTGTAACTCTGTGAGATGAATTAACCGAACACAAAAGAGTTTCTCAGAAAGCTTCTTTCCCATTTTCAAAGTAAAATATTTCCTTTTTCACCATAGCCCTCTATGGGCTTACAAATATCACTTTGCAAATTCCACAAGAACAGCCTTAGCGAAAGGCTTCTTGAGGGGAAAGCTGTAACTCTCTGAGATGAATTAACAGAACACAAAGCAGTTTCACAGAAAGCTACTTTTCATTTTATATCTTGGGATATTTCCTTTTTCACCATAGCCCTCTATAGGCTTCCAAATATCAGTTTGCAAATTTCACAAAAACTGTCTTAGTGAACGGCTTCTTGAGGGGAAAGCTGTAACTCTGTGACATGAACTAACAGAACACAAAGCAATTTCCCAGAAAGCTTCTTTTCAGTTTTTATCTTAGCATAATTCCATTTTCAGCTTAGACCTCTATGGGCTTCCAAATAACACTTTGCATATTCCACAAGAACAGTCTTAGAGAAAGGCTTCTTGAGGGGAAAGCTGTAACTCTGCGAGATGAATTAACAGAAGACAAAGCAGTTTCTCAGAAAGCTTCTTTTCGGTTTTTATCTTAGGATATTTTCATTTGCACCATAGCTCTCTATGGGCTTCCAAATATCACTTTGCCAATTCCAAAAGAACAGTCTTTGCGAAAGGCTTCTTGAACGGAAAGCTGTAAATGTCTGAGATGAGTTAACAGAACAGAAAGCAGTTCCTCAGAAAGCTTCTTTTCAGTTTTTATCTTAGGATATTTCCTTTTTCTCCATAGTGCTCCAAGGGCTTCCATATATCACTTTGCAAATTCCACAAGAACAGTGGTAGCGAAAGGTTTCATGAGGGGAAAGCTGTAACTCTATGAGATGAATTAACAGAACACAAAGCGTTTTCTCAGAAGACTTCTTTCCATTTTTTAACTGAAGATATTTCCTTTTTCACTATAGACCTCTTTGGGCTTTCAAATATCACATTGCAAATTCCACAAGAACAGTCTTAGCGAAAGGCTTCTTGTGGAGAAAGCTGTAATTCTGTGAGATGAATTAACAGAACAGAAAAAAGTTTCTCAGAAAGCCTCTTTTCTGTTTTTATCTTAGCATAATTCCATTTTAACCATAGCCCTCTATGGACTTCGAAATATCACTTTGCAAATTCCACAAGAACACTCTTAGCGAACGGCTTCTTGAGGGGAAAGATGTAACTATGTGAGATCAATTAACAGAACCCAAATCAGTTTCTCAGAAAGCTTCATTCAGTTTTTACCTTAGGATATTTCCTTTTTCACCATAGCCCTCTATGGGCTTCCAAATATTACTTTCCAAATTTCACAAGAACAATCTTAGTGAACGGCTTCCAGAGGGGAAAGCTGTAACTCTGTGAGATGAACTAACAGAACACTAAGCAGTTTCTCAGAAAGTTTCTTTTCGGTTTTTATCTTAGTATATTTCTTTTTTCACCATAGCCCCTATGAGCTTCCAAACATCTCTTTGCAATTTCCACAGGCACAGTCTTAGAGAAAGACTTCTTGAGGGGAAAGCTGTACCTCTCTGAGATGAATTAACAGAACACAAAGCAGTTTCTCAGAAAGCTTCTTTTTAGTTTTTATCTTAGGATATTTCCTTTTTCACCATAGCCTTCTAAGGTCTTCCAAATATCCCTTTGCAAATTCCACAAGAACACTCTTACCGAAAGGCTTCTTGAGGGGAATGCTGTAACTCTGTGAGATGAATTAACAGAACACAAAGCAGTTTCTCAGAAAGCTTCTTTCCAGTTTTTAACTGAAGCTATTTCCTTTTTCACCAAAGCCCTCCATGGGCTTCCCCATGTCACTTTGCAAATTCCACAAGAACCGCCATCGCGATAGTCTTCTTGAGGAGAAAGCTGTAACCCTGTGAGATAAATTGACAGAACACAAAGCAGTTTCTCAGAAAGCTTCTTTTCAGTTTTTATCTTAGGATATCTCCTTTTTCACCATAGCCCTCTGTGGGCTTCCAAATATCACTTTGCAAATTCCACAAGAACAGTCTTAGGGAAAGGCTTCATGAGGGGAAAGCTGTAAATCTCTGAGATGAATTAACAGAACACAAAGTAGTTTCTCAGAAATCTTCTTTCCAGATTTTAATGGCAGATTCTTCCTTTTTCACCATAGCCCCCTATGGGGTTCCAAATATCACTTTTCAAACTCCACAAGATAAGACTTAGCTAAAGGTTTCTTGAGAAAAAATTTGTAACACTGTGAGATGAATTAACAGAACACAAAGCAGCTTCTCAGAAAGCTTCTTTTCAGTTTTTATCTTAGGATATTTCCATTTTCACCATAGCCCTCTATGGTTTTCGAAATATCACATTGCAAATTCCACAAGAGCAGTCTTAGCAAAAGTCTTCTTGAGGGGAAAGATGTAACTCTGTGAGATGAATTAACAGAATACAAAGCAGTTTCTCAGAAATCTTCTTTCCAGTTTTTAAAAGAAGATATTTCCTTTTTCACCATAGTCCTCTATGGGCTTCCAAATATCACTCTGCAAATTCCACAAGAGAAGCCTTAGCAAATGGCTTATTGAGGGGAAAGCTGTAATTGTGTGAGATGAATTAAGAGAATACAAAGCAGTCTCTCAGAATGCTTCTTTCCAGTTTTTAACTGAAGATATTTCCTTTTTCACCATGGCCCTTTATGGGCTTCCAAATATCACTTTGCAAATTCCACAAGAACAGTCTTAGCGAAAGGCTTCTTGAGGGGAAAGCCGTAACTCTGTGAGATTAATTAATGGAATACAAAGCTGTCTCTCAGAAAGCTTCTTTCCAGCTTTTTAAGGAAGATATTTCCTTTTTCACCATAGCTCTCTATGTGCTTCCAAATATCTCTTTGCAAATTCCACAAGAACAGTCTTAGGGAAAGGCTTCTTGAGGGGAAAGATGTAATTCTGTGACATGAATTAACAGAACACAAGGCAGTTTCTCAGAAAGATTCTTTACAGTTTTTAATGGAAGATATTTTCTTTTTCACCATAGCCCTCTATGGGCTTCCAAATATTACTTTCCAAATTTCACAAGAACAGTCTTAGTGAACGGCTTCCTGAGGGGAAAACTGTAACTCTGTGAGATGAACTACCAGAACACTAAGCAGTTTCTCAGAAAGTTTCTTTTCGGTTTTTATCTTAGTATATTTCCTTTTTCACCATAGCCCCTATGAGCTTCCAAACATCACTTTGCAATTTTCACAAGATCAGTCTTAGAGAAAGACTTATTGAGGGGAAAGCTGTACCTCTCTGAGATGAATTAACAGAACACAAAGCAGTTTCTCAGACAGCTTCTTTTCAGTTTTTATCTTAGGATATTTCCTTTTTCACCGTAGCCTTCTAAGGTCTTCCAAATATCCCTTTGCAAATTCCACAAGAACACTCTTACCGAAAGGCTTCTTGAGGGGAAAGCTGTAACTCTGTGAGATGAATTAACAGAACACAAAGCAGTTTCTCAGAAAGCTTCTTTTCACTTTTTTTAAATATTACATGCTTAATTTCTTTTTTATTTATATAATTTTGTGTAACAATCACTCATGAAATATCAGAATTCTTATTACTTAGTACATAAAGAATATTCAACAAATATTGTTGCAGTAGAAAGCTAGTCAAGTATGAGCAGGGCAGTAGAGGGCTGCCCTCTTCCACACACCAAATGTGTTGGGGGACCCTCAGGTGATGGTCAAGGGGTTGTTAACTCTTTCTCTAAAGTAGTAATTGGTCATACCTGGTGTCAAGGAAAGGCAGGCTTCTAATAGAAAACACCTGAAACTGATCAGCAACTTCCCAATGAGATCTCAGGAGTGAGGAGAAGTAAGGCAAGATCCCGGAAGTATGCCAATGTATAAAACCCCAAATCAAGAAGTCAAGCTGTGCACTTGGCTTCTCAAGTCTCCCACTTGGCCCTCTTCCAGGTTGTACTTCCCTTCTTTTCCTTTCTGTTTTAAAGCCTTTTAATAAACCTTCACTCCTGCTCTGAGAATTACCTCTGTCTCACTTTCTGCCTTATGCCCCTTAGTGGAATTCCTTCTGAGGAAGCAAGAATGGAGGGTGCTGCAAACCTATACAGATTCGCCGCCAATGTCTCCAGAACTCGGATGTCTTCCACAGGTAATAACATTGCTTTCAATATTTTTCATAATTATATCATGCTAAAAAACTAAGTATAACAGTGTCAAATACAAATACAATTAAAGCTTTTTGAATTCTATTTTACTTTACAAGTTTTTTTAAATCAAGTATGATTGTTCCTGGTGCCATTAAATTATAATTCTTTTCATATTTATATTTAATCATTTTATATAGAATTATTTTATATTTCTAGTACTTATTATTCTAGTATATCTCTTTTAGGCTTACTTTATGTCTCACTTTTATAAAAATAAGAAAAATATATATTTGATACATTACAATAACCTAGCAAAATGCTCAGGTATAATGCTCTTTAAAAATTAATATGCCATATTTATATAATAATGCTATAATTTTCTCATAAAATAATAAATCTTTTTAATGTTTGAAATTATAGGATAAGTGGTCTTTAATTTATTCCCCTTGTTTGAATTTTCAGTAGTGAATATGTTCTTTCAAAAATATTTTTATGATAAATTCCAAATGCATACAATAGTGGATTACCTCTAGGTACTCATCATTCATTTCACCAACATCAACACTTGTCCAATTCCTTTTATCTTCACTCACTTCTCCCCATTTCCCCCAACCGCATACCTGCCACAACTGCTGACTCAAACCGTTCAAAGGATTGTTTGGTCAATCCTTTTGTAACAATTTAGTTATGTGCTTTTCCTAAAAAATAAGTGGAAGATTATTTTTTATTTTTTATTGTTTATTTTTTAAAATTATTTCAATTTTGTGGGTATATAGTAGATGTATGTATTTATGGGGTGCATGAGATGTTCTGATTCAGGCATGCAATGAATAATAATCACATCATGTAAAATGGGGTATCCATTCTCTCAAGCATTTATCCTTTGTCTTACAAGCAATCTAATTAGACTCTTTTAGTTATTTTAAAATGCACAGTTAAATTATTCCTGACTATAGTCGCCTTGTTGTGCTATCAAATACTAGATCTTATTTATTCTTTCTGTTTTTTTCTACCCATTAACTATCTCCAGCTTTGCCTCAAACCCCCACTACCCTTCCCAGCCTCTGGTAACCATGCTTCTACTCTCTTTCTCCATGAGTTCAATTGTTTTGATTTTTATATCTCACAAATAAGTGAGAACATGAAATTAGAATTATTATTAAAGAGATCTCAAAATGTGACTTAGTTGTGTATCTTCTCCTCCTCTCCCTGTATCAACCTGTTTCAGCCTGGAAGCCTCTAGTGGGAAGGAGGGATGTGGTTGGTTGCTTCTTTTTTTTTTTTTTTTTTAATATTTTAAGTTCTAGGGTACATGTGCATAACGTGCAGGTTGGTTACATATGTATACTTGTGCCCTGTTGCTGTGCTGCACCCATCAACTCATCAGCACCCATCAACTCGTCATTTACATCAGGTATAACTCCCAATGCAATCCTTCCCCCCTTCCCCCTCCCCATGATAAGCCCCGGTGTGTGATGTTCCCCTTCCCGAGTCCAAGTGATCTCATTGTTCAGTTCCCACCTATGAGTGAGAACATGCGGTGTTTGGTTTTCTGTTCTTGTGATAGTTTGCTAAGAATGATGGTTTCCAGCTGCATCCATGTCCCTACAAAGGACACAAACTCATCCTTTTTTATGGCTGCATAGTATTCCATGGTGTTTATGTGCCACATTTTCTTAATCCAGTCTGTCACTGATGGACATTTGGGTTGATTCAGAGTCTTTGCTATTGTGAATAGTTCTGCAATAAACATACGTGTGCATGTGTCTTTATAGCAGCATGATTTATAATCCTTTGGGTATATACCCCGTAATGGGATGGCTGGGTCATATGGTACGTCTAGTTCTAGATCCTTGAGGAATCGCCATACTGTTTTCCATAATGATTGAACTAGTTTACAATCCCACCAACAGTGTAAAAGTGTTCCTATTTCTCCACATCCTCTCCAGCACCTGTGGTTTCCTGACTTTTTAATGATCACCATTCTAACTGGTGTGAGATGGTATCTCAGTGTGGTTTTGATTTGCATTTCTCTGATGGCCAGTGATGATGAGCATTTTTTCATGTGTCTGTTGGCTGTATGAATGTCTTCTTTTGAGAAATGCCTGTTCATATCCTTTGCCCACTTTTTGATGGGGTTGTTTGTTTTTTTCTTGTAAATTTGTTTGAGGTCTTTGTAGGTTCTGGATATTAGCCTTTGTCAGATGAGTAGATTGCAAAAATTTTCTCCCATTCTGTAGGTTGCCTGTTCACTCTGATGGTAGTTTCTTTTTTTTTTTTTTTTTTTTG
Source organism: Chlorocebus sabaeus (assembly GCF_047675955.1). Classification (NCBI taxonomy): domain Eukaryota; kingdom Metazoa; phylum Chordata; class Mammalia; order Primates; family Cercopithecidae; genus Chlorocebus; species Chlorocebus sabaeus. The sequence continues at coordinate 683,182 of NW_027327914.1, read as the reverse complement.
AGACGGAGTCTTGCTCTGTAGCCCGGGCTGGAGTGCAGTGGCCGGATCTCAGCTCACTGCAAGCTCCGCCTCCCAGGTTCACGACATTCTCCTGCCTCAGCCTCCAGAGTAGCTGGGACTACAGGTGCCCGCCACCGCACCCAGCTAGTTTTTTGTATTTTTAGTAGAGATGGGGTTTCACCGTGTTAGCCAGGATGGTCTCGATCTCCTGACCTCGTGATCCGCCTGTCTCGGCCTCCCTAAGTGCTGGGATTACAGGCTTGAGCCACCGCGTCCGGCCTCTGATGGTAGTTTCTTTTGCTGTGCAGAAGCTCTTTAGTTTAATGAGATCCCATTTGTCAATTTTGGCTTTTGCTGCCATTGCTTTTGGTGTTTTAGACATGAAGTCTTTGCCCATGCCTATGTCCTGAATGGTACTACCTAGGTTTTCCTCTAGGGTTTTTATGGTATTAGGTCTAACCTTTAAGTTTCTAATCCATCTTGAAATAATTTTCGTATAACGAGTAAGGAAAGGATCCAGTTTCAGCTTTCTGGTTATGGCTAGCCAATTTTCCCAGCACCATTTATTAAATAGGGAATCCTTTCCCCATTTCTTGTTTCTCTCAGTTTTGTCAAAGATCAGATGGCTCTAGATGTGTGGTATTATTTCTGAGGACTCTGTTCTTTTCCATTGGTCTATATCTCTGTTTTGGTACCAGTACCATGCTGTTTTGGTGACTGTAGCCTTGTAGTATAGTTTGAAGTCAGGTAGCGTGATGCCTCCAGCTTTGTTCTTTTGACATAGGATTGTCTTGGAAATGCGGGCTCTTTTTTGGTTCCATATGAACTTTAAAGCAGTTTTTTCCAATTCTGTGAAGAAACTCATTGGTAGCTTGATGGGGATGGCATTGAATCTATAAATAACCTTGGGCAGTATGGCCATTTTCACAATATTGATTCTTCCTATCCATGAGCATGGTATGTTCTTCCATTTTTTTGTGTCCTCTTTTATTTCATTGAGCAGTGGTTTGTAGTTCTCCTTGAAGAGGTCCTTTACATCCCTTGTAAGTTGCATTCCTAGGTGTTTTATTCTCTTTGAAGCAATTGTGAATGGAAGTTCATTCATGATTTGGCTCTCTGTTTGTCTGTTACTGGTGTATACGAATGCTTGGGATTTTTGCACATTAATTTTGTATCCTGAGACTTTGCTGAAGTTGCTTATCAGCTTAAGGAGATTTTGGGCTGAGACAATGGGATTTTTTAAATATACAATCATGTCATCTGCAAAGAGGGACAATTTGACTTCTTCTTTTCCTAACTGAATCCCCTTGATTTCTTTCTCTTGCCTGATTGCCCTAGCCAGGACTTCCAACACTATGTTGAATAGGAGTGGTGAGAGAGGGCATCCCTGTCTTGTGCCAGTTTTCAAAGGGAATTTTTCCAGTTTTTGCCCATTCAGTATGATATTGGCTGTGGGTTTGTCATAAATAGCTCTTATTATTTTGAGGTACGTTCCATCAATACCGAATTTATTGAGCGTTTTTAGCATGAAGGGCTGTTGAATTTTGTCAAAAGCCTTTTCTGCATCGATTGAGATAATCATGTGGTTCTTGTCTTTGGTTCTGTTTATATGCTGGATTATGTTTATTGATTTGCGAATGTTGAACCAGCCTTGCATCCCAGGGATGAAGCCCACTTGATCATGGTGGATAAGCTTTTTGATGTGCTGTTGAATCCGGTTTGCCAGTATTTTATTGAGGATTTTTGCATCGATGTTCATCAGGGATATTGGTCTAAAATTCTCTTTTTTTGTTGTGTCTCTGCCAGGCTTTGGTATCAGGATGATGTTGGCCTCATAAAATGAGTTAGGGAGGATTCCCTGTTTTTCTATTGATTGGAATAGTTTCAGAAGGAATGGTACCAGCTCCTCCTTGTACCTCTGGTAGAATTCAGCTGTGAATCCATCTGGTCCTGGACTTTTTTTGATTGGTAGGCTATTAATTATTGCCTCAATTTCAGAGCCTGCTATTGGTCTATTCAGGGATTCAACTTCTTCCTGGTTTAGTCTTGGAAGAGTGTAAGTGTCCAGGAAATTATCCATTTCTTCTAGATTTTCTAGTTTATTTGCGTAGAGGTGTTTATAGTATTCTCTGATGGTAGTTTGTATTTCTGTGGGGTCGGTGGTGATATCCCCTTCATCATTTTTTATTGCGTCTATTTGATTCTTCTCCCTTTTCTTCTTTATTAGTCTTGCTAGCGGTCTGTCAATTTTGTTGATCTTTTCAAAAAACCAACTCCTGGATTCATTGATTTTTTGGAGGGATTTTTGTGTCTCTATCTCCTTCAGTTCTGCTCTGATCTTAGTTATTTCTTGCCTTCTGCTAGCTTTTGAATGAGTTTGCTCTTGCTTCTCTAGTTCTTCTAATTGCGATGTTAGAGTGTCAATTTTAGATCTTTCCTGCTTTCTCTTGTGGGCATTTAGTGCTATAAATTTCCCTCTACACACTGCTTTAAATGTGTCCCAGAGATTCTGGTATGTTGTATCTTTGTTCTCATTGGTTTCAAAGAACATCTTTATTTCTACCTTCATTTCGTCATGTACCCAGTAGTCATTCAGGAGCAGGTTTTTCAGTTTCCATGTAGTTGAGCGGTTTGGATTGAGTTTCTTAGTCCTGAGTTCTAGTTTGATTGCAGTGTGGTCTGAGAGACAGTTTGTTACCATTTCTGTTCTTGTACATTTACTGAGGAGTGCTTTACTTCCAACTATGTGGTCAATTTTGGAATAAGTGCGATGTGGTGCTGAGAAGAATGTATATTCTGTTGATTTGGGGTGGAGAGTTCTATAGATGTCTATTAGGTCTGATTGCTGCAGAGATGAGTTCAATTCCTGGATATCCTTGTTAATTTTCTGTCTTGTTGTTCTGTCTAATGTTGACAGTGGAGTGTTGAAGTCTCCCATTATTATTGTATGGGAGTCTAAGTCTCTTTGTAAGGCTCTAAGGACTTGCTTTATGAATCTGGGTGCTCCTGTATTGGGTGCATATATATTTAGGATAGTTAGTTCTTCCTGTTGAATTGATCCCTTTACCATTATGTAATGGCCTTCTTTGTCTCTTTTGATCTTTGATGGTTTAAAGTCTGTTTTATCAGAGACTAGTATTGCAACCCCTGCTTTTTTTTGTTCTCCATTTGCTTGGTAAATCTTCCTCCATCCCTTTATTTTGAGCCTATGTATGTCTCTGCGTGTGAGATGGGTCTCCTGAATACAGCAGACTGATGGTTCTTGACTCTTTATCCAGTTTGCCAGTCTGTGTCTTTTAATTGGAGCATTTAGTCCATTTACATTTAAGGTTAAGATTGTTATGTGTGAACTTGATCCTACCATTATGATATTAACTGGTTATTTTGCTCGTTAGTTGATGCAGTTTCTTCCTAGCCTTGATGGTCTTTACATTTTGGCATGTTTTTGCAGTGGCTGGTACCGGTTGTTCCTTTCCATGTTTAGTGCTTCCTTCAGGGTCTCTTGTAAGGCAGGCCTACTGGTGACAAAATCTCTAAGCATTTGCTTATCTGTAAAGGATTTTATTTCTCCTTCACTTATGAAACTTAGTTTGGCTGGATATGAAATTCTGGGTTGAAAATTCTTTTCTTTAAGAATGTTGAATATTGCCCCCATTCTCTTCTGGCTTGTAGAGTTTCTGCCAAGAGATCTGCTGTTAGTCTGATGGGCTTCCCTTTGTGGGTAACCCGACCTTTCTCTCTGGCTGCCCTTAAGATTTTTTCTTCATTTCAACTTTGGTGAATCTGGCAATTATGTGTCTTGGAGTTGCTCTTCTCGAGGAGTATCTTTGTGGTGTTCTCTGTATTTCCTGGATTTGAATGTTGGCCTGCCCTACTAGGTTGGGGAAGTTCTCCTGGATGATATACTGAAGAGTGTTTTCCAACTTGGTTCCATTTTCCCCCTCACTTTCAGGCACCCCAAACAGACGTAGATTTGGTCTTTTTACATAATCCCATACTTCTTGCAGGCTTTGTTCATTTCTTTTTCTTCTTTTTTCTTTTGATTTCTCTTCTCGCTTCATTTCGTTCATTTGATCCTTAATCACTGATACTCTTTTCCAGTTGATCGAGTCGGTTACTGAAGCTTTTGCATTTGTCACGTATTTCTCGTGTCATGATTTTCATCTCTTTCATTTCGTTTATGAAGTTCTCTGCATTAATTATTCTAGCCATCAATACTTACACTTTTTTTTCAAGACTTTTAGTTTCTTTGCGCTGGGTAGGTAATTCCTCCTTTAGCTCTGAGAAGTTTGATGGACTGAAGCCTTCTTCTATCATCTCGTCAACGTCATTCTCCGTCCAGCTTTGATTCGTTGCTGGCGATGAGCTGCGCTCCTTTGCCGGACGAGATGCGATCTTATTTTTTGAAATTCCAGCTTCTCTGCCCTGCTATTTCCCCATCTTTGTGGCTTTATCTGCCTCTGGTTTTTAACAGAAGATATTTCCTTTTTCACCATAGCCCTCCATGGGCTTCCAAATATCACTTTGCACTTTTCACAAGAACTGCCTTAGTGAACGGATTCTTGAGGGGGAAGCTGTAATTCTGTGTGATGAATTAACAGAACACAAAGCAGTTTCTCAGAAATCTTGTTTCCAGTTTTTAACGAAAGATATTTCCTTTTTCACCATAGCCCCCATGGGCTTCAAAATATCACTTTTCAAATTCCACAAGAACAGTCTTAGCGAAAGTCTTCTTGAGGAGAAAAGTGTAACTCTGTGAGATGAATTACCAGAACACAAAGCAGTTTCTCAGAAAGCTTCTTTTCGGTTTTTATCTTAGGATATTTTCACTTTCACCGTAGCCCTCTATGGGATTCCAAATATCACTTTGCAAATTCCACAAGAACAGTCTTAGCGAAAGGCATCTTGAGGGGAAAGCTGTAAATCTGTGAGATGAATTAACAAAACACAAAGCAGTTTCTAAAAAACATTCTTTCCAGTTTTTAACGGAAAATATTTCCTTTTTCATCATATCCCTCTATGGGCTTCCAAATATCACCTTGAAAATTCCACAGGAACAATCTTAGTGAACGGCTTCTTGAGGGGAAAGCTATAACTCTGTGAGAGGAATTAAGAGAACATAATGCAGTTTCTCAGAAAGCTTCTTTTCGGTTTTTATCTTAGAATATTTCCTTTTTGCCATAATCCTCTATGGGCTTCTAAAATGACTTTGCAAATTCCAGAAGAAAAGTGTTAGCGAAATTCTTCTTGAGGAGAAAGCTGTAATTCTGTGAGATGAATTAACAGGACAAAAAGCACTTTCTCAGAAATCTTCTTTCCAGTTTATTACGGAAAATATTTCCTTATTCACCATAGCCCTCTATGGCCTTCTAAATACCACTTCAGAAATGACACAAGAACAGTCCTAGCGAAAGACTTCTTGAGGGGAAAGCTGTAACTCTGTGAGATGAATTAACAGAACACAAAGCAGTTTCTCAGAAAGCTTCTTTCCAGTTTTCAACTGAAGATATTTCCTTTTTAACCATAGCCCTATATGGGCTTCCAAATATCACTTTGCAAATTCCACAAGAACAGATTAGTAAAGGTCTTCTTGAGGGGAAAGCTGTAACTCTGTGAGATGAATTAACAGAACACAAAGCAGTTTCTCAGAAAGCTTCTTTCCAGTTTTTAACTGAAGATATTTCCTTTTTCACCGTAGCCCTCTATGGGCTTCCAAATATCACTTTGCAAATTCCACAAGAACAGTCTTACCGAAAGGCTTCTTGAGGGGAAAGCTGTAACTCTGTGCGATGAATTAACAGAACACAAATCAGTTTGTCAGAAAGCTTCTTTTCAGTTTTTATCTTAGGATGTTTCCTTTTTCACCTTTGGCCTCTAGGGGCTTCCAAATATCACTTTGCGAATTCCACAAAAACAGTCTTAGGGTAAGGCTTCATGAGGGGACAGCTGTAAGTCTCTGAGATGAATTAACAGAACACAAAGTAGTTTCTCAGAAATCTTCTTTCCAGATTTTAACGGAAGATACTTCCTTTTTCACCATAGCCCCCTATGGGCTTCCAAATATCCCTTTTCAAATTCCACAAGATCAGCCTTAGCTAAAATTTTCTTGAGTAGAAATTTGTAACAGTGTGAGATGAATTAACAGAACAGAAAGCAGTTCCTCAGAAAGATTCTTTCCACTTTTTAAAGGAAGATATTTCCTTTTTCACCATAGCCCTCTATGGGCTTCCAAATATCATTTTACAAATTCCACAAGAACAGTCTTAGCGAAAAGCTTCTTGAGGAGAAAGCTGTATCTCCGTGAGATGAATTAACAGAACACAATGCAGTTTCTTAGAAGGCTTCTTTTCAGTTTTTATCTTAGCATATTTCCTATTTCACCAGAGCCCTCTATGGGCTTCCAAATATCACTTTGCAAATTCCACATGAACAGCTTTAGCAAAAGGCTTCCTGAGGGGAAAGCTGTGACTCTGTGAGATGAATTAACAGAACACAAAGCAGTTTGTCAGAAAGCTTCTTTCCACTTTTTAACTGAAGATGTTTCCTTTTTCACCGTAACCCTCCATGGGCTTCCAAATGTGACATTGCAAATTCCACAAGAACCGCCATAACGAAAGTGTTCTTGAGGGGAAAGCTGTAACTCTGTGAGATAAATTGACAGAACACAAAGCAGTTTCTCAGAAAGCTTCTTTTCAGTTTTTGTCTTAGGATACCTCCTTTTTCATCATAGCCCTCTGTGGGCTTCCAAATATCACTTTGCAAATTCCACAAGAACAGTCTTAGGGAAAGGCTTCATGAGGGGAAAGCTGTAAGTCTCTTAGATGAATTAACAGAACACAAAGTAGTTTCTCAGAAATCTTCTTTCCAGATTTTAACGGAAGATACTTCCTTTTTCACCATAGCCCCCTATGGGCTTCCAAATATCCCTTTTCAAATTCCACAAGATCAGCCTTAGCTAAAATTTTCTTGTGTAGAAATTTGTAACATTGTGAGATGAATTAACAGAACAGAAAGCAGTTCCTCAGAAAGCTTCTTTCCACTTTTTAACGGAAGATATTTCCTTTTTCACCATAGCCCTCTATGGGCTTCCAAATATCATTTTACAAATTCCACAAGAACATTCTTAGCGAAAGGCTTCTTGAGGGGAAAGCTGTAACTCTGTGAGATGAATTAACAGAACACAAAGCAGTTTCTCAGAACGCTTCTTTCCTGTTTTTAACGGAAGTTATTTCCTTTTCCTTCGTAACCCTCTATGGGCTTCCAAATATCACTTTGCAAATTCCAGAAGAACAGTCTTAGCGAAAAGCTTCTTGAGGAGAAAGCTGTATCTCTGTGAGATGAATTAACAGAACACAATGCAGTTTCTAAGAAGGCTTCTTTTCAGTTTTTATCTTAGCATATTTCCTATTTCACCAGAGCCCTCTATGGGCTTCCAAATATCACTTTGCAAATTCCACATGAACAGCTTTAGCAAAAGTCTTCCTGAGGGGAAAGCTGTGACTCTGTGAGATGAATTAACAGAACACGAAGCAGTTTCTCAGAAAGCTTCTTTCCATTTTTTAACAGAAGATATTTCCTTTTTCACCATATCCTTCTATGGCTTTACAAATATCACTTTGAAATCCACAAGAACAGTCTTAGCGAAAGGCTTCTTGAGGAGAAAGCTGTAACCCTGTGAGATGAATTAACAGAACACAAGGCAGTTTCTCAGAAAGCTTCTTTTCAGTTTTTATCTTAGGATATTTCCTTTTTTACCCTAGTCCTCTATGGGCTTCCATATATCACTTTGCAAATTTCACCAGAACACTCTTAGGGAAAGGCTTCCTGAGGGGAATGCTATAACTCTGTGAGATGAATTAACAGAACACAAAGCAGGTTCTCAGAAAGCTTCTTTCCAGTTTTTACCGGAAGCTATTTCCTTTTTCACCGAAGCCCTCTATGGGCTTCCAAAGAACACTTTGCAAATTCCGCAAGAAGAGTCTTAGGCAAAGGCTTCTTGAGGGGAAAGCTGTGACTCTGTGAGATGAATTAACAGAACACAAATCAGTTTCTCAGAAAGCTTCTTTTCAGTTTTTATCCTAGGATATTTCCTTTTTCACCATAGCCTGCTATGGGCTTCCAAATATCACTTTGCAAATTCCACAAGAACAGTCTTAGTGAAAGGCTTCCTGAGGGGAAAGCTGTAACTCTTTGAGATGAATTAACAGAACACAAAGCAGTTTCTCAGAAAGTTTCTTTCCACTTTTTAACGGAAGATATTTCCTTTTTCACCATAGCCCTCTATTTGCCTCCAAATATCACTTTGCAAATTCCACAAGAACAGTTTTAGCGAAAGGCTTCTTGAGGGGAAAGCTGCAACTCTGTGAGATGAATTAACAGAAGACAAAGTAGTTTCTCAGAAAGCTTCTTTTCAGTTTTTATCTTATGATACTTCCTTTTCCACCATAGACCTCTATGGGCTTACAATATCACTTTGAAAATTCCACAACAACAGTTTTATCGAAAGTCTTCTTGAAGTGAAAGCTGTAACTCTGTGAGATGAATTAAAAGAACACATAGCAGTTTCTCAGAAAGCTTCTTTCCAGTTTTTAACTGAAGATATTTCCTTTTTCACCATAGCCCTCTATGGGCTTCCAAATATCACTTTGCAATTTCCAAAAGGACAGTCTTACCGAAAGGCTTCTTGAGGGGAAAGCTGTAACTCTGTGCGATGAATTAACAGAACAGAAATCAGTTTCTCAGAAAGCTTCTTTTCAGTTTTTTTCTTAGGATATTTGCTTTTTCATCATAGCCCGCTGTGGGTTTCCAAATTTCACTTTGCAAATTCCACAAGAACACTCTTAGCGAAAGGCTTCTTGAGGGCAAAGCTGTAACTCTGTGAGATGAATTAACAGAACACAAAGCAGTTTCTCAGAAAGCTTCTTTCCAGTTCTTAAGGAAAGTTATTTCCATTTTCACCATAGCCCTCTATGGGCTTCCAAATATTACTTTCAAAATTTCCCAAGAACAGTCTTAGTGAACGGATTCTTGAGGGGAAAGCTGTAACTCTGTGAGATGAATTAACAGAACACAAAGCAGTTTCTCAGAAAGCTCCTTTCCAGTTTTTAACTGAAGATATTTTCTTTTCCACCGTAGCCCTCTATGGGCTTCCAAATATCACATTGCAAATTGCAGAAGAACAGTCTTAGCGAAAGGCTTTTTGAGGGGAATGCTGTAATTCTGTAAGATGAATTAAGAGAACACAAAGCAGTTTCACCAAAGCTTCTTTCTAGTTTCTATGTTAGAATGTTTCCTTTTTCACCATAGCCCACAATGGGCTTCCAAATATCACTTTGCAAATTCCACAAGAAGAGTCTTAGTGAAAGGCTTCTTGAGGGGAAATCTGTAACTCTATGAGATGAATTAACAGAACACAAAGCAGTTTCTCAGAAAGCTCCTTTCCAGTTTTTAACTGAAGATATTTTCTTTTCCACCGTAGCCCTCTATGGGCTTCCAAATATCACATTGCAAATTGCAGAAGAACAGTCTTAGCGAAAGGCTTTTTGAGGGGAATGCTGTAATTCTGTAAGATGAATTAAGAGAACACAAAGCAGTTTCACCAAAGCTTCTTTCTAGTTTCTATGTTAGAATGTTTCCTTTTTCACCATAGCCCACAATGGGCTTCCAAATATCACTTTGCAAATTCCACAAGAAGAGTCTTAGTGAAAGGCTTCTTGAGGGGAAATCTGTAACTCTATGAGATGAATTAACAGAACACAAAGCAGTTTCTCAGAAAGCTTCTTTCCAGTTTTTTAACTGAAGATACTTCCTTTATCACCTTAGGCCTCTAAGGACTTCCAAATATCACTTTGCAAATTCCACAAGAACATTCTTTGCGAAAGGCTTCTTGAAGGGAAAGCTGTAACCCTGTGAGATGAATTAACAGAACACAAAGCAGTTTCTAAGAAAGCTTCTTTCCAGTTTTCAACAGACGCTATTTCCTTTTTCACCTTAGCCCTCTAAGGGCTTCCAAATATCACTTTGCAAATTCCACAAGAACAGTCTTTGCGAAAGGCTTCTTGAGGGGAAAGCTGTAACTGTGTGTGATGAATTAACAGAACACAGAGCAGTTTCTCACAAAGCTCCTTTCCAGTTTTTAACTGAGACACATTTCCTTTTTCACCACAGACCTCTACTGGCTTTCAAATATCACTTTGCAAATTCCACAAGAACATTCTTAGTGAACGACTTCTTGAGGGGAAAGCTGTAACTCTGTGGGATGAATTAACAGAACACAAAGCAATTTCTCAGAAAGCTTCCTTCCAATTTCTATCTGAGGACATTTCCTTTTTCACCATAGCCCTCTATGTGCTTCGAAACATCACTTTGAAAATTCCACAAGAACAGTCTTAGCGAAAGGCTTCTTGAGGGGAACGCTTTAACACTGTGAGATGAATTAACAGAACCCAAAGTAGTTTCTCAGAAAGCTTCTTTTAAGTTTTTATCTGAGGACAGTTCCTTTTTCACCTTAGACCTCTCTGGCTTCCAAATATCACTTTGTAAATTCCACAAGAACGGTCTTAGGAAAGGCTTCTTGAGGGGAAATCTGTAACTCTGTGAGGTGAATTAACAGAACACAAGCAGTTTTTCAGAAAGTTTCTTTACAGTTTTTTACTGAAGATATTTCCTTTTTAACCGTAGCCCACTATGGGCTTCCAAATATCACTTTTCAAATTCCTCAAGAACAGTATTACTGAACGGATTCTTGAAGGTAAAGCTGCCACTCTGCGAGATGAATTAACAGAACACAAAGCAGTTTCTCAGAAAGCTTCTTTTTAGTTTTTATCTTAGGATATTTCCTTTTTCACCATAGCCCTCTTTGGGCTTCCAAATATCACTTTGCACATTCTCCAAGTACAGTCTTCGTGAACGGCTTCTTGAGGGGAAAGCTGTAACACGGTAGATGAATTAACAGAACAAAAAGAAGTTTCTCAGAATGCTTCTATTCAGTTTTTATCTTAGGATACTTCACTTTTCACCATAGCCCTCTATGGGCTTCTAAGTATCACATTTCAAATTCCACAAGAACTGTCTTAGTAAACGGCTTCATTAGGGGAAAGCTGTAAATCTGTGAGATGAATTCACAGAACACAAAGCAATTTCTCAGAAAGCTTCTTTTCAGTTTTTATCATAAGATATTTCCTTTTTCACCATAGCCCTCAATGGGCTTCCAAATCACACTTTGCAAATTCCACAAGAACAGTCTTCGTGAACGGCTTCTTTAGAGGAAAGCTGTAACACTGTGAGATGAATTAAAAGAACACAAAGCAGTTTCTCAGACAGCTTCTTGCCAGTTTTAAATGAAGATATTTCCTTTTTTACCGTAGCCCTTTAAGGGGTTGCAAATATCACTTTGCATATTCCACAAGAACAGTCTTAGTGAACGACTTCTTTAGGGCAAAGCTGTAACTCAGTGAGGTGAATTAACAGAACACAAAGCAGTTTCTCACAAAGCTTCTTATCAGTTTTTATGTTAGGATATTTCCTTTTTAACCATAGCCCTCTATGGGCTTTCAAATATCACTTTGCAAATTCCACAAAAACAGTCTTAACGAAAGGCTTCCTGAGAGGAAATCTGTAACTCTGTGAGATGAATTAACAGACCATAAAACAGTTTCTCAGAAAGCTTCTTTCCAGTTTTCAACTGAAGATATTTCCTTTTCACCATAGCCCTCTATGGGCTTCCAAATATCACTTTGCAAATACCAGAAGAACAGTCTCAGCGAAGGGCTTATTGAAGGGAAAGCTGTAACTCTGTGAGATGAATTCACAGAACACAAAGAAGTTTCTCAGAAAGCTTCTTTCTCACTTTTAGCGGTCGATATTTCCTTTGTCCCGATAGTTTTCAAAGGGATCCGAAATAACAGTTCTCAGATTCCACAGTAATAAGGCTAGAAAACAGCTCTACGAAACACAGCTGTAACTCAGTGAGTGGAATTCACATATCACAAACCAGTTTCTCTGAAAGCCTATTTTCCGTTTTTAACTGAAGAAATATCCTTTTTCACCATAGCCATCTATCGGTTTCCAAATATCACTTTGAAAATTCCACAAGAACAGTCTCAGCGAAAGGCTTCTTGAGGGGAAAGCGGTAACTCTGTGAGATGAATTAACAGACCACAAAGCAGTTTCTCAGAAAGCTTCTTTCCAGTCTTTAACTGAAGATATTTCCTTTTTCCCCATAGCCCTCTATGGGCTTCCAAATGTCACTTTGCAAATTCCACAAGAACAGTCTTAGCGAAAGCCTTCTTGAGGGAAAAGCTGTAACTCTGTGAGATGAATTAACAGAAAACAAAGCAGTTTCTCAGAACGCTTCTTTCCAGTTTTCAACTGAAGGTATTTCCTTTTTCACCATAGCCCTCTATGGGCTTCCAAATACCACTTTGCAAAATACACAAGAAGAGTCTTAGTGAACGGCTTCTTCAGGGGAAAGCTGTAAATCTGTGAGATGAATTAACATATCACAAAGCAGTTTCTCAGAAAGCTTCTTTGCAGTTTTTATCTTAGGATATTTCCTTTTTCACCATAGCTCTCTATGGGCTTCCAAATATCACATTGCAAATTCCACAAGAACAATCTTAGCGAAAGGCTTCTTGAGGGGAAAGCTGTAAGTTTGTGAGATGAATTAACAGAACTCAAAGCAGTTTCTCAGAAAGTTTCTTTCCAGTTTTTATCTGAAGATATTTCCTTTTCACAATCGCCCTCTATGGGCTTCAAATATCACTTTGCAAACTCCACAAGAGCAGTCTTAGTGGTCGATTTCTTGAGGGGAAAACTGTAACTCTGTGAGATGAATTAACAGAACACAATGTAGTTTCTCAGAAAGCTTCTTTGCGGTTTTTATCTGAGGACACTTCCTTTTTCACCATAGCCCTCTATGGGCATTCCAATATCACTTTGCAGATTCCACAAGAACAGTCTTAGTGAAGGACTTCCTGAGGGGAAAGCTGTAACTCTGTGAGAAGAATTAACAGAACACAAAGCCGTTTCTCAGAAAGCTTCCTTTCAATTTTTATCTTAGGATATTTCCGTTTTCACCATAGTTCTCTAAGCGCTTCCAAATATCACTTTGCAAATTCCACAAAAGCATACTTAGCGAAAGGCTTCTAGAGGGGAAAGCTGTAACTCTGTGAGTTGAAATAACAGAACACAAAGCAGTTTCTCAGAAATCTTCTTTCCAGTTTTTAACTGAAGTTATTTCCTTTTCCACCATAGCCCTCTATGGGCATCCAAATATCACATTTCAAATTCCACACGAACAGTCTTAGTTGAAGGGCTCCTTGAGGGGAAAGCTGTATCACTGTGAGATGAATTAACAGAACACAAAGCGGTTTCTCAGAAAGCTTCTTTCCAGTTTTTAACTGTAGATATCTCCTTTTAACTCTAGCCCTCTGTGTATTTCCAAATATCACTTTGCAAATTCCACAAGAACAGTCTTAGTGAACCACTTCTTGCGGGGAAAGGAGTCAATCTGTGAGATGAATTAACAGAACACAAAGCCGTTTTTCAGAAAGCTTGTTTCTGTTTTTTAACTGAAGATATTTTCTTTTTCACCCTTAGCCCTCTTTGGGCTGCGAAATATCATTTTGCAAATTCCGCAAGAACAGTCTTCGTGAATGGCTTCTTGAGGGGCAAGTCTGTGAGATGAATTAACAGAACACAAAGCAGTTTCTCAAAAAGCTTCTTTCCTGTTTTTATCTGAAAATATTTCCTTTTCACCGTAGCCCTAAAGTCCCCAAGAACAGTCTTACCGAAAGCCTTCTTGAGGGGAAAGCTGAAACTCGGAGAGATGAATTCACAGATCACAAATAAGTTTCTCAGAAAGCTTCTTTCTCACAGTTAACGGTGGATATTTTCTTTAATCTTATAGTCTTCAAAGGGATACGAAATAACAGTTCTCATATTACACAGAAATAAGGCTAGCAAACAGCTCTATGAAGTACAGCTGTAGCTCAGTGAGTGGAAGTCACATATCACAAAGCAGTTCCTCTGAAACCTTTTTTTCAGTTTTTAACAGAAGATATATCCTTTTTCACCATAGCCCACTATGGGCTTCCAAATATCACTTTGAAAATTCCACAAGAACAGTCTTAGCGGAAGGCATCTGGAGGGGAAAGCTGTACCTCTGTGAGATGAATTAACAGAACACAAAGCAGTTTCTCAGAAAGCTTCTTTCCAGTTTTTAACTGAAGATATTCCTTTTTCACCGTAGCCCACTATGGGCTGCCAAATATCACTTAGCAAATTCCACAAGAACAGTCTTAGCGAACGGCTTCTTTAGGGAAAAGGTGTAACGCTGTGTGATGAATTTACAGAACACAAAGCAGTTTCTCAGAAAGCTTCTTTCCAGCTTTTAACTGAACATATTTCCTTTTTCACCGTAGCCCTCTATAGGCTTCCAAATATAACTTTGAAAATTCCACAAGAAGAGTCTTAGCGAAAGGCTTCTTGAGGGGAAAGCTGTAACTCTGTGAGATGAATTAACAGAACAGGTTTCTCAGAAAGCTTCTTTCCAGTTTTTAAGTGAAGATATTTCCATTTTCACCATAGCCCTCTATGAGCTTCCAAATATCATTTTGCAAATTTCACAACAACAGTCTTAATGAACGACTTCTTGAGGGGAAAGCTATAACTCTGTGAGATGAATTAACGGAACGCAAAGCAGTTTCTCAAAAACCTTCTTTTCAGTTTTTATCTTAGGATATATCCTTTTTCACCATAGCCCTCTATTGTTTCCCAAATATCACTTTGCAAATTCCACGAGAACAGTCTTAGCGAAAGGCTTCTTGAGGGGAAACTGTAGCTCTGTGAGATCAATTCACAGATCACAAAGAAGTTTCTCAGAAAGCTACTTGCACACATTTAGTGGCGGATATTTCCTTTGGACCTATAGTCTTCAAAGAGATCCGAAGTAACATTTCTCAGATTCCACAGAAATAAGGCTAGCCAACAGTTCTACGAAATACAGCTGTATCTCAGTGACAGGAAATCGTATATCACAAAGCAGTTCCTCAGAAAGCTTCTTTTCACTTTTTAACTGAAGCTATATCCTTTTTCACCATAGCGATCTTTGGACTTCCAAAGACCACTTTGCAAATTCCACAAGAACAGTCTTGGTGAAAGGCTTCTTGAGGGGAAAGCTGTAACTCTGTGAGATGAACTAAGAGAACACAAATCCGTTTCTCAGAAAGCTTCTTTCCAGTTTTTAACTGAAGATATTTCCTTTTTCACCATAGCCCTCTATGGGCTTCCAAATATCACTTTGCAATTTCCACAAGGACAGTCTTACCGAGAGGCTTCTTGAGGGGAAAGCTGTAACTCTGTGCGATGAATTAACAGAAGAGAAATCAGTTTCTCAGAAAGCTTCTTTTCAGTTTTTTTCTTAGGATATTTGCTTTTTCATCATAGCCCGCTGTGGGTTTCCAAATTTCACTTTGCAAATTCCACAAGAACACTCTTAGCGAAAGGCTTCTTGAGGGCAAAGCTGTAACTCTGTGAGATGAATTAACAGAACACAAAGCAGTTTCTCAGAAAGCTTCTTTCCAGTTCTTAAGGAAAGTTATTTCCATTTTCACCATAGCCCTCTATGGGCTTCCAAATATTACTTTCAAAATTTCCCAAGAACAGTCTTAGTGAACGGATTCTTGAGGGGAAAGCTGTAACTCTGTGAGATGAATTAACAGAACACAAAGCAGTTTCTCAGAAAGCTCCTTTCCAGTTTTTAACTGAAGATATTTTCTTTTCCACCGTAGCCCTCTATGGGCTTCCAAATATCACATTGCAAATTGCAGAAGAACAGTCTTAGCGAAAGGCTTTTTGAGGGGAATGCTGTAATTCTGTAAGATGAATTAAGAGAACACAAAGCAGTTTCACCAAAGCTTCTTTCTAGTTTCTATGTTAGAATGTTTCCTTTTTCACCATAGCCCACAATGGGCTTCCAAATATCACTTTGCAAATTCCACAAGAAGAGTCTTAGTGAAAGGCTTCTTGAGGGGAAATCTGTAACTCTATGAGATGAATTAACAGAACACAAAGCAGTTTCTCAGAAAGCTTCTTTCCAGTTTTTTAACTGAAGATACTTCCTTTATCACCTTAGCCCTCTAAGGACTTCCAAATATCACTTTGCAAATTCCACAAGAACATTCTTTGCGAAAGGCTTCTTGAAGGGAAAGCTGTAACCCTGTGAGATGAATTAACAGAACACAAAGCAGTTTCTAAGAAAGCTTCTTTCCAGTTTTCAACAGACGCTATTTCCTTTTTCACCTTAGCCCTCTAAGGGCTTCCAAATATCACTTTGCAAATTCCACAAGAACAGTCTTTGCGAAAGGCTTCTTGAGGGGAAAGCTGTAACTGTGTGTGATGAATTAACAGAACACAGAGCAGTTTCTCACAAAGCTCCTTTCCAGTTTTTAACTGAGACACATTTCCTTTTTCACCACAGACCTCTACTGGCTTTCAAATATCACTTTGCAAATTCCACAAGAACATTCTTAGTGAACGGCTTCTTGAGGGGAAAGCTGTAACTCTGTGGGATGAATTAACAGAACACAAAGCAATTTCTCAGAAAGCTTCCTTCCAATTTCTATCTGAGGACATTTCCTTTTTCACCATAGCCCTCTATGTGCTTCGAAACATCACTTTGAAAATTCCACAAGAACAGTCTTAGCGAAAGGCTTCTTGAGGGGAACGCTTTAACACTGTGAGATGAATTAACAGAACCCAAAGTAGTTTCTCAGAAAGCTTCTTTTAAGTTTTTATCTGAGGACAGTTCCTTTTTCACCTTAGACCTCTCTGGCTTCCAAATATCACTTTGTAAATTCCACAAGAACGGTCTTAGGAAAGGCTTCTTGAGGGGAAATCTGTAACTCTGTGAGGTGAATTAACAGAACACAAGCAGTTTTTCAGAAAGTTTCTTTACAGTTTTTTACTGAAGATATTTCCTTTTTAACCGTAGCCCACTATGGGCTTCCAAATATCACTTTTCAAATTCCTCAAGAACAGTATTACTGAACGGATTCTTGAAGGTAAAGCTGCCACTCTGCGAGATGAATTAACAGAACACAAAGCAGTTTCTCAGAAAGCTTCTTTTTAGTTTTTATCTTAGGATATTTCCTTTTTCACCATAGCCCTCTTTGGGCTTCCAAATATCACTTTGCACATTCTCCAAGTACAGTCTTCGTGAACGGCTTCTTGAGGGGAAAGCTGTAACACGGTAGATGAATTAACAGAACAAAAAGAAGTTTCTCAGAATGCTTCTATTCAGTTTTTATCTTAGGATACTTCACTTTTCACCATAGCCCTCTATGGGCTTCTAAGTATCACATTTCAAATTCCACAAGAACTGTCTTAGTAAACGGCTTCATTAGGGGAAAGCTGTAAATCTGTGAGATGAATTCACAGAACACAAAGCAATTTCTCAGAAAGCTTCTTTTCAGTTTTTATCATAAGATATTTCCTTTTTCACCATAGCCCTCAATGGGCTTCCAAATCACACTTTGCAAATTCCACAAGAACAGTCTTCGTGAACGGCTTCTTTAGAGGAAAGCTGTAACACTGTGAGATGAATTAAAAGAACACAAAGCAGTTTCTCAGACAGCTTCTTGCCAGTTTTAAATGAAGATATTTCCTTTTTTACCGTAGCCCTTTAAGGGGTTGCAAATATCACTTTGCATATTCCACAAGAACAGTCTTAGTGAACGACTTCTTTAGGGCAAAGCTGTAACTCAGTGAGGTGAATTAACAGAACACAAAGCAGTTTCTCACAAAGCTTCTTATCAGTTTTTGTGTTAGGATATTTCCTTTTTAACCATAGCCCTCTATGGGCTTTCAAATATCACTTTGCAAATTCCACAAAAACAGTCTTAACGAAAGGCTTCCTGAGAGGAAATCTGTAACTCTGTGAGATGAATTAACAGACCATAAAACAGTTTCTCAGAAAGCTTCTTTCCAGTTTTCAACTGAAGATATTTCCTTTTCACCATAGCCCTCTATGGGCTTCCAAATATCACTTTGCAAATACCAGAAGAACAGTCTCAGCGAAGGGCTTATTGAAGGGAAAGCTGTAACTCTGTGAGATGAATTCACAGAACACAAAGAAGTTTCTCAGAAAGCTTCTTTCTCACTTTTAGCGGTCGATATTTCCTTTGTCCCGATAGTTTTCAAAGGGATCCGAAATAACAGTTCTCAGATTCCACAGTAATAAGGCTAGAAAACAGCTCTACGAAACACAGCTGTAACTCAGTGAGTGGAATTCACATATCACAAACCAGTTTCTCTGAAAGCCTATTTTCCGTTTTTAACTGAAGAAATATCCTTTTTCACCATAGCCATCTATCGGTTTCCAAATATCACTTTGAAAATTCCACAAGAACAGTCTTAGCGAAAGGCTTCTTGAGGGGAAAGCGGTAACTCTGTGAGATGAATTAACAGACCACAAAGCAGTTTCTCAGAAAGCTTCTTTCCAGTCTTTAACTGAAGATATTTCCTTTTTCCCCATAGCCCTCTATGGGCTTCCAAATGTCACTTTGCAAATTCCACAAGAACAGTCTTAGCGAAAGCCTTCTTGAGGGAAAAGCTGTAACTCTGTGAGATGAATTAACAGAAAACAAAGCAGTTTCTCAGAACGCTTCTTTCCAGTTTTCAACTGAAGGTATTTCCTTTTTCACCATAGCCCTCTATGGGCTTCCAAATACCACTTTGCAAAATACACAAGAAGAGTCTTAGTGAACGGCTTCTTCAGGGGAAAGCTGTAAATCTGTGAGATGAATTAACATATCACAAAGCAGTTTCTCAGAAAGCTTCTTTGCAGTTTTTATCTTAGGATATTTCCTTTTTCACCATAGCTCTCTATGGGCTTCCAAATATCACATTGCAAATTCCACAAGAACAATCTTAGCGAAAGGCTTCTTGAGGGGAAAGCTGTAAGTTTGTGAGATGAATTAACAGAACTCAAAGCAGTTTCTCAGAAAGTTTCTTTCCAGTTTTTATCTGAAGATATTTCCTTTTCACAATCGCCCTCTATGGGCTTCAAATATCACTTTGCAAACTCCACAAGAGCAGTCTTAGTGGTCGATTTCTTGAGGGGAAAACTGTAACTCTGTGAGATGAATTAACAGAACACAATGTAGTTTCTCAGAAAGCTTCTTTGCGGTTTTTATCTGAGGACACTTCCTTTTTCACCATAGCCCTCTATGGGCATTCCAATATCACTTTGCAGATTCCACAAGAACAGTCTTAGTGAAGGACTTCCTGAGGGGAAAGCTGTAACTCTGTGAGAAGAATTAACAGAACACAAAGCCGTTTCTCAGAAAGCTTCCTTTCAATTTTTATCTTAGGATATTTCCGTTTTCACCATAGTTCTCTAAGCGCTTCCAAATATCACTTTGCAAATTCCACAAAAGCATACTTAGCGAAAGGCTTCTAGAGGGGAAAGCTGTAACTCTGTGAGTTGAAATAACAGAACACAAAGCAGTTTCTCAGAAATCTTCTTTCCAGTTTTTAACTGAAGTTATTTCCTTTTCCACCATAGCCCTCTATGGGCATCCAAATATCACATTTCAAATTCCACACGAACAGTCTTAGTTGAAGGGCTCCTTGAGGGGAAAGCTGTATCACTGTGAGATGAATTAACAGAACACAAAGCGGTTTCTCAGAAAGCTTCTTTCCAGTTTTTAACTGTAGATATCTCCTTTTAACTCTAGCCCTCTGTGTATTTCCAAATATCACTTTGCAAATTCCACAAGAACAGTCTTAGTGAACCACTTCTTGCGGGGAAAGGAGTCAATCTGTGAGATGAATTAACAGAACACAAAGCCGTTTTTCAGAAAGCTTGTTTCTGTTTTTTAACTGAAGATATTTTCTTTTTCACCCTTAGCCCTCTTTGGGCTGTGAAATATCATTTTGCAAATTCCGCAAGAACAGTCTTCGTGAATGGCTTCTTGAGGGGCAAGTCTGTGAGATGAATTAACAGAACACAAAGCAGTTTCTCAAAAAGCTTCTTTCCTGTTTTTATCTGAAAATATTTCCTTTTCACCGTAGCCCTAAAGTCCCCAAGAACAGTCTTACCGAAAGCCTTCTTGAGGGGAAAGCTGAAACTCGGAGAGATGAATTCACAGATCACAAATAAGTTTCTCAGAAAGCTTCTTTCTCACAGTTAACGGTGGATATTTTCTTTAATCTTATAGTCTTCAAAGGGATACGAAATAACAGTTCTCATATTACACAGAAATAAGGCTAGCAAACAGCTCTATGAAGTACAGCTGTAGCTCAGTGAGTGGAAGTCACATATCACAAAGCAGTTCCTCTGAAACCTTTTTTTCAGTTTTTAACAGAAGATATATCCTTTTTCACCATAGCCCACTATGGGCTTCCAAATATCACTTTGAAAATTCCACAAGAACAGTCTTAGCGGAAGGCATCTGGAGGGGAAAGCTGTACCTCTGTGAGATGAATTAACAGAACACAAAGCAGTTTCTCAGAAAGCTTCTTTCCAGTTTTTAACTGAAGATATTCCTTTTTCACCGTAGCCCACTATGGGCTGCCAAATATCACTTAGCAAATTCCACAAGAACAGTCTTAGCGAACGGCTTCTTTAGGGAAAAGCTGTAACGCTGTGTGATGAATTTACAGAACACAAAGCAGTTTCTCAGAAAGCTTCTTTCCAGCTTTTAACTGAACATATTTCCTTTTTCACCGTAGCCCTCTATAGGCTTCCAAATATAACTTTGAAAATTCCACAAGAAGAGTCTTAGCGAAAGGCTTCTTGAGGGGAAAGCTGTAACTCTGTGAGATGAATTAACAGAACAGGTTTCTCAGAAAGCTTCTTTCCAGTTTTTAAGTGAAGATATTTCCATTTTCACCATAGCCCTCTATGAGCTTCCAAATATCATTTTGCAAATTTCACAACAACAGTCTTAATGAACGACTTCTTGAGGGGAAAGCTATAACTCTGTGAGATGAATTAACGGAACGCAAAGCAGTTTCTCAAAAACCTTCTTTTCAGTTTTTATCTTAGGATATATCCTTTTTCACCATAGCCCTCTATTGTTTTCCAAATATCACTTTGCAAATTCCACGAGAACAGTCTTAGCGAAAGGCTTCTTGAGGGGAAACTGTAGCTCTGTGAGATCAATTCACAGATCACAAAGAAGTTTCTCAGAAAGCTACTTGCACACATTTAGTGGCGGATATTTCCTTTGGACCTATAGTCTTCAAAGAGATCCGAAGTAACATTTCTCAGATTCCACAGAAATAAGGCTAGCCAACAGTTCTACGAAATACAGCTGTATCTCAGTGACAGGAAATCGTATATCACAAAGCAGTTCCTCAGAAAGCTTCTTTTCACTTTTTAACTGAAGCTATATCCTTTTTCACCATAGCGATCTTTGGACTTCCAAAGACCACTTTGCAAATTCCACAAGAACAGTCTTGGTGAAAGGCTTCTTGAGGGGAAAGCTGTAACTCTGTGAGATGAACTAAGAGAACACAAATCCGTTTCTCAGAAAGCTTCTTTCCAGTTTTTAACTGAAGATATTTCCTTTTTCACCATAGCCCTCTATGGGCTTCCAAATATCACTTTGCAATTTCCACAAGGACAGTCTTACCGAGAGGCTTCTTGAGGGGAAAGCTGTAACTCTGTGCGATGAATTAACAGAAGAGAAATCAGTTTCTCAGAAAGCTTCTTTTCAGTTTTTTTCTTAGGATATTTGCTTTTTCATCATAGCCCGCTGTGGGTTTCCAAATTTCACTTTGCAAATTCCACAAGAACACTCTTAGCGAAAGGCTTCTTGAGGGCAAAGCTGTAACTCTGTGAGATGAATTAACAGAACACAAAGCAGTTTCTCAGAAAGCTTCTTTCCAGTTCTTAAGGAAAGTTATTTCCATTTTCACCATAGCCCTCTATGGGCTTCCAAATATTACTTTCAAAATTTCCCAAGAACAGTCTTAGTGAACGGATTCTTGAGGGGAAAGCTGTAACTCTGTGAGATGAATTAACAGAACACAAAGCAGTTTCTCAGAAAGCTCCTTTCCAGTTTTTAACTGAAGATATTTTCTTTTCCACCGTAGCCCTCTATGGGCTTCCAAATATCACATTGCAAATTGCAGAAGAACAGTCTTAGCGAAAGGCTTTTTGAGGGGAATGCTGTAATTCTGTAAGATGAATTAAGAGAACACAAAGCAGTTTCACCAAAGCTTCTTTCTAGTTTCTATGTTAGAATGTTTCCTTTTTCACCATAGCCCACAATGGGCTTCCAAATATCACTTTGCAAATTCCACAAGAAGAGTCTTAGTGAAAGGCTTCTTGAGGGGAAATCTGTAACTCTATGAGATGAATTAACAGAACACAAAGCAGTTTCTCAGAAAGCTTCTTTCCAGTTTTTTAACTGAAGATACTTCCTTTATCACCTTAGCCCTCTAAGGACTTCCAAATATCACTTTGCAAATTCCACAAGAACATTCTTTGCGAAAGGCTTCTTGAAGGGAAAGCTGTAACCCTGTGAGATGAATTAACAGAACACAAAGCAGTTTCTAAGAAAGCTTCTTTCCAGTTTTCAACAGACGCTATTTCCTTTTTCACCTTAGCCCTCTAAGGGCTTCCAAATATCACTTTGCAAATTCCACAAGAACAGTCTTTGCGAAAGGCTTCTTGAGGGGAAAGCTGTAACTGTGTGTGATGAATTAACAGAACACAGAGCAGTTTCTCACAAAGCTCCTTTCCAGTTTTTAACTGAGACACATTTCCTTTTTCACCACAGACCTCTACTGGCTTTCAAATATCACTTTGCAAATTCCACAAGAACATTCTTAGTGAACGACTTCTTGAGGGGAAAGCTGTAACTCTGTGGGATGAATTAACAGAACACAAAGCAATTTCTCAGAAAGCTTCCTTCCAATTTCTATCTGAGGACATTTCCTTTTTCACCATAGCCCTCTATGTGCTTCGAAACATCACTTTGAAAATTCCACAAGAACAGTCTTAGCGAAAGGCTTCTTGAGGGGAACGCTTTAACACTGTGAGATGAATTAACAGAACCCAAAGTAGTTTCTCAGAAAGCTTCTTTTAAGTTTTTATCTGAGGACAGTTCCTTTTTCACCTTAGACCTCTCTGGCTTCCAAATATCACTTTGTAAATTCCACAAGAACGGTCTTAGGAAAGGCTTCTTGAGGGGAAATCTGTAACTCTGTGAGGTGAATTAACAGAACACAAGCAGTTTTTCAGAAAGTTTCTTTACAGTTTTTTACTGAAGATATTTCCTTTTTAACCGTAGCCCACTATGGGCTTCCAAATATCACTTTTCAAATTCCTCAAGAACAGTATTACTGAACGGATTCTTGAAGGTAAAGCTGCCACTCTGCGAGATGAATTAACAGAACACAAAGCAGTTTCTCAGAAAGCTTCTTTTTAGTTTTTATCTTAGGATATTTCCTTTTTCACCATAGCCCTCTTTGGGCTTCCAAATATCACTTTGCACATTCTCCAAGTACAGTCTTCGTGAACGGCTTCTTGAGGGGAAAGCTGTAACACGGTAGATGAATTAACAGAACAAAAAGAAGTTTCTCAGAATGCTTCTATTCAGTTTTTATCTTAGGATACTTCACTTTTCACCATAGCCCTCTATGGGCTTCTAAGTATCACATTTCAAATTCCACAAGAACTGTCTTAGTAAACGGCTTCATTAGGGGAAAGCTGTAAATCTGTGAGATGAATTCACAGAACACAAAGCAATTTCTCAGAAAGCTTCTTTTCAGTTTTTATCATAAGATATTTCCTTTTTCACCATAGCCCTCAATGGGCTTCCAAATCACACTTTGCAAATTCCACAAGAACAGTCTTCGTGAACGGCTTCTTTAGAGGAAAGCTGTAACACTGTGAGATGAATTAAAAGAACACAAAGCAGTTTCTCAGACAGCTTCTTGCCAGTTTTAAATGAAGATATTTCCTTTTTTACCGTAGCCCTTTAAGGGGTTGCAAATATCACTTTGCATATTCCACAAGAACAGTCTTAGTGAACGACTTCTTTAGGGCAAAGCTGTAACTCAGTGAGGTGAATTAACAGAACACAAAGCAGTTTCTCACAAAGCTTCTTATCAGTTTTTGTGTTAGGATATTTCCTTTTTAACCATAGCCCTCTATGGGCTTTCAAATATCACTTTGCAAATTCCACAAAAACAGTCTTAACGAAAGGCTTCCTGAGAGGAAATCTGTAACTCTGTGAGATGAATTAACAGACCATAAAACAGTTTCTCAGAAAGCTTCTTTCCAGTTTTCAACTGAAGATATTTCCTTTTCACCATAGCCCTCTATGGGCTTCCAAATATCACTTTGCAAATACCAGAAGAACAGTCTCAGCGAAGGGCTTATTGAAGGGAAAGCTGTAACTCTGTGAGATGAATTCACAGAACACAAAGAAGTTTCTCAGAAAGCTTCTTTCTCACTTTTAGCGGTCGATATTTCCTTTGTCCCGATAGTTTTCAAAGGGATCCGAAATAACAGTTCTCAGATTCCACAGTAATAAGGCTAGAAAACAGCTCTACGAAACACAGCTGTAACTCAGTGAGTGGAATTCACATATCACAAACCAGTTTCTCTGAAAGCCTATTTTCCGTTTTTAACTGAAGAAATATCCTTTTTCACCATAGCCATCTATCGGTTTCCAAATATCACTTTGAAAATTCCACAAGAACAGTCTTAGCGAAAGGCTTCTTGAGGGGAAAGCGGTAACTCTGTGAGATGAATTAACAGACCACAAAGCAGTTTCTCAGAAAGCTTCTTTCCAGTCTTTAACTGAAGATATTTCCTTTTTCCCCATAGCCCTCTATGGGCTTCCAAATGTCACTTTGCAAATTCCACAAGAACAGTCTTAGCGAAAGCCTTCTTGAGGGAAAAGCTGTAACTCTGTGAGATGAATTAACAGAAAACAAAGCAGTTTCTCAGAACGCTTCTTTCCAGTTTTCAACTGAAGGTATTTCCTTTTTCACCATAGCCCTCTATGGGCTTCCAAATACCACTTTGCAAAATACACAAGAAGAGTCTTAGTGAACGGCTTCTTCAGGGGAAAGCTGTAAATCTGTGAGATGAATTAACATATCACAAAGCAGTTTCTCAGAAAGCTTCTTTGCAGTTTTTATCTTAGGATATTTCCTTTTTCACCATAGCTCTCTATGGGCTTCCAAATATCACATTGCAAATTCCACAAGAACAATCTTAGCGAAAGGCTTCTTGAGGGGAAAGCTGTAAGTTTGTGAGATGAATTAACAGAACTCAAAGCAGTTTCTCAGAAAGTTTCTTTCCAGTTTTTATCTGAAGATATTTCCTTTTCACAATCGCCCTCTATGGGCTTCAAATATCACTTTGCAAACTCCACAAGAGCAGTCTTAGTGGTCGATTTCTTGAGGGGAAAACTGTAACTCTGTGAGATGAATTAACAGAACACAATGTAGTTTCTCAGAAAGCTTCTTTGCGGTTTTTATCTGAGGACACTTCCTTTTTCACCATAGCCCTCTATGGGCATTCCAATATCACTTTGCAGATTCCACAAGAACAGTCTTAGTGAAGGACTTCCTGAGGGGAAAGCTGTAACTCTGTGAGAAGAATTAACAGAACACAAAGCCGTTTCTCAGAAAGCTTCCTTTCAATTTTTATCTTAGGATATTTCCGTTTTCACCATAGTTCTCTAAGCGCTTCCAAATATCACTTTGCAAATTCCACAAAAGCATACTTAGCGAAAGGCTTCTAGAGGGGAAAGCTGTAACTCTGTGAGTTGAAATAACAGAACACAAAGCAGTTTCTCAGAAATCTTCTTTCCAGTTTTTAACTGAAGTTATTTCCTTTTCCACCATAGCCCTCTATGGGCATCCAAATATCACATTTCAAATTCCACACGAACAGTCTTAGTTGAAGGGCTCCTTGAGGGGAAAGCTGTATCACTGTGAGATGAATTAACAGAACACAAAGCGGTTTCTCAGAAAGCTTCTTTCCAGTTTTTAACTGTAGATATCTCCTTTTAACTCTAGCCCTCTGTGTATTTCCAAATATCACTTTGCAAATTCCACAAGAACAGTCTTAGTGAACCACTTCTTGCGGGGAAAGGAGTCAATCTGTGAGATGAATTAACAGAACACAAAGCCGTTTTTCAGAAAGCTTGTTTCTGTTTTTTAACTGAAGATATTTTCTTTTTCACCCTTAGCCCTCTTTGGGCTGCGAAATATCATTTTGCAAATTCCGCAAGAACAGTCTTCGTGAATGGCTTCTTGAGGGGCAAGTCTGTGAGATGAATTAACAGAACACAAAGCAGTTTCTCAAAAAGCTTCTTTCCTGTTTTTATCTGAAAATATTTCCTTTTCACCGTAGCCCTAAAGTCCCCAAGAACAGTCTTACCGAAAGCCTTCTTGAGGGGAAAGCTGAAACTCGGAGAGATGAATTCACAGATCACAAATAAGTTTCTCAGAAAGCTTCTTTCTCACAGTTAACGGTGGATATTTTCTTTAATCTTATAGTCTTCAAAGGGATACGAAATAACAGTTCTCATATTACACAGAAATAAGGCTAGCAAACAGCTCTATGAAGTACAGCTGTAGCTCAGTGAGTGGAAGTCACATATCACAAAGCAGTTCCTCTGAAACCTTTTTTTCAGTTTTTAACAGAAGATATATCCTTTTTCACCATAGCCCACTATGGGCTTCCAAATATCACTTTGAAAATTCCACAAGAACAGTCTTAGCGGAAGGCATCTGGAGGGGAAAGCTGTACCTCTGTGAGATGAATTAACAGAACACAAAGCAGTTTCTCAGAAAGCTTCTTTCCAGTTTTTAACTGAAGATATTCCTTTTTCACCGTAGCCCACTATGGGCTGCCAAATATCACTTAGCAAATTCCACAAGAACAGTCTTAGCGAACGGCTTCTTTAGGGAAAAGCTGTAACGCTGTGTGATGAATTTACAGAACACAAAGCAGTTTCTCAGAAAGCTTCTTTCCAGCTTTTAACTGAACATATTTCCTTTTTCACCGTAGCCCTCTATAGGCTTCCAAATATAACTTTGAAAATTCCACAAGAAGAGTCTTAGCGAAAGGCTTCTTGAGGGGAAAGCTGTAACTCTGTGAGATGAATTAACAGAACAGGTTTCTCAGAAAGCTTCTTTCCAGTTTTTAAGTGAAGATATTTCCATTTTCACCATAGCCCTCTATGAGCTTCCAAATATCATTTTGCAAATTTCACAACAACAGTCTTAATGAACGACTTCTTGAGGGGAAAGCTATAACTCTGTGAGATGAATTAACGGAACGCAAAGCAGTTTCTCAAAAACCTTCTTTTCAGTTTTTATCTTAGGATATATCCTTTTTCACCATAGCCCTCTATTGTTTTCCAAATATCACTTTGCAAATTCCACGAGAACAGTCTTAGCGAAAGGCTTCTTGAGGGGAAACTGTAGCTCTGTGAGATCAATTCACAGATCACAAAGAAGTTTCTCAGAAAGCTACTTGCACACATTTAGTGGCGGATATTTCCTTTGGACCTATAGTCTTCAAAGAGATCCGAAGTAACATTTCTCAGATTCCACAGAAATAAGGCTAGCCAACAGTTCTACGAAATACAGCTGTATCTCAGTGACAGGAAATCGTATATCACAAAGCAGTTCCTCAGAAAGCTTCTTTTCACTTTTTAACTGAAGCTATATCCTTTTTCACCATAGCGATCTTTGGACTTCCAAAGACCACTTTGCAAATTCCACAAGAACAGTCTTGGTGAAAGGCTTCTTGAGGGGAAAGCTGTAACTCTGTGAGATGAACTAAGAGAACACAAATCCGTTTCTCAGAAAGCTTCTTTCCAGTTTTTAACTGAAGATATTTCCTTTTTCACCATAGCCCTCTATGGGCTTCCAAATATCACTTTGCAATTTCCACAAGGACAGTCTTACCGAGAGGCTTCTTGAGGGGAAAGCTGTAACTCTGTGCGATGAATTAACAGAAGAGAAATCAGTTTCTCAGAAAGCTTCTTTTCAGTTTTTTTCTTAGGATATTTGCTTTTTCATCATAGCCCGCTGTGGGTTTCCAAATTTCACTTTGCAAATTCCACAAGAACACTCTTAGCGAAAGGCTTCTTGAGGGCAAAGCTGTAACTCTGTGAGATGAATTAACAGAACACAAAGCAGTTTCTCAGAAAGCTTCTTTCCAGTTCTTAAGGAAAGTTATTTCCATTTTCACCATAGCCCTCTATGGGCTTCCAAATATTACTTTCAAAATTTCCCAAGAACAGTCTTAGTGAACGGATTCTTGAGGGGAAAGCTGTAACTCTGTGAGATGAATTAACAGAACACAAAGCAGTTTCTCAGAAAGCTCCTTTCCAGTTTTTAACTGAAGATATTTTCTTTTCCACCGTAGCCCTCTATGGGCTTCCAAATATCACATTGCAAATTGCAGAAGAACAGTCTTAGCGAAAGGCTTTTTGAGGGGAATGCTGTAATTCTGTAAGATGAATTAAGAGAACACAAAGCAGTTTCACCAAAGCTTCTTTCTAGTTTCTATGTTAGAATGTTTCCTTTTTCACCATAGCCCACAATGGGCTTCCAAATATCACTTTGCAAATTCCACAAGAAGAGTCTTAGTGAAAGGCTTCTTGAGGGGAAATCTGTAACTCTATGAGATGAATTAACAGAACACAAAGCAGTTTCTCAGAAAGCTTCTTTCCAGTTTTTTAACTGAAGATACTTCCTTTATCACCTTAGCCCTCTAAGGACTTCCAAATATCACTTTGCAAATTCCACAAGAACATTCTTTGCGAAAGGCTTCTTGAAGGGAAAGCTGTAACCCTGTGAGATGAATTAACAGAACACAAAGCAGTTTCTAAGAAAGCTTCTTTCCAGTTTTCAACAGACGCTATTTCCTTTTTCACCTTAGCCCTCTAAGGGCTTCCAAATATCACTTTGCAAATTCCACAAGAACAGTCTTTGCGAAAGGCTTCTTGAGGGGAAAGCTGTAACTGTGTGTGATGAATTAACAGAACACAGAGCAGTTTCTCACAAAGCTCCTTTCCAGTTTTTAACTGAGACACATTTCCTTTTTCACCACAGACCTCTACTGGCTTTCAAATATCACTTTGCAAATTCCACAAGAACATTCTTAGTGAACGGCTTCTTGAGGGGAAAGCTGTAACTCTGTGGGATGAATTAACAGAACACAAAGCAATTTCTCAGAAAGCTTCCTTCCAATTTCTATCTGAGGACATTTCCTTTTTCACCATAGCCCTCTATGTGCTTCGAAACATCACTTTGAAAATTCCACAAGAACAGTCTTAGCGAAAGGCTTCTTGAGGGGAACGCTTTAACACTGTGAGATGAATTAACAGAACCCAAAGTAGTTTCTCAGAAAGCTTCTTTTAAGTTTTTATCTGAGGACAGTTCCTTTTTCACCTTAGACCTCTCTGGCTTCCAAATATCACTTTGTAAATTCCACAAGAACGGTCTTAGGAAAGGCTTCTTGAGGGGAAATCTGTAACTCTGTGAGGTGAATTAACAGAACACAAGCAGTTTTTCAGAAAGTTTCTTTACAGTTTTTTACTGAAGATATTTCCTTTTTAACCGTAGCCCACTATGGGCTTCCAAATATCACTTTTCAAATTCCTCAAGAACAGTATTACTGAACGGATTCTTGAAGGTAAAGCTGCCACTCTGCGAGATGAATTAACAGAACACAAAGCAGTTTCTCAGAAAGCTTCTTTTTAGTTTTTATCTTAGGATATTTCCTTTTTCACCATAGCCCTCTTTGGGCTTCCAAATATCACTTTGCACATTCTCCAAGTACAGTCTTCGTGAACGGCTTCTTGAGGGGAAAGCTGTAACACGGTAGATGAATTAACAGAACAAAAAGAAGTTTCTCAGAATGCTTCTATTCAGTTTTTATCTTAGGATACTTCACTTTTCACCATAGCCCTCTATGGGCTTCTAAGTATCACATTTCAAATTCCACAAGAACTGTCTTAGTAAACGGCTTCATTAGGGGAAAGCTGTAAATCTGTGAGATGAATTCACAGAACACAAAGCAATTTCTCAGAAAGCTTCTTTTCAGTTTTTATCATAAGATATTTCCTTTCTCACCATAGCCCTCAATGGGCTTCCAAATCACACTTTGCAAATTCCACAAGAACAGTCTTCGTGAACGGCTTCTTTAGAGGAAAGCTGTAACACTGTGAGATGAATTAAAAGAACACAAAGCAGTTTCTCAGACAGCTTCTTGCCAGTTTTAAATGAAGATATTTCCTTTTTTACCGTAGCCCTTTAAGGGGTTGCAAATATCACTTTGCATATTCCACAAGAACAGTCTTAGTGAACGACTTCTTTAGGGCAAAGCTGTAACTCAGTGAGGTGAATTAACAGAACACAAAGCAGTTTCTCACAAAGCTTCTTATCAGTTTTTGTGTTAGGATATTTCCTTTTTAACCATAGCCCTCTATGGGCTTTCAAATATCACTTTGCAAATTCCACAAAAACAGTCTTAACGAAAGGCTTCCTGAGAGGAAATCTGTAACTCTGTGAGATGAATTAACAGACCATAAAACAGTTTCTCAGAAAGCTTCTTTCCAGTTTTCAACTGAAGATATTTCCTTTTCACCATAGCCCTCTATGGGCTTCCAAATATCACTTTGCAAATACCAGAAGAACAGTCTCAGCGAAGGGCTTATTGAAGGGAAAGCTGTAACTCTGTGAGATGAATTCACAGAACACAAAGAAGTTTCTCAGAAAGCTTCTTTCTCACTTTTAGCGGTCGATATTTCCTTTGTCCCGATAGTTTTCAAAGGGATCCGAAATAACAGTTCTCAGATTCCACAGTAATAAGGCTAGAAAACAGCTCTGCGAAACACAGCTGTAACTCAGTGAGTGGAATTCACATATCACAAACCAGTTTCTCTGAAAGCCTATTTTCCGTTTTTAACTGAAGAAATATCCTTTTTCACCATAGCCATCTATCGGTTTCCAAATATCACTTTGAAAATTCCACAAGAACAGTCTTAGCGAAAGGCTTCTTGAGGGGAAAGCGGTAACTCTGTGAGATGAATTAACAGACCACAAAGCAGTTTCTCAGAAAGCTTCTTTCCAGTCTTTAACTGAAGATATTTCCTTTTTCCCCATAGCCCTCTATGGGCTTCCAAATGTCACTTTGCAAATTCCACAAGAACAGTCTTAGCGAAAGCCTTCTTGAGGGAAAAGCTGTAACTCTGTGAGATGAATTAACAGAAAACAAAGCAGTTTCTCAGAACGCTTCTTTCCAGTTTTCAACTGAAGGTATTTCCTTTTTCACCATAGCCCTCTATGGGCTTCCAAATACCACTTTGCAAAATACACAAGAAGAGTCTTAGTGAACGGCTTCTTCAGGGGAAAGCTGTAAATCTGTGAGATGAATTAACATATCACAAAGCAGTTTCTCAGAAAGCTTCTTTGCAGTTTTTATCTTAGGATATTTCCTTTTTCACCATAGCTCTCTATGGGCTTCCAAATATCACATTGCAAATTCCACAAGAACAATCTTAGCGAAAGGCTTCTTGAGGGGAAAGCTGTAAGTTTGTGAGATGAATTAACAGAACTCAAAGCAGTTTCTCAGAAAGTTTCTTTCCAGTTTTTATCTGAAGATATTTCCTTTTCACAATCGCCCTCTATGGGCTTCAAATATCACTTTGCAAACTCCACAAGAGCAGTCTTAGTGGTCGATTTCTTGAGGGGAAAACTGTAACTCTGTGAGATGAATTAACAGAACACAATGTAGTTTCTCAGAAAGCTTCTTTGCGGTTTTTATCTGAGGACACTTCCTTTTTCACCATAGCCCTCTATGGGCATTCCAATATCACTTTGCAGATTCCACAAGAACAGTCTTAGTGAAGGACTTCCTGAGGGGAAAGCTGTAACTCTGTGAGAAGAATTAACAGAACACAAAGCCGTTTCTCAGAAAGCTTCCTTTCAATTTTTATCTTAGGATATTTCCGTTTTCACCATAGTTCTCTAAGCGCTTCCAAATATCACTTTGCAAATTCCACAAAAGCATACTTAGCGAAAGGCTTCTAGAGGGGAAAGCTGTAACTCTGTGAGTTGAAATAACAGAACACAAAGCAGTTTCTCAGAAATCTTCTTTCCAGTTTTTAACTGAAGTTATTTCCTTTTCCACCATAGCCCTCTATGGGCATCCAAATATCACATTTCAAATTCCACACGAACAGTCTTAGTTGAAGGGCTCCTTGAGGGGAAAGCTGTATCACTGTGAGATGAATTAACAGAACACAAAGCGGTTTCTCAGAAAGCTTCTTTCCAGTTTTTAACTGTAGATATCTCCTTTTAACTCTAGCCCTCTGTGTATTTCCAAATATCACTTTGCAAATTCCACAAGAACAGTCTTAGTGAACCACTTCTTGCGGGGAAAGGAGTCAATCTGTGAGATGAATTAACAGAACACAAAGCCGTTTTTCAGAAAGCTTGTTTCTGTTTTTTAACTGAAGATATTTTCTTTTTCACCCTTAGCCCTCTTTGGGCTGCGAAATATCATTTTGCAAATTCCGCAAGAACAGTCTTCGTGAATGGCTTCTTGAGGGGCAAGTCTGTGAGATGAATTAACAGAACACAAAGCAGTTTCTCAAAAAGCTTCTTTCCTGTTTTTATCTGAAAATATTTCCTTTTCACCGTAGCCCTAAAGTCCCCAAGAACAGTCTTACCGAAAGCCTTCTTGAGGGGAAAGCTGAAACTCGGAGAGATGAATTCACAGATCACAAATAAGTTTCTCAGAAAGCTTCTTTCTCACAGTTAACGGTGGATATTTTCTTTAATCTTATAGTCTTCAAAGGGATACGAAATAACAGTTCTCATATTACACAGAAATAAGGCTAGCAAACAGCTCTATGAAGTACAGCTGTAGCTCAGTGAGTGGAAGTCACATATCACAAAGCAGTTCCTCTGAAACCTTTTTTTCAGTTTTTAACAGAAGATATATCCTTTTTCACCATAGCCCACTATGGGCTTCCAAATATCACTTTGAAAATTCCACAAGAACAGTCTTAGCGGAAGGCATCTGGAGGGGAAAGCTGTACCTCTGTGAGATGAATTAACAGAACACAAAGCAGTTTCTCAGAAAGCTTCTTTCCAGTTTTTAACTGAAGATATTCCTTTTTCACCGTAGCCCACTATGGGCTGCCAAATATCACTTAGCAAATTCCACAAGAACAGTCTTAGCGAACGGCTTCTTTAGGGAAAAGCTGTAACGCTGTGTGATGAATTTACAGAACACAAAGCAGTTTCTCAGAAAGCTTCTTTCCAGCTTTTAACTGAACATATTTCCTTTTTCACCGTAGCCCTCTATAGGCTTCCAAATATAACTTTGAAAATTCCACAAGAAGAGTCTTAGCGAAAGGCTTCTTGAGGGGAAAGCTGTAACTCTGTGAGATGAATTAACAGAACAGGTTTCTCAGAAAGCTTCTTTCCAGTTTTTAAGTGAAGATATTTCCATTTTCACCATAGCCCTCTATGAGCTTCCAAATATCATTTTGCAAATTTCACAACAACAGTCTTAATGAACGACTTCTTGAGGGGAAAGCTATAACTCTGTGAGATGAATTAACGGAACGCAAAGCAGTTTCTCAAAAACCTTCTTTTCAGTTTTTATCTTAGGATATATCCTTTTTCACCATAGCCCTCTATTGTTTTCCAAATATCACTTTGCAAATTCCACGAGAACAGTCTTAGCGAAAGGCTTCTTGAGGGGAAACTGTAGCTCTGTGAGATCAATTCACAGATCACAAAGAAGTTTCTCAGAAAGCTACTTGCACACATTTAGTGGCGGATATTTCCTTTGGACCTATAGTCTTCAAAGAGATCCGAAGTAACATTTCTCAGATTCCACAGAAATAAGGCTAGCCAACAGTTCTACGAAATACAGCTGTATCTCAGTGACAGGAAATCGTATATCACAAAGCAGTTCCTCAGAAAGCTTCTTTTCACTTTTTAACTGAAGCTATATCCTTTTTCACCATAGCGATCTTTGGACTTCCAAAGACCACTTTGCAAATTCCACAAGAACAGTCTTGGTGAAAGGCTTCTTGAGGGGAAAGCTGTAACTCTGTGAGATGAACTAAGAGAACACAAATCCGTTTCTCAGAAAGCTTCTTTCCAGTTTTTAACTGAAGATATTTCCCTTTTCACCATAGCCCTCTATGGGCTTCAAAATATCAATTTGAAAATAACACAAGATCACTCTTAGTGAACGGCTTTTTGTTCGGAAAGCTGTAACTCTCTGAGATGAATTAACAAAACACAAAGCAGTCTCTCAGAAAGCTTCTTTTCAGTTTTTTATCTTACGATATTTCGTTTTTCACCATAGTTCTCTAAGCACTTCCAAATATCACTTTGCAAATTTCACAAGAACAGTCTTAGTGAACGACTTCTTGAGGGGAATGCTGTAACTCTGTGAGATGGATTAACAGAACACAAAGCAGTTTCTCAGAAACATTCTTTCCACTTTTTAACTGAAGATATTTCCTTTTTCCCCATAGCACTCTATGGGCTTCCAAATATCACTTTGCAAAATCCACAAGAACAGTCTTAGGGAACGGTTTCTTGAGGGGAAAGCTGTAAGTCTGTGAGATGAATTCAGAGAACACAAAGCAGTTTCTAAGAAATTTTCTTTTCAGTTTTTATCTTAAGATATTTGCTTTATAACCATAGATCTCTATGGTTTTCCAAATATCTTTTTCCAAATTCCACAAAAACAGCTTTAGCGAATGTTTTCTTGAGGGGAAAGCCGTAATTCTGTGAGATGAATTAACAGAACACAAAGCAATTTCTCAGAAAGCTTCTTTCCAGTTTTTATCTGAAGATATTTCCTTTACACCGTAGTCCTCTATGGGCTTCCAAATATCACTTTGCAAATTCCACAAGAACAGTCTTAGTGAACGACTTCTTGAGGGGAAAGCAGTAATTCTATAAGATGAATTAACAGAACACAAAGTCGTTTCTCAGAAAGCTTCTTTTCAGTTCTTATCTTAGGAAATTTCTTTTTCACCACAGCCCTCTATGGGCTTCCAAATATCACTTTGCAAATTCCACAAGAACAGTCTTAGTGGAATGCTTCTTGAGGGGAAAGCTGTAACACTGTCAGATGAAATAACAGAACACAAAGCAGTTTTTCAGAAAACTTTTTCCAGTTTATAACTGAAGATGTTTCCTTTTTCACCATAGCCCCCTTTGGGTTTCCAAATATCACTTTGAAAATTCCACAAGAACGGTCTTAGTGAACGGTTTCTGGAGGGCAAAGCTGTAACTCTGTGAGATGAATTAACGGAACACAAAGCAGTTTCTCAAGAAGCTTCTTTCTAGTTTTCATCAGAGGACATTTCCTTTTTCACCATAGCCCTCTATGGGCTTCCAAATATCACTTTGCAAATTCCACAAGAACAGTCTTAGAGAAAGTCTTCTTGAGGGGAAACTGAAACTCTGTGCAATGAATTAACAGAACACAAAACAGTTTCTCAGAAAGCCTCTTTTCAGTTTTTATCTTAGGATATTTCCTTTTTCACCATAGACCTCCATGGGCTTTGAAAAATCACTTTCAAATTCCACAAGAAAAGTCTTTGCGAAAGACTTCTTGAGGGGAAAGCTGTAACTCTGTGAGATGAATTAACAGAAAACAAAGCAGTTTCTCAGAAAGCTTCTATACAGTTTCTAACTGAAGATATTCCTTTTTTCACCATAACCCTATATGGGCTTCCAAATATCACTTTGCGAATTACACAAGAACAGTTTTAGCGAAAGACTTCTCGAGGGGGTAAGCTGTAACTCTGTGAGATGAATTAACAGAACACAAAGCAGTTTCTCAGAAAGCTTCTTTCCAGTTTTTAACGGAAGATATTTCCTTTTTCACCATAGCGCTCTATGGGCTTCCAATATCACTTTGCAAAATCCACAAGAAGAATCTAAGAGAATGGCTTCTTCCTGGGAAAGCAGTAACTCTGTGAGATGAAGTAACAGAACACAGAGCAGTTTCTCAGAAAGCTTCTTTCCAGTTTTTAACGGATGATATTTCCTTTTTCACCGTAGCCCTCTATAGGCTTCCAAATATCACTTTGAAAATTCCACAAGAAGAGTCTTCGCGAAAGTCTTCTACAGGGGAAAGCTGTAACTCTGTGAGATGAATTAAGAGAACACAAAGTAGTTTCTCAGAATGATTCTTTTCGGTTTTTATCTTAGGATATTTCCTTTTTCACCTTAACCCTCTATGGGCTTGAAAATATCACCATGAAAATTCCAAAAGAACAGTCTTAGCGAAAGGCTTCTTGAGGTGAAAGCAGTGACTCTGTGAGATGAATTAACAGAACACAGAGCAGTTTCTCAGAAAGCTTCTTTCCAGTTTTTAACGGAAGATATTTCCTTTTTCACCATAGACCTCTAGGGGCTTCGAAATATCACTTTGCCAATTCCACTAGAAGAGTCTTAGCAAAAGGCTTCCTGAGGGGAAAGCAGTAACTGTGAGATGAATTACCCGAACACAAAGCAGTTTCTCAGAAAATTCTTTCCAGTTTTTAAGGGTAGATTCTACTTTTTCACCATAATCCTCTATCGGCTTCCAAATATCACTTTACAAATTCCACAAGAAGAGTCTTAGCGAAAGACTTCTTGAGAGGAACGCAGTAACTCTGTGAGATGAATTAACAGAACACAAAGCAATTTCTCAGAAAGCTTCTTTCCAGTTTTTAACGGAAGATATTTCCTTTTTCACCCTAGCGCTCTATGGGCTTCCAATATCACTTTGCAAAATTCACAAGAAGAATCTTAGAGAATGGCTTCTTCCTGGAAAAGCAGTAACTCTGTGAGATGAATTAACAGAACACAGAGCAGTTTCCCAGAAAGCTTCTTTCCAGTTTTTAACGGAAGATATTTCCTTTATTCCCATAGCCCTCTAAGGGCTTCCAAATATCAGTTACCATATTCCAGAAGAACAGCCTTAACGAAAGGCTTCTTGAAGGGAAACCTATAACTCTGTGAGATGAATTAACAGAATACAAAGCAGTTTCTCAGAAACCTTCTTTCCAGTTTTTCCGAAAGATATTTCCTTTTTCACCATAGCCCTCTATGGGATTCCACATATCACTTTGGAAATTCCACAAGAACAGCCTTAGCGAAAGGCTTTTTGAAGGGAAAGCTGTAACTCTGTGAGATGAATTAACAGAACACAAAGCAGTTTCTCAGAAAGCTTCTTTTAAGTTTTTAATGGAAGATATTTCCTTTTTCACCATAGCCCTCTATTTCCTTCCAAATATCACTTTGCCAATTCCACAAGAAGAGCCTTAGCGAAAGGCTTCTTGAAGGGAAAGTTGTAAGTCTGTGAGATGAATTAACAGAACGCAAAGCAGTTTCTCAGAAAGCTTCTTTCCAATTTTTAACAGAAGATATTTCCTTTTTCACCGTAGCCCTCTAGGGGCTTCCTAATAATACTTTGAAAATTCCACAAGAACAGCCTTAGCGAAAGGCTTTTTGAAGGGAAAGCTGTAACTCTGTGAGATGAATTAACAGAACACAAAGCAGTTTGTCAGAAAGCTTCTTTCAATTTTTTACTGAAGATATTTACTTTTCACCATAGTCACTCTATGGGCTTCCAAATATCACTTTGGTAATTCCACGAGAACAGCCTTAGCGAAAGTCTTCTTGAAGGGAAAGCTGTAAATCTGTGACATGAATTAACAGAACACAAAGCAGTTTCTCAGAATGCTTCTTTTCATTTTTTAACTTAGGATATTTCCTTTTTCACCGTAGCCCTCTATGGGCTTCCAAATATCACTTTGCAAATTCCACAAGAACAGTGTTAGCGAAAGGCTTCTGAAGGGGAAAGCTGTAACTATGTGAGGTGAACTATCAGAACACAAAGCAGTTTCTCAGCAAGCTTCCTTCCAGTTTTTAACGGAAGATATTTCCTTCTTCACCATAGCCCTCTATGGACTTCCTAATATCACTTTAGAAATTCCACAAGAACAATCTTAGCGAAAGGCTTCTTGAGGGGAAACGTGTAACTCTGTGAGATGAATTAATAGGACACAAAGCAGTCTCTCAGAAAGCTTCTTTCCAGTTTTTAACAGAAGCTCTTTCCTTTTTCACCATAGCCCTCTATGGGCTTCCAAATATCACTTTCCATATTCCACAAGAACAGTCTTATCGAATGGCTTCTTGAGGAGAAAGCTGTAATTCTGTGAGATGAATTAACAGAACACTAAGCAGTTTCTCAGACAGCCTCTTTCCAGTTTTTAACAGAAGATAGTTCTTTTTTTACCATAGCCCTCTATGGCCTTCCAAATATCATTTTGCAAATTCCACAAGAAAAGCCTTAGCAAAAGGCTTCTTGAGGGGAAAGCTGTAACTCTGTGAGATGAATTAACAGAACACAAAGCATTGTCTCAGAAGGCTTCATTCCAGTTTTTAACTGAAGATATTTCCTTTTTCAACTTAGCCCTCTATGGGATTCCAAATATCACATTGAAAATTCCACAAGAACAGTCTTACCGAAAGGCTTCCTGAGGGGAAAGATGTAACACTGTGAGATGAATTAATAGAACACAAACAGTTTCTCAGACAGCTTCTTTCCAGTTTTTAACTGAAGATATTTAATTTATCACCATAGCCCTCTACGGGCTTCCAAATATCACTTTGTAAATTCCACAAGAACAGCCTTAGAGAAAGTCTTCTTGAAGGTAAAGCTGTAAGTCTGTGAGTTGAATTAAGAGGACACAAAACAGTTTCTCAGAAAGTTTCTTTCCAGTTTTTTAACGGAAGATATTTCCTTTTTCACCATAGCCCTCTGTGGGCTTCAAAATATCACTTTCTAAATTTCACAAGAATAAACTTAGCGAAAGGCTGCTTGAAGGGAAAGCTGTAACTCTGTGAGATGAATTAACAGAACACAAGGTAGTTTCTCAGAAAACTTCTTTACAGTTTTTAACGGAAGATATTTCCTTTTTCTCCATAGCCCTCTATGGGTTGCCAAATATCACTTTGCAAATTCCACAGGAACAGTCTTAGCGAAAGGATTCTTGAGAGGAAAGCTGTAACTCTGTGCGAAGAATTCACAGAACACAAAGTAGTTTCTCAGAAAGCTTCTTTCCAGTTTTTTACAGAAGATATTTCAATTTTCATCATAACCTCTATTGGCTTACATATATCACTTTGCCAATTCCACAAGAACAGCCTTAGCGAAAGGCTTTTTGAAGGGAAAGCTGTAACTCTGTGAGAAAAATTAACAGACAACAAAGCAGTTTCTCAGAAAGCTTCTTTCCAGTTTTTTACGGAAGATATTTCCTTTTTCACCTCATTCCTCTATGGGCTTCCAAATATCACTTTGCAAATTCCACAAGAACAGCCTTAGCGAAAGGCTTCTTGAGGGGAAAGCTGTAAATATGTGACATGAATTAACAGAACACAAAGCAGTTTCTGAGAAAGTTTCTCTCCAGTTTTTAACTGAACATATTTCCTTTTTCACTGTAGCCCTCTATGGGCTTCCAAATATTACTTTGCCAATTTTACAACAACAGCCTTAGCAAAAGGCTTCTTGAAAGGAAAGCAGTAACACTGTGAGATGAGTTATCAAAACACGAAGCAGTTTCTCAGAATGCTTCTTTTCAGTTTTTATCTTAGGATAATTCCTTTTTCACAATAGCCCTCTATGGGCTTCAAAATATCAATATGCAAATTGCTCAAGAACAGTGTCAGCAAAAGAATTCTTGAGGGCAATGCTGTAACTCTGTGAGAAGAAATCACAGAACACAAAGCAGTTTCTCAGAAAGCTTCTTTCCAGTTTTTTACGGAAGACATTTCCTTTTTCACCATAGCCCTCTATGGGCTTCCAAATATCACTTTGCCAATTCCACAAGAACAGCCTTAGCGATAGGCTTCTTGAGGGGAATGATATAATTCTGTGAGATGAATTAACAGAACACAAAGTAGTTTCTCAGACGGCTTCT
Organism: Chlorocebus sabaeus; assembly: GCF_047675955.1. Taxonomy (NCBI): domain Eukaryota; kingdom Metazoa; phylum Chordata; class Mammalia; order Primates; family Cercopithecidae; genus Chlorocebus; species Chlorocebus sabaeus. The sequence goes on along the minus strand of NW_027327914.1, from coordinate 643,172 downwards.
TTCCAGTTTTTAACTGAAGATATTTCCTTTTTCAAAATAGCCCTCTATGGGCTTCCAAATATCACTTTGCAAATTCCAAAGGAACAGCCCTAGCGAAAGGCTTCTTGAAGTGAAAGCTGTAACTCTGTGAGATGGACTAACAGAACACAAAGCAGTTTCTCAGAAAGCTTCTTTCCAGTTTTTTACGGAAGATATTTCCTTTTTCACCTCAGCCCTCTGTGGGCTTCCAAATATCACTTTGCAAATTCCACAGGAACAGCCTTAGCGAAAGGCTTCTTGAGGGGAAAGCTGTAACTCTGTGACATGAATTAGCAGAACACAAAGCAGTTTCTCAGAAAGCTTCTTTTCAGTTTTTATCTTAGGATATTTCCATTTTCACCATAGTCCTCTATGGGCTTCCAAATATCACTTTGCAAATCCCACAAGAACAGCCTTAGCGACAGGTTTCTTGAGTGCAAAGCTGTTACGCGGTGAGATGTCATCCACGAACACACGGCAGTTTCTCAGAAAGCATTTTTCAAGTTTTTAACGGTAGATATTTCCTTTTTCACCGTAGCCCTCTGTGGGCTTCCAAATATCACTTTGCAAATTTCACAAGAGCAGCCTTAGTGAACGGATTCTTGAGGGTAAAGCTGTACCTCAGTGAGATGAACTAACAGAACACAAAGCATTGTCTCAGAAAGCTTCTTTTCGGTTTTTATCTTAGGATATTTCCATTTTCACCATAGCCCTCTATGGGCTTCCAAATATCACTTTGCAAATTCCACAAGAACAGTCTTAGCAGAAGGCTTGTGGAGGAGAAAGCTCTAACTCTGTGAGATGAATTAACAGAACACAAATCAGTTTCTAAGAAAGCTTCTTTCCAGTTTTTACGGAAGATATTTCCTTTTACACCATAGCCCCCTAGGGGCTTCAAAATATCACTTTGCAAATCCCACAAGAACAGTCTTAGCGAAGGGATTATTGAGGAGGGAGCTGTAAGTCTCTGAGATGAATTAACAGAACACAAAGCAGTTTCTCAGAAAGCCTCTTTCCAGGTTTTAACTGAAGATATTTCCTTTTTCACCATAGCCCTCTATGGTCTTCCAAATATCACTTTGCAAATCACACAGTAACAGTCTTAGCGAAAGGCTTCTGGAAGGGATAGCTGTAACCCTGTGAGATGAAATAACAGAACACAAAGCAGTTTCTCAGAAAGCTTCTTTCCAGTTTTTAACTGAAGATATTTCCTTTTTCACCGTAGTCCTCTAAGGGCTTTCAAATATCACTTTGCAAATTCCACACCAACAGTCTTAGCGAAAGTCTTCTTCAGGGGAAAGCTGTAAAACTTTGAGATGAATTAATAGAACACAAAGCCATTTCTCAGAAAGCTTCTTTCCAGTTTTTAAGGGAAGAGATTTCCTTTTAAACCATAGCCCTCCAGGGGCTTCCAAATATCACCTTGCAAATTACACAAGAACAGTCTTAGCGAAAGGATTCTTGATGGGAAAGCTGTAACTATGTGAGATGAATTAACAGAACACAAAGCAGTTTCTCAGAAAGCTTCTTTCCAGTTTTTAACTGAAGATATTTCCTTTTTCATCATAGCCCTCTGTGGGCTTCAAAATATCACTTTGTAAATAACATAAAAAGGGTCTTAGCGAAGGGCTTCTTGAGGGGATAGCTGCAACTCTGTGAGATGAATTAACGGAACACATAGCCATTTCTGAGAAAGTTTCTTTCCAGTTTTCAATGGAAGAGATTTCCTTTTTCACCATAGCCCTCTATGTGCTTCAAAATATCACTTTGCAAATTCCACAAGAACAGTCTTAACGACAGGCTTCTTGAGGGGAAATCTATAACTCTGTGAGATGAATTAACAGAACACAAAGCAGTTTCTCATAATGTTTCCTTCCACTTTTTAATTAAAGATAATTACTTTTTCAACATAGGCCTCTATGGGCATCCAAATATCACTTTGCAAATTCCACAAGAACAGTCCTAGCGAAAGTCTTCTTCAGGGGAAAGCTGTAATTCTGTGAGATGAATTAACAGAACACAAAGCAGTTTCTCAAAAGGCTAATTTCCAGTTTTTAACTGAAGATATTTCCTTTTTCACTGTAGCCCTCTTTGGGTTTCCAAATATAACCTTGCAAACTCCACAAGAATAGTCTAAGCGAAAGGCTTCTTGAGGAGAAAGCTGTAACTCTGTGAAATGAATTAACAGAACACAAAGCCATTTCTCAGAAACCTTCTTTCCAGTTTTTAATGAAGAGACTGCCTTTTTCACCATAGACCTCTATGGGCTTCCAAATATCACTTTGAAAATTCCACAAGAACAGTCTTAGCGAAAGGCTTCTTGAGGGGAAAGCTGTAACCCTTTGAGATGAATTAACAGAACACAAAGCAATTTCTCAGAAAGCTACCATCTTAGTGAAAGGCTTCTTGAGGTGAAAGCAGTGACTCTGTGAGATGAATTAACAGAACACAAAGCAATTTCTCAGAAAGCTTCTTTCCAGTTTTTAATGGAAGATATTTCCTTTTTCAACATAGCCCAATATGGGCTTCCAAATATCACTTTGCAAACTCCACAAGAACAGACTTAGCGAAAGGATTCTTGAAGGGAAAGCTGTAACACTGTGAGATGAATTAACAGAACACAAAGCATTTTTTCAGAAAGCTTCTTTCCAGTTTTTAACGGGAGATATTTTCTTTTTCACCATAGCCCTCTATGCGATTCCAAATATCACTTTGCCAATTCCACAAGAACAGACTTAGCGAAAGGCTTCTTGAGGGGAAAGCTGTAGCTCTGTGAGATGAATTAACAGAACACAAAGCAGTTTCTCAGACAGCTTCCTTCCAGTATTTAACTGAGGATATTTCCTTTTTCACCATACCCCTCTATGGGCTTGCAAATATCACTTTCCAAATTCCACAAGAACAGTCTTAGCGAAAGGATTCTTGAGGGGAAAGCTGTAACTCTTTGAGATGTATTAACAGAACACATAGCAGTATCTCAGACAGCTTCTTTCCAGTTTTTAACTGAAGATATTCCCTTTTTCACTGTAACCCTCTATGGGCTTCCAAATATCCGTTTCCAAATTCCACAAGAACAGCCTTAGCGAAAGGCTTCTTTCAGGGAAAGCTGTAACTCTGTGAGATGAATTAACAGAACACGAAGCAGTTTCTCAGAACGCTTCTTTCCAGTTTTTAACGGAAGATATTTCCGTTTTCCCCATATCTCTCTGGGATTCCAAATATCACTTTGCAAATTCCACAAGAACTGTCTTAGCGAAAGGATTCTGGAGGGGAAATCTGTAACTCTGTGAGATGAATTAACAGAACACAAAGCAGTTTCTCAGAAATCTTCTTTCCAGTTTTTAACGGAAGATATTTCCTTTTTCACCAGAGCCCCCTATAGGCTTCCAAATATCACTTTGCAAATTCCACAAGAACAGTCTTAGCGAGAGACTTCTTGAGGGGAAAGCTGTATCTCTGTGAGATGAATTAACAGAACACAAAGCAGTTTCTCAGAAGTCTTCTTTCCAGTTTTTAACGGATGATATTTCCTTTTTCACCGTAGATTTCAATGGGCTTCCAAATAACACTTTGCAAATTCCACAAGAACAGTCTTTGAGAAAAGCTTCTTGTGGGAAAATCTGTAACTCTGTGAGATGAATTAACGGAACACAAAGCAGTTTCTCAGAAACCTTCTTTCCATTTTTCCACTAAAGATATTTCCTTTTTCACCATAGCCCTCTATTGGCTTCCAAATATCACTTTGCAAATTCCACAAGAACAGTCCTAGCGAAAAATTTCTTGAGGGGAAAGCTGTAACTCGGTGTGATGTATTAACAGAACACATGGCAGTTTCTCAGAATGCTTCTTTCCAGTTTTAAACGGAAGATATTTACTTATCAATATAGCCCTCTGGTCTTCCAAATATCTCTTTGCAAATTACACAAGAACAGCCTTCGTGAACGGCTTCTTGAGGGGAAAGCTGAAACTCTGTGAGATGAACTAACAGAACACAAAGCAGATTCTCAGAAAGCTTCTTTTCGGTTTTTATCTTAGGATATGTCCACTTTCAAAATAACCATGTATGGGCTTCCAAATATCACTTTTCTAATTCCACAAGAACAGTCTTAGCGAAAGGCTTCTTGAGGGGAAAGCTCTAACTCTTTGAGATGAATTAACAGAACACAAAGCAGTTTCTCAGAAAGCTTCTTTTCAGTTTTTTTCTTAGGATATTTCCTTTTTCAGAATAGCACCTATGTTCTTCCAAATATCACTTTGCAAATTCCAAAAGAAAATTCTTAGCGAAAGGTTTCTTGAGGGGAATGCTGTAACTCTGTGAGTTGAATTAACAGAACACAAAGCAGTTTCTCAGAAAGCTTCTTTTCAGTTTTTATCATAGGATATTTCCTTTTTCACCATAGCCCTCTATGGGTTTCCAAATATCACTTTGCAAATCCCACAAGAACAGTCTTATCGAAAGGCTTCTTGAAGGGAAAGCTGTAATTCTGTGAGATGAATTATCAGAACACAAAGCAGTTTCTCAGAAAGCTTCTTTCCAGTTTTTAACTGAAGATATTCCCTTTTTCACCGAAGCCCTCTTGGGGCTTCCAAATATCACATTGCAAATTCCACAAAAACACTCTTAGCGAATGAGTTCTGTAGGGGAATGCTGTAACTCTGTTAGATAAATTAACAGAACAGAAAGCAGTGTCTCAGAAATCTTCTTCCTAGTTTTTAACGGAAGATATTTCCTTTTTCTCCATATCCCACTATGGGCTTCCAAATATCACTTTGCAAATTCCACAAAACAGACTTACCGAAAATCTTCTTGAGAAGAAAACTATAACTCTGTGAGATAAATTACTACAACACAAAGCAGTTTCTCAGTAAGTTTCTTTCCAAGTTTTAACTGAAGATATTTCCTTTTTCATCATGGCCCTCTATTGGCTTCCAAATATCACTTTGCAAATTGCACAAGAACAGTCTTAGCGAATGGCTTTTGAGGGAAAATTTGTAACTCTGTGATACGAATTAAGAGAACACAAAGCAGTTCCTCAGAAAGCTTCTTTTCAGTTTTTATCTTAGGATATTTCCTTTTTCACCATAGCTCTCTTTGGGCTTCCAAATATCATTTTGCAAATTTCAGAAGAACAGTCTAAGCGAAAGGCTTCTGGAGGGGAAAGTTTTAACTCTGTGAGATGAATTAAGAGAACACAAAGCAGTTTCTCAGATATCTTCTTTCCAGTTTTTAATGGAAGATATGTCCTTTTTCACCATAGCCCTCTATGGGCTACCAAATATCACTTTGTAAATTCCACAAGAACAGTCTTAGCGAAAGGCTTCTTGAGAAGAAAGCTGTAACTCTGTGAGATGAATTAACAGAACACAAAGCCGTTTCTCAGAAAATTTCCTTCCAGTTTTTAATGGAAGATATGTCCTTTTTCACCATAGCCCTCTATGGGCTTCCAAATATCATTTTGCAAATTCCACAAGAACAGTCTTAGCAAAAGGCTTCTGGAGGGGAATCCTGTAACTCTGTGAGATGAATTAACAGAACACAAAGCAGTTTCTCAGAAAGCGACTTACCAGTTTTTAACTGAAGATATTTCCTTTTTCCCCATAGCCTTCTATGGGCTTCCAAATATCACTTAGAAAATCACACAAGAACAGTCTTTGCGAAAGGCTTCTTGAGGGGAAAGCTGTAACTCGGTGAGATGTATTTACAGAACACACGGCAGTTTATCTGAAAGCTTCTTTCCAGTTTTTAACTGAAAATTGTTCCCTTTTCACCATAGCCCTCTATGGGTTTCCAATTATCACTTTGCAAATCCCACAAAAACACTCTTAGTGAAAGGCTTCTTGAGGGAATATCTGTAAGTCTGTGAGATGAATTAAGAGAACACAAAGCAGTTTCTCAGAAAGCTTCTTTCCAGTTTTTAACTGAAGATATTTTCTTTTTCACCATAGCCCTCTATGGGCTTCCAAATATCACTTTGCAAATCCCACAAAAACAGTCTTAGCGAAAGGCATCGTGATGGGAAAGCTGTAACTCTGTGAGATGTATTAACAGAACACACGGCAATTTCACAGAATGCTTCTTTAGAATTTTAACGGAAGACATTTCCTTTTTCACCTTAGCCTTCTATGGGCTTCCCAATATCACTTTGCAAATTCCACAAGAACAGTCTTAACGAAAGGCTTCTTGACGGGAAAGCTGTAACTATGTGAGATGAATTAACAGAACACGAAGCAGTTTCTCAGAAAGCTTCTTTCCAGTTTTTAACTGAAGATATTTCCTTTTTCAACATAGCCCTCTAACGGCTTCCAAATATCACTTTGAAAATTCCAAAAGAGAGTCTTATCGAAAGGCTTTTTGAGTGGAAAGCTGTAACTCTGTGAGAAAAATTAGGAGAACACAACGCAGTTTCTCAGAAAGTTTCTTTCCCATTTTTAAGTGAAGATATTTCTTTTTCACCGTAACCCTCTATAGGCTTCCAAATATCACTTTGCAAATTCAACAAGAACAGTCGTAACGTAAGTCTTCTTGACGGGAAAGCTGTAGCTCTGTGAGATGAATGATCAGAACACAACGCAGTTTTTCAGAAAGCTTCTTTCCAGTTTTTAACTGAAGATAATTCCTTTTTCACCGTAGACCTCTATGGGCTTCCAAATATGACTTTGAAAATTCCACAAGAACAGTCTTAGCGAAAGGCTTCTTGAGGGGAAAGCTGTAACCCTTTGAGATGAATTAACAGAACACAAAGCAATTTCTCAGAAAGCTACCATCTTAGCGAAAGGCTTCTTGAGGTGAAAGCAGTGACTCTGTGAGATGAATTAACAGAACACAAAGCAATTTCTCAGAAAGCTTCTTTCCAGTTTTTAATGGAAGATATTTCCTTTTTCAACATAGCCCAATATGGGCTTCCAAATATCACTTTGCAAACTCCACAAGAACAGACTTAGCGAAAGGATTCTTGAAGGGAAAGCTGTAACACTGTGAGATGAATTAACAGAACACAAAGCATTTTTTCAGAAAGCTTCTTTCCAGTTTTTAACGGGAGATATTTTCTTTTTCACCATAGCCCTCTATGCGATTCCAAATATCACTTTGCCAATTCCACAAGAACAGACTTAGCGAAAGGCTTCTTGAAGGGAAAGCTGTAACTATGCGAGATGAATTAACAGAACACAGAGCAGTGTCTCATAAAGCTTCTTTCCAGTTTTTAACGAAAGACATTTCCTTCTTCACCATAGCCCTGTATGGGATTCCAAATATCACTTTGCAAAATCCACAAGAACAGTTTTGCGACAGGCTTATTGAATGGAAAGCTGTAACTGCTTGAAACGAATTAACAGAACACAAGGAAGTTTCTAAGAAAGCTTTTTTCCAGATTTTAACTGAAGATATTCCTTTTTCACCATAGCCCTCTATGGGCTTCCAAATATCACTTTGCCAATTCCACAAGAACTGTCTTAGCAAAAGGCTTCTTGAGGGGAAAGCTGTAACTCTGTGAGATGAATTAACAGAACACAAAGCAGTTTCTCAGACAGCTTACTTCCAGTATTTAACTGAGGATATTTCCTTTTTCACCATACCCCTCTATGGGCTTGCAAATATCACTTTCCAAATTCCACAAGAACAGTCTTAGCGAAAGGATTCTTGAGGGGAAAGCTGTAACTCTTTGAGATGTATTAACAGAACACATAGCAGTATCTCAGACAGCTTCTTTCCAGTTTTTAACTGAAGATATTCCCTTTTTCACTGTAACCCTCTATGGGCTTCCAAATATCCGTTTCCAAATTCCACAAGAACAGCCTTAGCGAAAGGCTTCTTTCAGGGAAAGCTGTAACTCTGTGAGATGAATTAACAGAACACGAAGCAGTTTCTCAGAACGCTTCTTTCCAGTTTTTAACGGAAGATATTTCCGTTTTCCCCATATCTCTCTGGGATTCCAAATATCACTTTGCAAATTCCACAAGAACTGTCTTAGCGAAAGGATTCTGGAGGGGAAATCTGTAACTCTGTGAGATGAATTAACAGAACACAAAGCAGTTTCTCAGAAATCTTCTTTCCAGTTTTTAACGGAAGATATTTCCTTTTTCACCAGAGCCCCCTATAGGCTTCCAAATATCACTTTGCAAATTCCACAAGAACAGTCTTAGCGAGAGACTTCTTGAGGGGAAAGCTGTATCTCTGTGAGATGAATTAACAGAACACAAAGCAGTTTCTCAGAAGTCTTCTTTCCAGTTTTTAACGGATGATATTTCGTTTTTCACCGTAGATTTCAATGGGCTTCCAAATAACGCTTTGCAAATTCCACAAGAACAGTCTTTGAGAAAAGCTTCTTGTGGGAAAATCTGTAACTCTGTGAGATGAATTAACGGAACACAAAGCAGTTTCTCAGAAACCTTCTTTCCATTTTTCCACTAAAGATATTTCCTTTTTCACCATAGCCCTCTATTGGCTTCCAAATATCACTTTGCAAATTCCACAAGAACAGTCCTAGCGAAAAATTTCTTGAGGGGAAAGCTGTAACTCGGTGTGATGTATTAACAGAACACATGGCAGTTTCTCAGAATGCTCCTTTCCAGTTATAAACGGAAGATATTTACTTATCAATATAGCCCTCTGGTCTTCCAAATATCTCTTTGCAAATTACACAAGAACAGCCTTCGTGAACGGCTTCTTGAGGGGAAAGCTGAAACTCTGTGAGATGAACTAACAGAACACAAAGCAGATTCTCAGAAAGCTTCTTTTCGGTTTTTATCTTAGGATATGTCCACTTTCAAAATAACCATGTATGGGCTTCCAAATATCACTTTTCTAATTCCACAAGAACAGTCTTAGCGAAAGGCTTCTTGAGGGGAAAGCTCTAACTCTTTGAGATGAATTAACAGAACACAAAGCAGTTTCTCAGAAAGCTTCTTTTCAGTTTTTTTCTTAGGATATTTCCTTTTTCAGAATAGCACCTATGTTCTTCCAAATATCACTTTGCAAATTCCAAAAGAAAAGTCTTAGCGAAAGGTTTCTTGAGGGGAATGCTGTAACTCTGTGAGTTGAATTAACAGAACACAAAGCAGTTTCTCAGAAAGCTTCTTTTCAGTTTTTATCATAGGATATTTCCTTTTTCACCATAGCCCTCTATGGGTTTCCAAATATCACTTTGCAAATCCCACAAGAACAGTCTTATCGAAAGGCTTCTTGAAGGGAAAGCTGTAATTCTGTGAGATGAATTATCAGAACACAAAGCAGTTTCTCAGAAAGCTTCTTTCCAGTTTTTAACTGAAGATATTCCCTTTTTCACCGAAGCCCTCTTGGGGCTTCCAAATATCACATTGCAAATTCCACAAAAACACTCTTAGCGAATGAGTTCTGTAGGGGAATGCTGTAACTCTGTTAGATAAATTAACAGAACAGAAAGCAGTGTCTCAGAAATCTTCTTCCTAGTTTTTAACGGAAGATATTTCCTTTTTCTCCATATCCCACTATGGGCTTCCAAATATCACTTTGCAAATTCCACAAAACAGACTTACCGAAAATCTTCTTGAGAAGAAAACTATAACTCTGTGAGATGAATTACTACAACACAAAGCAGTTTCTCAGTAAGTTTCTTTCCAAGTTTTAACTGAAGATATTTCCTTTTTCATCATGGCCCTCTATTGGCTTCCAAATATCACTTTGCAAATTGCACAAGAACAGTCTTAGCGAATGGCTTTTGAGGGAAAATTTGTAACTCTGTGATACGAATTAAGAGAACACAAAGCAGTTCCTCAGAAAGCTTCTTTTCAGTTTTTATCTTAGGATATTTCCTTTTTCACCATAGCTCTCTTTGGGCTTCCAAATATCATTTTGCAAATTTCACAAGAACAGTCTAAGCGAAAGGCTTCTGGAGGGGAAAGTTTTAACTCTGTGAGATGAATTAAGAGAACACAAAGCAGTTTCTCAGATATCTTCTTTCCAGTTTTTAATGGAAGATATGTCCTTTTTCACCATAGCCCTCTATGGGCTACCAAATATCACTTTGTAAATTCCACAAGAACAGTCTTAGCGAAAGGCTTCTTGAGAAGAAAGCTGTAACTCTGTGAGATGAATTAACAGAACACAAAGCCGTTTCTCAGAAAATTTCCTTCCAGTTTTTAATGGAAGATATGTCCTTTTTCACCATAGCCCTCTATGGGCTTCCAAATATCATTTTGCAAATTCCACAAGAACAGTCTTAGCAAAAGGCTTCTGGAGGGGAATCCTGTAACTCTGTGAGATGAATTAACAGAACACAAAGCAGTTTCTCAGAAAGCGACTTACCAGTTTTTAACTGAAGATATTTCCTTTTTCCCCATAGCCTTCTATGGGCTTCCAAATATCACTTAGAAAATCACACAAGAACAGTCTTTGCGAAAGGCTTCTTGAGGGGAAAGCTGTAACTCGGTGAGATGTATTTACAGAACACACGGCAGTTTATCTGAAAGCTTCTTTCCAGTTTTTAACTGAAAATTGTTCCCTTTTCACCATAGCCCTCTATGGGTTTCCAATTATCACTTTGCAAATCCCACAAAAACACTCTTAGTGAAAGGCTTCTTGAGGGAATATCTGTAAGTCTGTGAGATGAATTAAGAGAACACAAAGCAGTTTCTCAGAAAGCTTCTTTCCAGTTTTTAACTGAAGATATTTTCTTTTTCACCATAGCCCTCTATGGGCTTCCAAATATCACTTTGCAAATCCCACAAAAACAGTCTTAGCGAAAGGCATCGTGATGGGAAAGCTGTAACTCTGTGAGATGTATTAACAGAACACACGGCAATTTCACAGAATGCTTCTTTAGAATTTTAACGGAAGACATTTCCTTTTTCACCTTAGCCTTCTATGGGCTTCCCAATATCACTTTGCAAATTCCACAAGAACAGTCTTAACGAAAGGCTTCTTGACGGGAAAGCTGTAACTATGTGAGATGAATTAACAGAACACGAAGCAGTTTCTCAGAAAGCTTCTTTCCAGTTTTTAACTGAAGATATTTCCTTTTTCAACATAGCCCTCTAACGGCTTCCAAATATCACTTTGAAAATTCCAAAAGAGAGTCTTATCGAAAGGCTTTTTGAGTGGAAAGCTGTAACTCTGTGAGAAAAATTAGGAGAACACAACGCAGTTTCTCAGAAAGTTTCTTTCCCATTTTTAAGTGAAGATATTTCTTTTTCACCGTAACCCTCTATAGGCTTCCAAATATCACTTTGCAAATTCAACAAGAACAGTCGTAACGTAAGTCTTCTTGACGGGAAAGCTGTAGCTCTGTGAGATGAATGATCAGAACACAACGCAGTTTTTCAGAAAGCTTCTTTCCAGTTTTTAACTGAAGATAATTCCTTTTTCACCGTAGACCTCTATGGGCTTCCAAATATGACTTTGAAAATTCCACAAGAACAGTCTTAGTGAAAGGCTTCTTGAGGGGAAAGCTGTAACTCTGTGAGATGAATTAACAGAACACAAAGCAGTTTCTCAGAATGCATCTTTCCAGTTTTTCACGGAAGATATTCCCTTTTTCACCATAGCCCTCTATGGGCTTCCAAATATCCCTTTGCAAATTCCACAAGAACAGTCTTATCGAAAGGCTTCTTGAAGGGAAATATGTAACTCTGTGAGATGAATTAGCAGAACACGATGCAGTTTCTCAGAAAGCTTCTTTCCAGTTTTAAACAGAAGATATTTCTTTTTTCACCATAGCCCTCTATGGGCTTCAAATATCACTTTGCAAACTCCACAAGAACAGTCGTAGCGACAGGCTTCTTGATGGGAAAGCTGTAATTCTGTGAGATGAATTAACAGAACAGAAAGCAGTTTCTCAGAAAGCTTCTTTCCCGTTTTTACCGGAAGATATTTCCTTCTCACCGTAGCCCTCTATGGGCTTCCAAATATCACTTTGCAAATTTCACAAGAAGAGTCTTAGCGAAATGCTTCTTGAGGGGAAAGCTGTAACTCTGTGAGATGAATTAAAAGAACACAAAGCCGTTTTTTAGAAAGCTTCTTTCCAGTTTTTAACTGAAGAGATTTCCTTATTCACCATAGCCCTCTATGGGCTTCCAAATATCACTTTGCAAATTACACAGGAACAGTCTTAGCGAAAGGCTTCTGAAGGGGAACGCTGTAACTCTGCGAGGTGAATTAACAGATCACAAAGCAGTTTCTCAAAAGGCTTCTTTTTAGTTTTTATCTTAGGATGTTTCCTTTTTCACCATAGCCCTCCATGGGCTTCAAAAGATCACTTTGCAAATTCCACAAGAACAGTCTTAGCGAAAGGCTTCTTCAGGGGAAAGTTGTAATTCTGTGAGATGAATTAACAGAACACAAAGCACTTTCTCAAAAGGCTTCTTTCCAGTTTTTAACTGAAGATATTTCCTTTTTCACCATAGCCCTCTACGGGCTTCCAAATATCACCTTGTAAATTCCACAAGAATAGTCTTAGCAAAAGGCTGCTTGAGGGGAAAGCTGTAAGTCTGTGAGATGAATTAACAGAACACAAAGCCGTTTCTCAGAAAGCTTCTTTCCAGTTTTTAAAGAAGAGACTTCCTTTTTCAACATAGACCTCTAAGGTCTTCCAAATATCACTTTGAAAATTCCTCAAGAGCAGTCTCAGCAAAAGGCTTCTTGAGGGGATAGCTGTAACTCTGGGAGATGATTTAACAGAACACAAAGCCGTTTCTCTGAAAGCTTCTTTCCAGTTTTTAACGGAAGATATTTCCTTTCTCACCATAGCCCTCTATGGGCTTCCAAATATCACCTTGCAAATTCCACAAGAACAGTCTTAGCGAAAGGCTTCTTGAGGGGAAAGCTGTAACTCTGTGAGATGAATTAACAGAACACAATGCTGTTTCTCAAAAATCTTCTTTCCAGTTTTTAACTGAAGATATTTCCTTTTTAACCATTGCCCTCTAAGGGCTTCCAAATATCACTTTGCAAATTCCACAGGAACAGTCTTAGCGTAAGGATTCTTGAGGGGAAAGCTGTAATTCTGTGAGATGAATTAACAGAACAAAAAGGAGTTTCTCAAAAAGCTTCTATACAGTTTTTATCTTCGGATATTTCCTTTTTCACTACCGCTCTCTAAGGGCTTCCAAATATCAGTTTTTAAATTCCACAAGAGCACTCTTAGCAAAAGGCTTCCACAGGGGAAAGCTGTAAATCTGTGAGATGAATTTAACTAAACACAAAGCAGTTTCTCAGAAAGCTTCTTTCCAGTTTTTAACTGAAGATACTTTCTTTTTCACCATAGCCCTCTATGGGCTTTCAAATATCACTTTGCAAATTCCACACCAACAGTCTTAGCGAAAGTCTTCTTCAGGGGAAAGCTGTAAAACTTTGAGATGAATTAATAGAACACAAAGCCATTTCTCAGAAAGCTTCTTTCCAGTTTTTAAGGGAAGAGATTTCCTTTTAAACCATAGCCCTCCAGGGGCTTCCAAATATCACCTTGCAAATTACACAAGAACAGTCTTAGCGAAAGGATTCTTGATGGGAAAGCTGTAACTATGTGAGATGAATTAACAGAACACAAAGCAGTTTCTCAGAAAGCTTCTTTCCAGTTTTTAACTGAAGATATTTCCTTTTTCATCATAGCCCTCTGTGGGCTTCAAAATATCACTTTGTAAATAACATAAAAAGGGTCTTAGCGAAGGGCTTCTTGAGGGGATAGCTGCAACTCTGTGAGATGAATTAACGGAACACATAGCCATTTCTGAGAAAGTTTCTTTCCAGTTTTCAATGGAAGAGATTTCCTTTTTCACCATAGCCCTCTATGTGCTTCAAAATATCACTTTGCAAATTCCACAAGAACAGTCTTAACGACAGGCTTCTTGAGGGGAAATCTATAACTCTGTGAGATGAATTAACAGAACACAAAGCAGTTTCTCATAATGTTTCCTTCCACTTTTTAATTAAAGATAATTACTTTTTCAACATAGGCCTCTATGGGCATCCAAATATCACTTTGCAAATTCCACAAGAACAGTCCTAGCAAAAGTCTTCTTCAGGGGAAAGCTGTAATTCTGTGAGATGAACTAACAGAACACAAAGCAGTTTCTCAAAAGGCTAATTTCCAGTTTTTAACTGAAGATATTTCCTTTTTCACTGTAGCCCTCTTTGGGTTTCCAAATATAACCTTGCAAACTCCACAAGAATAGTCTAAACGAAAGGCTTCTTGAGGAGAAAGCTGTAACTCTGTGAAATGAATTAACAGAACACAAAGCCATTTCTCAGAAACCTTCTTTCCAGTTTTTAATGAAGAGACTGCCTTTTTCACCATAGACCTCTATGGGCTTCCAAATATCACTTTGAAAATTCCACAAGAACAGTCTTAGCGAAAGGCTTCTTGAGGGGAAAGCTGTAACTCTTTGAGATGAATTAACAGAACACAAAGCCATTTCTCAGAAAGCTACCATCTTAGCGAAAGGCTTCTTGAGGTGAAAGCAGTGACTCTGTGAGATGAATTAACAGAACACAAAGCAATTTCTCAGAAAGCTTCTTTCCAGTTTTTAATGGAAGATATTTCCTTTTTCAAAATAGCCCAATATGGGCTTCCAAATATCACTTTGCAAACTCCACAAGAACAGACTTAGCGAAAGGATTCTTGAAGGAAAAGCTGTAACACTGTGAGATGAATTAACAGAACACAAAGCATTTTTTCAGAAAGCTTCTTTCCAGTTTTTAACGGGAGATATTTTCTTTTTCACCATAGCCCTCTATGCGATTCCAAATATCACTTTGCCAATTCCACAAGAACAGTGTTAGCGAAAGGCTTCTTGAGGGGAAAGCTGTAACTCTGTGAGATGAATTAACAGAACACAAAGGAGTTTCTCTGAAACCTTCTTTCCAGTTTTTAACGGAAGATATTTCCTTTTTCACCATATCCCTCTATGGGCTTCCAAATGTAACTTTGCAAATTCCACAAGAACAGACTTAGCGAAAGGCTTCTTGAAGGGAAAGCTGTAACTATGCGAGATGAATTAACAGAACACAGAGCAGTGTCTCATAAAGCTTCTTTCCAGTTTTTAACGAAAGACATTTCCTTCTTCACCATAGCCCTGTATGGGATTCCAAATATCACTTTGCAAAATCCACAAGAACAGTTTTGCGACAGGCTTATTGAATGGAAAGCTGTAACTGCTTGAAACGAATTAACAGAACACAAGGAAGTTTCTAAGAAAGCTTTTTTCCAGATTTTAACTGAAGATATTCCTTTTTCACCATAGCCCTCTATGGGCTTCCAAATATCACTTTGCCAATTCCACAAGAACAGTCTTAGCAAAAGGCTTCTTGAGGGGAAAGCTGTAACTCTGTGAGATGAATTAACAGAACACAAAGCAGTTTCTCAGACAGCTTCCTTCCAGTATTTAACTGAGGATATTTCCTTTTTCACCATACCCCTCTATGGGCTTGCAAATATCACTTTCCAAATTCCACAAGAACAGTCTTAGCGAAAGGATTCTTGAGGGGAAAGCTGTAACTCTTTGAGATGTATTAACAGAACACATAGCAGTATCTCAGACAGCTTCTTTCCAGTTTTTAACTGAAGATATTCCCTTTTTCACTCTAACCCTCTATGGGCTTCCAAATATTACTTTGCAAATTCCACAAGAACAGCCTTAGCGAAAGGCTTCTTGAAGGGAAAGCTGTAACTCTGTGAGATTAATTAACAGAGCACAAAGCAGTTTCTCAGAAAGCTTCTTTCCAGTTCTTACTTAAGGTATTTCCTTTTTCACCATAGCCCTCTATGGGCTTCCAAATATCCCTTTGCAAATTCCACAAGAACAGTCTTAACGACAGGCTTCTTGAGGGGAAAGGTGTAACTCTGTGAGATGAATTCACAGAACACAAAGCAGTTTCTCAGAGAGCTTCTTTGCAGTTTTTAACGTAACATATTTCCTTTTTCACCGTAGCTCTCTAGGGGCTTCCAAATATCACCTTGTAAATTCCTCAATAATAGTCTTAGTGAAAGTGTTCTTGAGGGGAACAGAGTGACTCTGTGAGATGAAATAACAGAGCACAGAACAGTTTCTCAGAAAGCTTCATTCTAGTTTTTAACTGAACATATTTCCTTTTTCACCATAGCTCTCTAGGGGCTTCCAAATATCACTTTGCAAATTCCGCAAGAATAGTCTTTGCGAAAGGCTTCTTGAGAGGAAAGCAGTAACTCTGTCAGATAAATTAACAGAACACAAAGCAATTTCTCAAAAAGATTCTTTCCAGTTTTTTATGGAAGATATTTCCTTTTTCACCGTAGCCGTCTATGGGCTTCCAAATATCACTTTGCGAATTCCACAAGAACAGCCTTAGCGAAAGTCTTCTTGAAGGGAAAGCTGTAAATCTGTGAGATGAATTAACAGAACAGAAAGCAGTTTCTCAGAAAGCTTCTTTCCAGTTTTTAATGGAACATATTTCCTTTTTCACCACAGACCTCTATGGGCTTCCAAATATCACTTTCTAAATTCCACAAGAAAAGCCTTAGCGAAAGGCTTCTTGAAGGTAAAGCTGTAACTCTGTGAGATGAATTAACAGAACACAAAGCAGTTTCTCAAAAATCTTCTTTACAGTTTTCAACGGAAAATATTTCCTTTTTCACCATAGCCCCATATGGGCTTCCAAATATCACTTTGAAAATTCCACAAGAACAGCCTTAGCGAAAGGCTTATTGAAGGGAAAGATGTAACTCTGTGAGATGAATTAACAGAACACAAAGAAGTTTCTCAGAACGCTTCTTTCCAGTTTTTTCGGAAGATATTCCTTTTTCAGCATAGCCATCTATGGGCTTCCAAATAACACTTTGCATATTCCACTAGAACCGTATTAGCAAAACGCTTCTTGAGAGGAAAGCAGTAACTCCGTGAGATGAATTAACAGAACACAAAGCAGTTTCTCAGACAGCTTCTTACCAGTTTTTAATGGAAATTATTGCCTTTTTCACCATAGCCTTCCATGGGCTTCCAAATATCACTTTGCAAATTCCAAAAGAACAGCCTTAGCGTAAGACTTCTTTAAGGGAAACCTGAAACTCTGTGAGATGAATAAACAGAACACAAAGCAGGTTCTCAGAATACTTCTTTTCGGTTTTTATCTTAGGATACTTCCTTTTTCACCATAGCCCTCTATGGTCTTCCAAATGTCACTTTGCAAATTACACAAGAACAGTCTTAGCGAAAGGTTTCTTGAGGGAAAGCTGTAAATCTGTGAGATGAAATAAGAAACCACAAAGCAGTTTCTCAGACAGCTTCTTTCCAGTTTTCAACGGAGGATATTTCCTTTTTCACCATAGCCCTCTAAGGGCTTCCAAATAACAGTTTGCAAATTCCACATGAACAGCCTTAGCGAAATTCTTATTGAAGGGAAAGCTGTAACTCTGTGAGATGAATTCACAGAACACAAAGCAGTTTCTCAGAGAGCTTCTTTCCAGTTTTTATCGGAAGATATTTCCTTTTTCACCATAGCTCTCTAGGGGCTTCCAAATATCACCTTGTAAATTCCTCCAGAATAGACTTAGCGAAAGTGTCCTTGAGTGGAACAGAGTGACTCTGTGAGATGAATTAACAGAGCACAGAGCAGTTTCTCAGAAAGCTTCATTCTGGTTTTTAACGGAACATATTTCCTTTTTCACCTTAGCTCTCTAGGGGCTTCCAAATATCACTTTGCAAATTCCGCAAGAACAGTTTTTGCGAAAGGCTTCTTGAGAGGAAAGCAGTAACTCTGTGAGATGAATTAACAGAACACAAAGCAGTTTATCAAAAAGATTCTTTCCAGTTTTTTTACGGAAGATATTTCCTTTTTCACCATAGCCCTCTATGGGCTTCCAAATATCACTTTGCGAATTCCACAAGAACAGCCTTAGCGAAAGGCTTCTTGAAGGGAAAGCTGTAAATCTGTGAGATGAATGAACAGACAGAAAGCAGTTTCTCAGAAAACTTCTTTCCAGTTTTTAACGGAACATATTTCCTTTTTCACCACAGCCCTCTATGGACTTCCAAATATCACTTTCTAAATTCCACAAGAAAAGCCTTAGCGAAAGGCTTCTTGAAGGTAAAGCTGTAATTCTGTGAGATGAATTAACAGAACACAAAGCAGTTTCTCACAAATCTTCTTTACAGTTTTCAACGGAAGATATTTCGTTTTTCACCATAGCCCTCTATGGGCTTCCTAATATCCCTTTGAATGTTCCACAAGAACAGCCTTAGCAAAAGGATTATTGAAGGGAAAGATGTAACTCTGTGAGATGAATTAACAGAACACAAAGAAGTTTCTCAGAACGCTTCTTTCCAGTTTTTTCGGAAGATATTTCCTTTTTCACCATAGCCCTCTATAGGCTTCCAAATAACACTTTGCATATTCCACAAGAACCGTATTAGGAAAAGGCTTCTTGAGAGGAAAGCAGTAACTCTGTGAGATGAATTAACAGAACACAAAGCAGTTTCTCAGACAGCTTCTTACCAGTGTTTAATGGAAGTTATTGCCTTTTTCACCATAGCCCTCCATGGGCTTCCAAATATCACTTTGCAAATTCCAAAAGAACAGCCTTAGCGAAAGACTTCTTCTTTTTTTTTTTTTTTTTTTGAGACGGAGTCTCGCTCTGTCGCCCACGCTGTAGTGCAGTGACGCAATCTCGGCTCACTGCAAGCTCCGCCTCCCGGGTTCACACCATTCTCCTGCCTCAGCCTCCCGAGTAGCTGGGATTACAGGCGCCCGCCACTGCGCCCGGCTAATTTTTTCTATTTTTAGTAGAGACGGGGTTTCACCATGATCTCGATTTCCTGACCTTTGGATCCGCCCGCCTCGGCCTCCCAAAGTGCTGGGATTACAGGCGTGAGCCACCGTGCCCGGCCTGCGAGAGACATCTTTAAGGGAAGCTGAATCTCTGAGAGATGAATAAACAGAACACAAATCAGTTTCTCAGAATGCTTCTTTTCGGTTTTTATCTTAGGATACTTCCTTTTTCACTGTAGCCCTCTAAGGGCTTCCAAATATCACTTTGCAAATTCCACAAGAACAGTGTCAGCAAAAGACTCCTTGAGGGCAAAGCAGTAACTCTGTGAGATGAATTAACAGAACACAAAGTAGTTTCTCAGAAAGCTTCTTTCCGGTTTTTAACTGAAGATATTTCCTTTTTCACCATAGCCCTCTATGGGCTTCCAAATATCACTTTCCAAACCCCACAAGAACAGCCTTAGCGAAAGTCTTCTTGAATGGAAAGCTGTAACTCTGTGAGATGAATTTACCGAACACAAATGAGTTTCTCAGAAAGCTTCTTTCCAGTTTTTTACGAAAGATATTTCCTTTTACACCATAGCCCTCTAAGGACTTACAAATATCACTTTGCAAATTCCACAAAAACAGTCTTAACGAAAGACTTCTTGAGGGGAAAGCTTGAAATCTGTGAGATGAATTTACAGAACACAAAGCAGTTTCTCAGAAAACTTCTTTCCGGTTTTTAACGGAAGATATTTCTATTTCACCCTAGCTCTCTAGGCGCTTCTAAAAATCACTTTGCAAATTCCACAACAACAATCTTTGCGAAAGGCTTCTTCAGGGGAAAGCTGTAACTCTGTGAGAAGAATTCACAGAACACAAAGTAGTTTCTCAGAAAGCTTCTTTCCAGTTTTTAACGGAAGATATTTCCTTTTTCACCATAGCTATCTAGGGACTTCCAAATATCACTTTGAAAATTCCACAAGAACAGTCTTAGCGAAAGGCTTCATGAGGGGAAAGCAGTAACTCTGTGAGATGAATTAACAGAACACAAAGCAGTTTCTCAGAAAGATTCTTTCCAGTTTTTAACTAAAGATATTTATTTTTTCACCATAGCCCTCTAAGGGCTTCCAAATATCAGTTACCGAATTCCACAAGAACACCCTTAGCGAAAGGCTTCTTGAAGGGAAACCTGTAACTCTGTGAGATGAATTAACAGAACACAAAGCAGTTTCTCAGGAAGCTTCTTTCCAGTTTTTAACTGAAGGTATTTCCTTTTTTACCCTAGCCCTCTATGGGCTTCCAAATATCACTTTGCAAATTCCACAAGAACAGTCTTAGCGAAAGGCTTCTTGAAGGGAAAGCTGTAACTCTGTGAGATGAATTAAGAGAGCACAAAGTAGTTTCTCAGAAAGCTTCTTTCAAATTTGTAACTAAAGATATTTCCTTTTTCACCATAGCCCTCTATGGGCTTAAAAATATCACTTTGCAAATTCCACAGGAACAGTCTTAGCGTAAGGGTTCTTGAGGGGAGAGTTGTATCTCAGTGAGATGAATTAACATAACACAAAGCAGTTTCTCAGAAAGCTTCTTTCCAGTTTTTAACGGAAGATATTTCCTTTTTCACCATAGCCCTCTATGGGATTCCAAATATCCCTTTACCAATTCCACAAGAACAGCGTTAGCGAAAGGCTCCTTGAAGGAAAGATTTAACTCTGTGAGATGAATTAACATAACAGAGAACAGTTTCTCAGAAAGCTTCTCTCCAGTATTCAAAGGAAGATATTTCCTTTTTCACCATAGCCCTCTATGGGCTTCCAAATATCACTTTGCAAATTCCACAAGAACAGTCTTAGCGAAAGCTTCTTGAGGGGAAAGCAGTAACTCTGAGATGAAATGAGAGAGCCAAAAACAGTTTCTCAGAAAGCTTCATTCCAGTTTTTCACGGAAGATACATCCTTTTTCAGCAAAGCGCTCTCTGGCCTTACAAATATCACTTTCCAGATTCCACAAGACAGCCTTAGCGAAAGGATTCTAGAAGGGAAAGCTGAAATTCCGTGAGATGAATAAAGAGAAGACAAAGGAGTTTCTCAGACAGCTTCTTTCCAGTTTTTAACTGAAGATATTTCCTTTTTCACCCTAGACCTCTTTGGGCTTCGAAATATCACTTTGAAATTCCAGAACAACACTCTTAGCGAAAGGCTTCTTGAAGGGAAAGATGTAACTCTGTGAGATGAAGTAACGGAACACATAGCAGTTTCTCAGAAAGCTTCTTTCCAGTTTCTAACGGAAGATATTTCCTTTTTCACCATAGCCGTCTAAGGCCTTCCAAATATCACTTTCCATATTCCACAAGAACAGTCTTAACGAAAGGCTTCTTGAGGGGAAAGGTGTAACTGTGTTAAATGAATTAACAGAACACAAAGCAGTTGCTCAGAAAGCTTCTTTCCAGTTTTTAGCAGAAGACATTTCCTTTTTTACCAAAGCCCTCAATGGGCTTCCAAATATCACTAGGCATGTTCCACAAGAACAGTCTTAGCGTAAGGATTAATGTGGGGAAAACTGTAATTCTGTCACATTAATTAACAGAACACAAAGGAGTTTCTCAGAAAGCTTCTTTCCACTTTTTAACGGAAGATATTTCTTTTTTCACCATAGCCCTCTAGGGGCTTCCAAATATCACTTTGCAAATTCCCCAAGAAGAGTCTTAACGAAAGGCTTCTTCAGGGGAAAAGCTGTAACACTGTGAGATGAATTAACAGAACACAAAGCAGTTTCTCAGACAGCTTCTTTCCAGTTTTTAACTGAAGATATTTCCTTTTGCACCCTAGACCTCTTTGGGCTTCGAAATATCACTTTGCAAATTCCAGAAGAACAGTCTTAGCGAAAGGCTTCTAGTAGGGAAAGCTGTAACTCGAGGAGATGAAATAACAGAACACAAAGCAGTTTCTCAGAAAGCTTCTTTCCAGTTTTTCACGGAAGATATTTCCTTCTTCACCGTAGCCCTCTATGGGCTTCCAAATATCACTTTGCAAGTTCCACAAGAACAGTCTTAGCGAAGGGCTTCTTGAGGGGAAAGCTCTAACTCTGTGAGATGAATTAACAGAACACAAAGCAGCTTCTCAGAAAGCTTCTTTCCAGTTTTTATCCTAAGATATTTCCTTTTTCACCATAGCCCTCTATGGACATCCAAATATCACTTTCCAAATTCCACAAGAACAGTCTTAGCGAAAGACTTCTTGAGGGGAAAGCAATAACTCTGAGATGAATTAACACAACACAAAACACTTTCTCAGAAAGCTTCTTACCATTTTAAACGGAAGATATTTCCTTTTTCAGCATAGCCCTCTATGGGCTTACAAATATCACTTTCCATATTCCACAAGTACAGTCTTAGCGAAAGGCTTCTTGAGGTGAAGGCTGTAACACTGTGAGTTGAACTAACAGAATACAAAGCATTTTGTCAGAAATCTTCTTTCCAGTTTTTAAAGGAGGATATTTCCTTTTTCACCATAGCCCTATATGGACTTTCAAATATCACTTTACAAATTCCACAAGAACAGTCTTAGTGAATGGCTTCTTGAGGGGAAAGCTGTAGCTCTGTGAGGTGAATTAACGGAACATAAAGCGGTTTCTCAGAATGCTTCTTTTCAGTTTTTATCTTAGAATATTTCTTTTTTCACCATAGACCTCTATGGGCTTCCAAATATCACATTGCAAATTCCACAAGAACAGTCTTAGCAAAAGGCTTCTTGAGAGGAAAGCTGTAACTCTGTGAGAAGAATGAACAGAACACAAAGCAGTTTTTCAGAAAGCTTATTTCCAGTTTTTAACTGAAGATATTTCCTTTTTCACCATAGCCCTGTATGGGCTTCCAAATATCACTTTGCATATTCCACAAGAACAGCATTAACGAAAGGCTTCTTGAGGGGAAAGCTGTAACTCTGTGAGATGAATTAGCAGAACACAAAGCAGTTTCTCAGAAAGCTTCTTTCCAGTTCTTATCGGAAGATATTTCCTTTTTCACCATATTGCTCTATGGGCTACCAAATATCACTTTGGAAATTCCACAAGAACAGTATTAGCGAAAGGCTTCTTGAGGGGAAAGCAGTAACTCTGAGATGAAATAAGAGAGCACAAAACAGTTTCTCAGAAAGCTTCATTCCAGTTTTTCACGGAAGATACTTCCTTTTTCAGCAATGCGCTCCATGGGCTTACAAATATCACTTTCCTGATTCAACAAGACAGCCTTATCGAAAGGCTTCTTGAAGGGAAAGCTGTAATTCCGTGAGACGAATTAAGAGAAGACAAAGCAGTTTCTCAGACAGCTTCTTTTCAGTTTTTAAATGAGGATATTTCCTTTTTCACCCTAGAACTCTTTGGGCTTCGAAATATCACTTTGCAAATTCCAGAAGAACAGTCTTAGCGAAAGGCTTCTTGAGGGGAAAACTGTAACTCTGTGAGTGAACTAACAAAACACAAAGCAGCTTTCCATACAGCTTCTTTTCGGTTTTTTTCTTAGGATATTTCCATTTTCAAAATAGCCTACTCTGGGCATCGAAATATCACTTTGGAAATTCCACAAAAACAGTCCTAGCGGAACGATTCTTTAGGCAAAAGCAGTAACTCTTTGAGATGAATTAACAGAACACAAAGCAGTTTCTCAGAAAGCTTCTTTTCAGTTTTTAACTGAAGGTATTTCCTTTTTCACCATAGCCTTCTATGGGCTTCAAGATATCACTTTGTAAATTCCACAACAACAGCCTTAGCGAAAGGCTTCCTGAGGTAAAAGAGTAACTGTGAGTTGCATTAACAGAACACAAAGCAGTTTCTCAGAAAGCTTCTTTTCAGTTTTTATCTTAGGATGTTTCCTTTTTCACCATTGCCCTCTATGTGCCTCCAAATATCACTTTGCAATTCCACAAGAACAGTCTTAGTGAACGGCTTACTGAGGGGAAAGCTGTAGCTCGGTGATATGTACTAACAGAACACAACGCATTTTCTCAGAATGGTTCTTTCCAGTTTTTATCTTAGGATATTTCCTTTTTCAGCATAGCCCTCTATCGGCTTCCAAAAACATTTTGCAAATTCCACAAGAACAGTCTTAGCGAAAGGATTCTGGAGATAAAAGCTGTAAATCTGTAAGATGAATTAAAAGAATTCAAAGCAGTTTCTCAGAAACCTTCTTTTCGTTTTTTATCTTACGATATTTCCATTTTAACCATAGGGCTATAGGGTCTCCAAATATCACTTTGCAAATTCCAGAAGAAAAGTCTTAGCGAAAGGCTTCTTGAGGGTAAAGCTGTAACGCTGTAAGATGAATTAACAGAACACAAAACATTTTCTCAGAAACCTACTTTTCAGTTTTTACCTTAGGATATTTCCTTTTTCACCATAGCCCTCTATGGGAATCCAATTATCACTTTGAAAATTCCACATGAACAGTTTTAGCGAAAGTCTTCTTGAGGGGAAAGCTGTAACTCTGTGAGAGGAACTAACTGAACACAAAGCAGTTTCTCAGAAAGCTTCTTTCCAGTTTTTAACAGAGGATATTTCCTTTTTCACCATAGCCCTTTTGGGCTTCCAAATATCACTTTGCAAATTCCACAAGAACAGTCTTAGAGAAAGGCTTCTTGAGGGGAAAGCTCTAACTCTGTGAGATGAATTACCAGAACACAAAGCATTTTCTCACAAATCTTCGTTCCAGTTTTTAACGGAGGATATTTCCTTTCTCACCATAGTCCTCTATGGGCTTCCAAATATCACATTGCAAATCCCACAAGAACAGTCTTAGCGAAAGGCTTCTTGAGAGGAAAGCTGTAACTCAGTGAGACGTATTAACAGAAGACACGGCATTTTCTCAGAATGCTTCTTTCCAGTTTTTAACGGAAGATATTTCCTTTTTCACCATAGTCCTCTATAGGTTTCCAAATATCACTTTCCAAATTTCACAAAACAGTCTTAATGAACGGCTTCTTGAGGGAAAAGCTGTAGCTCTGTGAGATGAACTAACAGAACACAAAGCAGTTTTTCAGACAGCTTCTCTTCGGTAAGTATCTTAGGATATTTCCATTTTCACCATAGCCCTCTATGTGCTTCCACATATCACTTTGGAAATTCCTCAAAAACAGTCTTAGCGGAAGGCTTCTTGAGGGGAAAGCTGTAATTCTTTGAGATGAATTAACGGAACACAAAGCAGTTTCTCGGAAAGCTTCTTTTGATTTTTTAATTGAAGGTATTTCCATTTTCACCATAGCCCTCTATGGGATTCCAAATATCACTATGCAAATTCCACAAGAACAAGTGGAAGCGAAAGACTTCGGGAGGGGAAAACTGTAACGCTCTGAGATGAATTAACAGAACACAAAGCAGTTTCTCAGATATCTTCTTTCCAGTTTTTAACGAAAGATATTTCCTTTTTCACCATAGTCCTCTATGGGCTTCCAAATATCACTTTGCAAATCCCACAAGAACAGTCTTAGCGAAAGCCTTCTTGAGGGGAAAGCTGTAACTCGGTGAGATGCTTTAACAGAACACACGGCAGTTTCTCAAAAAGCTTCTTTCCAGTTTTTAACGGAAGATATGTCCTTTTTCACCATAGCCCTCTATGGGCGTCCAAATATCACTTTGCAAATTCCACAAGAACAGTTTTACCGAAAGGCTTCTTGAGAAGAAAGCTGTAAATCTGTGAGATGAATTAACAGAACACAAAGCAGTTTCACAGAAAGCTGCATTTCAGTTTTTATCTTTGGATGTTTTCTTTTTCATCATAGCCATCTATGTGCCTTCAAATATCACTTTGAAAATTCCACAAGGAAAGTCTTAGTGATCGGCTTCTTGAGGGGAAAACTGTAACTCTGTGGGATGAATTAACAGAACACAAACCAGTTTCTCACATAGCTTCTTTCCAGTTTCTAACGGAGGATATTTCCTTTTAAGCCATAGCCCTCTATGGGCTTCAAAATATCACTTTGCAAGTTTCACAAAAACAGTATTAGCGAAAGGCTTCCTGAGGGGAAAGTTGTAACTCTGTGAGATGAATTAACAGAACACAAAGCAGTTTCTCAAAAAGCTTCTTTTCAGTTTTTTACCGAAGATATTTCCTTTTTCAACATAACCCTGTATGGGCTTCCAAATATCACTTTGCAAATTCCACAAGAACAGTCTTAGCGAAAGGCTTTTAGAGGGAAATGTTGTAACTATGTGAGATGAATTAACAGAACACAAAGCAATTTCTCAGAAAGCTTCTTTTCAGTTTTTATCTTACGATATTTCCTTTTTCAGCATAGACTTCTATGGGCTTCCAAATCTCACTTTGCAAATTCCACAAGAACAGTCTTAGCGAAAGAATTATTGAGTGGAAAGCTGTAACTCTTTGAGATGAATTAACAGAACAAAAAGGAGTTTCTCAGAAAGCTTCTTTCCGCTTTTTAACAGAAGATATTTCCTTTTTCACCATAGCGCTCTATGGGCTTCCGAATATCATTTTGCAAATCCCACAACAACAGTCTTAGCGAAAGGCTTCTTGAAGGGAAAGCTGTAACTGGGTGAGGTCTATTATCAGAACACATGGCAGTTTCTCAGAAAGCTTCTTTCCAGTTTTTAACTGAAGATATTTCCTTTTTCACCATAGCCGTATATGGGCTTCCAAATATCACTTTGCAAATTCGACAACAGCCTTAGCGAAAGGCTTTTAGAGGGAAATGTAACTCTGTGAGATGAATTAACACAACACAAAGCAGTTTCTCAGAAAGCTTCTTTCCAGTTTTTAACGGAAAATAATTCCTTTTTCACCATAGCCCTCTATGGGATTCTGAATATCACTTTCCAAATTTCAGAAGAACAGTCTTAGTGAACGGCCTCTTGAGGGGAAATCTGTAACTCTCTGAGATGAATTAACAGAAAACAAAGCAGTTTCTCAGAAATCTTCTTTCCAGTTTTTAACGGAAGATATGTCCTTTTTCACCGTAGCCCTCTATGGGCTTGCAAATATCACTTTGCAAATTCCACAAGAACAGTCTTACCGAAAGGCTTCTTGAGAAGAAAGCTGTAACTCTGTGAGATGAATTAAAAAAAAACAAAGCAGTTTCTCAGAAAATTTCTTTCCAGTTTTTAATGGAAGATATGTCCTTTTTCACCATAGCCCTCAATGGGCTTCCAAATTTCACTTTGCAAATTCCACAAGAACAGTCTTAGCGAAAGGCTTTTTGAGGGGAAAGCTGTAACTCTGGTGACGAATTAACAGAACACAAAGCAGTTTCTCAGAAAGCTTCTTTTCAGTTTTTGTCTTAGGATATTTCCTTTTTCACCATAGCCCTCTATGGGCTTCCAAATATCACTTTGCATATTCCAAAAGAACAGCCTTAGTGATCGGCTTCATGATAGGAAAGCTGTAACTCTGTGAGATTAATTAACGGAACACAAAGCAGTTTCTCTGAAAGGTTCTTTCCAGTTTTTAGCGGAAGATATTTCCTTTTTCACCGTAGTCCACTATGGGCTTCAAAATATCACTTTGAAAATTCCACAAGAACAGTCTTAGTGAACGGCCTCTTGAGGGGAAATCTGTAACTCTCTGAGATGAATTAACAGAACACAAAGCAGTTTCTCAGAAATCATCTTTCCAGTTTTTAACGAAAGATATTTCCTTTTTCACCAAATTCCTCTATGGGATTACAGATATCAGTTTGCAAATTTCACAAGAACAGTCTTAGTGAAGGGCTTCTTGAGGGGAAAGCTGTAACACTGTGAGATGAACTAACACAACACAAAGCAGTTTCTCAGACAGCTTCTTTTCGGTTTTTATCTTAGGATATTTCCATTTTCAAAATAGCCCTCTATGGGCTTCCAAGTATCACTTTGCAAATTCCACAAGAACAGTCTTATAGAAAGGCTTCTTGAGGGGAAAGCTGTAACTCGGTGAGATGTATTAACAGAACACACGGCAGTTTCTCAGAAAGCTTCTTTCCAGTTTTTAACGGAAGTTATTTCCCTTTTCACCATAGCCCTCCATGGGCTTCCAAATATCACTTTGCAAATTCCAGAAGAACAGTCTTAGCGAAAGGCTTCTGAAGGGGAAATCTGTAACTCTGTGAGTTGAATTAACAGAACACAAAGCAGTTTCTCACAAATCTTCTTTCCAGTTTTTAACGGAAGTTAGTTCCTTTTTCACCATAGTCCTCTATGGGCTTCCAAATATGACTTTGCAAATTCCACAAGAACAGTCTTAGCGAAAGGCTTCTTGAGGGGGGAAGCTGTAACTCTGTGAGATGAATTAACAGAACACAAAGCAGTCTCTCAGAAAGCTTCTTTCCAGTATTTAACTGAAGATATTTCCTTTTTCACTATAGCCCTCTATGGGCTTCCAAATATCACTTTGGAAATCCCACAAGAACAGTCTTAGCGAAAGGCTTCTTGAGAGGAATGCTGTACCTCGGTGATATGTACTAACAGAACACACCGCATTTTCTCAGAATGGTTCTTTCCAGTTTTTAACGGAAGATATTTCCTTTTTCACCTTAGCCCTCTATGGGCTTCCAAATATCACTTTGCAAATTTCACAAAACAGTCTTATTGAACGGCTTCTTGAGGTTAAAGCTGTAACTCTGTGAGTGAACTAACAAAACACAAAGCAGCTTTCCATACAGCTTCTTTTCGGTTTTTTTCTTCGGATATTTCCATTTTCACCATAGCCTACTATGGGTATCAAAATATCACTTTGGAAATTCCACAAAAACAGTCTTAGCGGAAGGATTCTTGAGGCAAAAGCAGTAACTCTTTGAGATGAATTAACAGAACACAAAGCAGTTTCTCAGAAAGCTTCTTTTCAGTTTTTAACTGAAGGTATTTCCTTTTTCACCATAGCCCTCTATGGGCTTCAAAATATCACTTTGTAAATTCCACAAGAACAGCCTTAGCGAAAGGCTTCCTGAGGTAAAAGAGTAACTGTGAGTTGAATTAACAGAACACAAAGCAGTTTCTCAGAAAGCTTCTTTTCAGTTTTTATCTTAGGATGTTTCCTTTTTCACCATTGCCCTCTATGTGCCTCCAAATATCACTTTGCAATTCCACAAGAACAATCTTAGTGAATGGCTTCCTGAGGGGAAAGCTGTAGCTCGGTGATATGTACTATCAGAACACACCGCATTTTCTCAGAATGGTTCTTTCCAGTTTTTAACGGAAGATATTTCCTTTTTCACCTTAGCCCTCTATGGGCTTCCAAATATCACTTTGCAAATTTCACAAAACAGTCTTAGTGAACGGCTTCTTGAGGGAAAACCTGTAGCTCTGTGAGATGAATTAACAGAACACAAAGCAGTTTTACAGACAGCTTGTTTTCGGTAAGTATCTTACGATATTTCCATTTTCACCATAGCCCTCTATGGGCTTCCACATATCACTTTGGAAATTCCTCAAAAACAGTCTTAGCGGAAGGCTTCTTGAGGGGAAAGCTGTAACTCTTTGAGATGAATTAACAGAACACAAAGCAGTTTCTCGGAAAGCTTCTTTTCATTTTTTAACTGAAATTATTTCCATTTTCACCATAGCCCTCTATGGGAATCCAAATATCACTATGCAAATTCCACAAGAACAGTGGAAGCGAAAGACTTCTGGAGGGGAAAACTGTAACTCTGTGAGATGAATTAACAGAACACAAAGCAGTTTCTCAGATATCTTCTTTCCAGTTTTTAACGAAAGATATTTCCTTTTTCACCATAGCCCTCTTGGGACTTCCAAATATCACGTTGCAAATCCCACAAGAACAGTCTTAGCGAATGACTTCTTGAGGGGAAAGCTGTAACTCGGTGAGATGCTTTAACAGAACACACGGCAGTTTCTCAAAAACCTTCTTTCAAGTTTTTAACGGAAGATATTTCCTTTTTCACCATAGCCCTCTAGGAGTTTTCTAATATCACTTTGCAAATTTCACAAGAATAGTCTCAGTGAACTGCTTCTTGAAGGGAAACCTGTAACTCTGTGAGATGAACTAACAGAACACAAAGCAGTTTATCAGAAAGCTTCTTTACAGTTTTTATCGGAAAATATTTCCTTTTTCACCATTGCCCTCTATGAGATTCTAAATATCACTTTCCAAATTTCAGAAGAACAGTCTTAGTGAACGGCCTCATGAGGGTAAATCTGTGACACTTTGAGATGAATTAACAGAACACAAAGCAGTTTCTCAGAAAGCTTCTTTTCGGATTTTATCTTACTATATTTCCTTTTTCAACATAGCCCTCTATGGTCTTCCAAATATCACTTTGCAAATTACACAAGAACAGTCTTTGTGAAAGACTTCTTGAGGGGAAAGCTGTAACTCTCTGAGATGAATTAACAGAACACAAAGCAGTTTCTCAGAAAGCTTCTTTTCAGTTTTTATCTTAGGCTATTTCCTTTTTCAGCATAGCCCTCAATGGGCTTCCAAAAACATTTTGCAAATTCCACCAGAACAGTCTTAGCGAAAGGATTCTGGAGATAAAAGCTGTAAATCTGTAAGATGAATTAAAAGAATTCAAAGCAGTTTCTCAGAAACCTTCTTTTCGTTTTTTATCTTACGATATTTCCATTTTAACCATAGGGCTATAGGGTTTCCAAATATCACTTTGCAAATTCCAGAAGAAAAGTCTTAGCGAAAGGCTACTTGAGGGTAAAGCTGTAACTCTGTAAGATGAATTAACGGAACACAAAACATTTTCTCAGAAACCTACTTTTCAGTTTTTACCTTAGGATATTTCCTTTTTCACCATAGCCCTCTATGGGATTCCAATTATCACTTTGAAAATTCCACATGAACAGTCTTAGCGAAAGTCTTCTTGAGGGGAAAGCTGTAACTCTGTGAGAGGAACTAACTGAACACAAAGCAGTTTCTCAGAAAGCTTCTTTCCAGTTTTTAACTGAGGATATTTCCTTTTTCACCATAACCCTTTTGGGCTTCCAAATATCACTTTGCAAATTCCACAAGAACAGTCTTAGCGAAAGGCTTCTTGAGGGGAAAGCTCTAACTCTGTGAGATGAATTAACAGAACACAAAGCATTTTCTCACAAATCTTCTTTCCAGTTTTTAACGGAGGATATTTCCTTTCTCACCATAGACCTCTATGGGCTTCCAAATATCACATTGCAAATCCCACAAGAACAGTCTTAGCGAAAGGCTTCTTGAGAGGAAAGCGGTAACTCAGTGAGACGTATTAACAGAAGACACGGCATTTTCTCAGAATGCTTCTTTCCAGTTTTTAACGGAAAATATTTCGTATTTCACCATAGCCATCCATGGGCTTCCAAATTACACTTTGCAAATTTAACAAGAACAGTCTTAGCGAAAGGCTTCTGGAGGGATAAGCTGCAACTCAGTGAGATGAGTTAACAGAACACAAAGCAGTTTCTCAGAAAGCTTCTTTTTAGTTTTTATCTTAGGATATTTCCTTTTTCAGCAAAGCCCTCAATGGGCTTCCAAATATCACTTTGCAAAATCCACAAAAACAGTCTTATCGAAAGGCTTCTTGAGGGAAAAGCTGTAACTCTGTGAGATGAATTAACAGAACTCAAAGCAGTTTCTCAGAAATCTTCTTTACAGTTTTTAACGGAATATATTTATTTTTTCACCGTAGCCATTTATGGGCCTCCAAATATCACTTTGCAAATTCCAGAAGAACAGTCTTTGCGAAAGGCTTCTTGAGGGGAAAGCTGTAACTCTGTGAGTTGATTTAACAGAAAACAAACAGTTTCTAAGAGAGCTTCTTTTCAGTTTTTATCTTAGGGTATTTCCTTTTTCACCATAGCCCTCTAAGGGCTTCAAAATATCACTTTGCAAATTCCACAAGAACAGTCTTAGCCAAAGACTTCTGGAGGGGAAAGCTGTAACTCTGTGAGATGAATTAACAGAACACAAAGCAGTTTCTCAGAAAGCTTCTTTTTAGTTTTTATCTTAGGATATTTCCTTTTTCAGCAAAGCCCTCAATGGGCTTCCAAATATCACTTTGCAAAATCCACAAAAACAGTCTTATCGAAAGGCTTCTTGAGGGAAAAGCTGTAACTCTTGGGATGAATTAACAGAACTCAAAACAGTTTCTCAGAAATCTTCTTTCCAGTTTTTAACGGAATATATTTATTTTTTCTCCGTAGCCATTTATGGGCCTCCAAATATCACTTTGCAAATTCCACAAGAACAGTCATTGCGAAAGGCTTCTTGAGGGGAAAGCTGTAACTCTGTGAGTTGATTTAACAGAAAACAAAACAGTTTCTCAGAGAGCTTCTTTTCAGTTTTTATCTTAGGGTATTTCCTTTTCCACCATAGCCCTCTAAGGGCTTTGAAATATCACTTTGCAAATTCCCCAAGAACAGTCTTATTGAACGGCTTTTTGAGGGTAAAGCTGTAAATCGGTGAGATGAACTAACAGAACACAAAGCAGTTTCTCAGAAATCTTCTTTCCAGTTTTTATCTTAGGATATTTCCTTTTTCACCATAGCCCTCTATGGGTTTCCAAATATCACTATGCGAATCCCACAGGAACAGTCTGAGCGAAAGGCTTCTTGTAGAGAAAGCTGTAACTCCGTGAGATATATTAACAGAACACGCGGCAGTTTGTCAGAGTGCTTCTTTCTAGTTTTTAAAAGAAGATATTTCCTTTTTCAACATAGCCCAATAAGGGCTTCCAAATATCACTTTGAAAATTTCACTAGAACAGTCTTACTGAATGGCTTCTTGAGGGGAAAGTGGTAACACTGTGAGATTAACTAAAAGAACACAAAGCAGTTTCTCAGAAAGCTTCTTCTCTGTTTTTATCTTAGAATATTTCCTTTTTCACCATAGCCATCTATGGGCTTATAAATTATCACTTAGCAAATTCCAGAAGAACAGTCTTAGCGGAAGGTGTCTTCAGGGGAATGCTCTAATTCTTTGAGATGAATTAACAGAACACACAGCAGTTTCTCAGAAAGCTTCTTTTCAGTTTTTAACTGAAGATATTTCCTTTTTCACCGTAGCCCTCTAATGGCTTCCAAATATCACTTTGCAAATACCACAACAGCAGCCTTAGCGAAAGGCTTCTTGAGGGTAAAGCTGTAACTCTGTGAGTTGAATTAACAGAAAACAAAGCAGTTTCCCAGAAAGTTTATTTTCAGTTTTTATCTTAGGATATTTACTTTTTCACTATAGTCCTCTAAGGGCTTCCAAATGTCACTTGGTAAATTCCACAAGAACAGTCTTAGTGAACGGCTCCTTGAGCGGAAAGCTGTAACACTGTGAGATAAACTAAGAGAACAGAAAGCAGTTTCTCAGAAAGGTTCTTTTCAGTTTTTATCTTAGGATATTTCCTTTTTCACCATAGCCCTCTGAGGGCTTCTAAATATCACTTTGCAAATTACACAAGAGCAGTCTTAGCGAAAGGCTTCTTGAGGGGAAAGGTGTAACTCTTTGAGATGAATTAACAAAACACAAAGCAGTTTCTCAGAATGTTTCTTTTCAGTTTTTAACTGAAGATATTTCCTTTTTCACCATAGCCCACTTTGGGCTACCAAATATCACTTTGCAAATTCCTAAAGAAGAGTCTTAGTGAAGGGCTTCTGGAGGGGAAATCTGTAACTCTGTGAGATGAACTAACAGAACACAAAGTAGTTTCTTAGAAATCTTCTTTCCAGTTTTTAACGGAAGATATATCCATTTTACCATAGCCCCCTAAGGTCTTCCAAATAACACTTTGCAAATTCCACAAGAACAGTCTTAGCGAAAGGCTTCCTGAGGGGAAAGTGTGTAACTCTGTGAGATGAATTAACAGAACCCATAGCAGCTTCTCAGAAAGTTTCTTTCCAGTTTTTAACGGAAGATATTTCCTTTTTCACCGTAGCCCTCTATGGGCTTCTAAATATCTCTTTGAAAATTCCACAAGAACAGCCTTAGCGAAAGGCTTCATGAGGGGAAGGCTGTAACTCTGTGAGATGAATTAGCAGAACACAAAGCAGTTTCTCAGAAAGCTTCTTTACAGTTTTTAACTGAAGATATTTCCTTTTTCACCATAGCCCTCTATGGGCTTCCAAATATCACTTTGCAAATTCCACACGAACAGTCTTAGCGAAAGGCTTCTGGAACGGAAGCTGTAACCCTGTGAGATGAATTAACAGAACACAAAGCAGTTTCTCAGAAAGCTTCTTTTCGGTTTCTATCTTAGAATATTTCCTTTTTCACCATAGCCCTCTATGGGCTTCCAAAGATCACTTTGCAAATTCCACAAGAACAGTTTTAGTGAAAGGCTTCTTGAGGGGAAAGCAGTAACTCTGTGAAATGAATTAACAGAACACAAAGCAGTTTCTCAGAAGCTTCTTTCCACTTTTTAACTGAAGATATTTCAATTTTCACCATAGCCCTCTATGGGCTTCCAAAGATAACTTTGCAAATCCCACAAGAACAGTCTTAGTGAAAGGCTTCTTGAGGGTCAAACTATAACTCGGTGAGATGTATTAACATAACACACGGCAGATTCTCTGAAAGCTACTCTCCAGTTTTTAACGGAAGATATTTCCTTTTTCACCTTAGCCCTCTATGGGCTTCGAAATATCACTTTGAAAATTTCCCAACAACAGCCTTAGCAAAAGGCTTCTTGAGGGGAAAGCTGTAACTCTGTGAGTTGAATTGACAGAACACAAAGCAGTTTCTCAGAAAACTTATTTTCAGTTTCTATCTTAGGATAATTCCTTTTTCAAAATGGCCTTCTATGGGCTTCCAAATATCACTTTGCAAATTCCACAAGAACAGTCTTAGCGAAAGGCCTCTGGAGGTGAAGCTGTAACACTGTGAGATGAATTAACAGAACAAATAGCAATTTCTCAGAAATATTCTTTCCAGTTTTTAACGGAAGAAATTTCCTTTTTCACCATAGGCCTCTATGGACTTCCAAATATCACTTTGCAAATCCCACAAGAACAGTCCTAGCGAAAGTCTTCTTGAGGGGAAAGCTGGAACTCGGTGAGGTGCATTAAGAGAACACATGGCAGTTTCTCAGAAAGCTTATTTCCAGTTTTTAAGGGAAGATATTTACTTTTTCACCATAGCCCTCTTTGGGCTTCCAAATATCACTTTGCAAATTCCACAAGAACAGTCTTAGTGATCGGTTTCTTGAGGGGAAAGCTGTAACTCTTTGAGATGTATTAGCAGAACACAAAGGAGTTTCTCAGAAATCTTCTTTCCAGTTTTTAACGGAAGATATTTCCTTTTTCACCATAGCCCACTACGGGCTTCCAAATATCATGTTGCAAATTCCACAAGAACAGTCTTAGCGAAAGGCTTTTGGAGGGGAAATCTATAACTCCGTGAGATCAATTAAGAAAACACAATGCAGTTTCTCAGAAAGCTTCTTTTCAGTTTTTATCTTAGGATACTTCCTTTTTCACCATAGCCCTCTAGGAGCTTCCAAATATCACTTTGCAAATTCCACAAGATCAGTCTCAACGAAAGGCTTCTTGAGGTGAAAGCTGTAACACTGTGAGATGAATTAACAGAACACAAAGCAGTTTCTCAGATAGCTTCTTTCAGTTTTTATCTTAGGATATTTCCTTTTTCACCATAGCTCTCTCTGGGCTTCCAAATATCACTTTGCAAATTCCCCAAAAACAGTGTTTGCGAAAGGTTTCTGGATGGGAGAGCTGTAACACTGTGAGATGCATCAACAGAATACAAAGCAGTTTCTCAGAAATCTTCTTTCCAGTTTTTATTGGAAGATATTTCTTTTATCACCTTAGCCCTCTATGGGATTCCAAATATCACTTTGCAAATTCCACAAGAACAGTCTTAGAAAAAGGCTTCTTGAGGGCAAAACTCTAATTCTGTGAGATGAATTAACAGAACACAAAGCATTTTCTCACAAATCTTCTTTCCAGTTTTTAACGGAAGATATTTCCTTTCTCACCAGGGTCCTCTATGGGCTTCCAAGTATCACTTTGCAAATCCCACAAGAACAGTCTCAGCGAAAGGCTTTTTGAGAGGAAAGCTGTAACTCAGTGAGAAGTATTAACAGAAAACACGGCATTTTCTCAGAATGCTTCTTTCCAGTTTTTAACGGAAGATATTTCCTTTTTCACCATAGTCCTCTATGGGTTTCCAAATATCACTTTCCAAATTTCACAAAACAGTCTTAGTAAACGGCTTCTTGAGGGGAAAGCTGTAGCTCTGTGAGATGAACTAACAGAACACAAAGCAGTTTTTCAGACAGCTTCTTTTCGGTTAGTATCTTAGGATATTTCCATTTTCACCATAGCCCTCTATGGGCTTCCACATATCACTTTGGAAATTCCTCAAAAACAGTCTTAGCGGAAGGCTTCTTGAGGGGCAAGCTGTAACTATTTGAGATGAATGAACAGAACACAAAGCAGTTTCTCGGAAAGCGTCTTTTCATTTTTTATCTGAAGGTATTTCCTTTTTCACCATAGCCCTCTATTTGCTTCCAAATATCACTTGACAAATTACACAAGAACAGTGTTAGCGAAAGGTTTCTGGAGGGGAAACTGTAACTCTGTGAGATGAATTAACAGAACACAAAGCAGTTTCTCAGAAAATTTCTTTCCAGTTTTTAACGGAAGATACTTCCTTTTTCACCATAACACTCTATGGGCTTCCAAATATCTCTTTGCAAATTTCACAAGAACAGTCTTAGTGAACGGAATCTTGAAGGCAAAGCTGTAACTCCGTGAGACGAATTAACGGAACACAAAGCAGTTTCTGAGAAAGCTTGTTTTCAGTTGTTATCTTAGGATATTTCCTTTTTCTCCGTAGCCCTCTATGGGCTTACAGATATGACTTTGCAAATTGCACAAGAACAGTCTTAGCGAAAGGCTTCTAGAGTGCAAAGTTGTAACGCTGAGGGAAGAATTAACAGAACACAAAGCAGTTTCGCAGAAAGCTTCTTTACAGTTTTTAACGGAAGATATTTCCTTTTTCATCACAGTCCTCTATGGGCTTCCAAATATCACTTTGCAAATTCCACAATAACAGTCTTAGCGACCGGCTTATTAAGGGGAAAGATGTAACTCTGTTAGATGAATTAACAGAACACAAAGAAGTTTCTCAGAAAGCTTCTTTCCTGTTTTTAAATAAGATATTTCCTTTTTAACCATCGCCCTCTATGGGCTTCCAAGTATCACTTTCCAAATTCCAGAAGAACAGTCTTAGCGAAAGTCTTCTTGAGGGGAAAGCTGTAACTCTGTGAGACGAATTAACAGAACACAAAGCAGTTTCTCAGAAAGCTTCTTTCCAGTTATTAATAGAAGCTATTTCCTTTTTCATCGTAGCTCTTTATGGGATTCCAAATATCATTTCGCAAATTCCACAAGAACAGTCTTACCGAAAGGCATCTTGAGGGGAAAGCAGTAACTCTGTGAAATGAATTAACAGAACAGAAAGCAGTTTCTCAGAAAGCTTCTCTCCAGTTTTTAACTGAAGATATTTCCTTTTTCACCATAGCCCGCTATGCTCTTCCAAATATCACTTTCCAAAATCCACCAGAGCTGCCTTAGCGAAAGGCTTCTTGAAGGGAAATCTGTAACTCTGTGAGATGAATTAACAGAACACAAAGCAGTTTTTCAGAAAGCTTCTTTCCAGTTTTTAAAGGAAGTTATTTCCTTTTTCACCATAGCCCTCTATGGTCTTCCAAATATCACTTTGGAAATTCTACAAGAACAGACTTAGCAAAAGGCTTCTTGAAGGGAAAGCTGTAACTCTGTGAGATAAATTAACAGAACACAAAGCAGTTTCTCAGAAAGCTTCTTTTCAGTTTTTATCTTAGAATATTTCCTTTTTCAAGATAGTTTTTTTGGGCTTCCAAATATCAATTTGCAAATTCCACAAGAACAGTCTTAGTGTATGGCTTCTGGAAGGGAAATCTGTAACTCTGTGAGATGAATTAACAGAACACAAAGCAGTTTCTCAGAATTTTCTTTCCAGTATTTAACGGAAGATATTTCTTTTATCACCGTAGCCTTCTATGGGCTTCCAAATATCACTTTGCAAATTCCACAAGAAGAGTCTTAGCGAAAGGCTTCTTGAAGGAAAGCTGTAGCTCTGTGAGATGAATTAAAAGAACACAAAGCAGTTTCTCAGAAAGCTTCTTTCCAGTTTTTACCTGAAGATATTTTCTTTTTCACCATAGCCCTCAATGGGCTTCCAAATATCACTTTGCAAATCCCACAAGAACAGACTTAGCGAAAGTCTTCTTGTGGGAAAAGCTGTAACTCCGTGAGATGTATTAACAGAACACACGGCAGTATCTCAGAAAGCTTCTTTCCAGTTTTTAACATAGGATATTTCCTTTTTCACCGTAGCCCTCTATGGGCTTCTAAATATCACTTTGGAAATTTCACAAGAACAGTCTTAGTGCACGACTTCTTGAGTGGAATGCTGTAACCCTGTGAAATGAACTAACAGAACACAAAGCAGTTTCTCAGAAAGCTTCTTTTTCAGTTTTTATCTTAGGATATTTCCTTTTTCACCATAGCCCTCTATGGGTTACAAATATCACTTTGCAAATGCCACAAGAACAGTCTTAGCGA
Organism: Chlorocebus sabaeus; assembly: GCF_047675955.1. Classification (NCBI taxonomy): domain Eukaryota; kingdom Metazoa; phylum Chordata; class Mammalia; order Primates; family Cercopithecidae; genus Chlorocebus; species Chlorocebus sabaeus. Next base: position 604,930 of record NW_027327914.1, on the reverse strand, counting down.
AAGGCCTCTTGACGGAAAAGCTGAAACCCTGTGAGTTGAAGAAACAGAACACAAAGCAGTTTCTCCGAAAGCTTCTTTTCAGTTTTTATCTTAGAATATTTCCTTTTTCACCATAGCCCTCTCTGGGCTTCCAAATATCACTTTGCGAATTCCACAAGAAAAGTCTTAGTGAAAAGCATCTTTAGGGGTAGCTGTAACTCTGTGAGATGAATTAATAGAAAACAAAGCAGTTTCTCAGAAAGCCTCTTTCCAGTTTTTACCGGAAGATATTTCCTTTTCCACCTTAGCCCTCTATGGGCTTCCAAATATGACTTTGAATATCCCACAATAACATTCTTAGCGAAGGCTTCTTGTGGGGAAAGCTGTAACTCTTTCAGATGTATACTTAACAGAACACTTGGCAGTTTCTCAGAAAGCTTCTTTTCAGTTTTTAACTGAATATATTTCCTTTTTCATCATAGCCCTCTATGAGCTTCCAAATATCACTTTGCAAATTCCACAGGAACAGTCTTAGCGAAAGGCTTCTGGAAGGGAAATCTGTAACTCTGTGAGATGAATTAACAGAACACAAAGCAGTTTCTATGAAAGCTTCTTTTCAGTTTTTATCTTAGGATATTTCCTTTTTCACCATAGCCCTGAATGGGCCTCAAAATATCACTTTGCAAATTCCAAAACAGCAGTCTTAGCGAAACGTTTCTGGAGCGGAAAGATGTAACTCTCTGAGCCGAATTAACAGAACACAAAGCAGTTTCTCAGAAAGATTCTTTCCAGTTTTTAACGGAAGATATTTCATTTTTCACCATAGCCCTCTATGGGCTTCCAAATATCACTTTGGAAATGCCAAAAGAACAGTCTTAGCAAAAGGCTTCTTGTGGCGAAAGCTGTAATTCTGTGAGATAAATTAACAGAACACAAAGCAGTTTCTCAGAAAACTTCTTTCCAGTTTTTAACTGAAGATATTTCTTTTTTCACCATAGCCCTCAATGGGCTTCCAAATATCACTTTGCACATCCCACAAGAACAGTCTTAGCGAAAGGCTTCTACAGGGGAAAGCTGCAACTCTGTGAGATGAATTAACAGAACACAAAGCAGTTTCTCAGAAAGCTTCCTTGCAGTTTTTAATGGAAGATATTTCCTTTTTAACCAAAGCCCTGTATGGGCGTCCAGATATCACTTTGCAAATTCCACAGCAACAGCCTTAGCGAAAGTCTTCTTGAGGGGAAAGCTGTAACTCTGTGAGTTGAATTGACAGAACACAAAGCAGTTTTTCAGAAAGCTTCTTTTCAGTTTTTATCTTAGGCTATTTCCTTTTTCACCATAGCCCTCTAGGGGCTTCCAAATATCACATTGCAAATTCCACAAGAACAATCTTAGTTAATGGCTTCTTGAGGGGAAAGCTGTAACGTTGTGAGATGAATTAACAGAACACAAAACAGTTTCTCAGAAAGCTTCTTTCCAGTTTTTAACGGAAAATATTTCCTATTTCACCATAGCCATCCATGGGCTTCCAAATTACACTTTGCAAATTCAACAAGAACAGTCTTAGCGAAAGGCTTCTGGAGGGATAAGCTGTAACTCTGTGAGATGAATTAACAGAACACAAAGCAGTTTCTCAGAAAGCTTCTTTTTAGTTTTTATCTTAGGATATTTCCTTTTTCAGCAAAGCCCTCAATGGGCTTCCAAATATCACTTTGCAAAATCCACAAAAACAGCCTTATCGAAAGGCTTCTTGAGGGAAAAGCTGTAACTCTGTGAGATGAATTAACAGAACTCAAAGCAGTTTCTCAGAAATCTTCTTTACAGTTTTTAACGGAATATATTTATTTTTTCACCGTAGCCATTTATGGGCCTCCAAATATCACTTTGCAAATTCCACAAGAACAGTCTTTGCGAAAGGCTTCTTGAGGGGAAAGCTGTAACTCTGTGAGTTGATTTAACAGAAAACAAAGCAGTTTCTAAGAGAGCTTCTTTTCAGTTTTTATCTTAGGGTATTTCCTTTTTCACTATAGCCCTCTAAGGGCTTCAAAATATCACTATGCAAATTCCACAAGAACAGTCTTAGCCAAAGACTTCTGGAGGGGAAAGCTGTAACTCTGTGAGATGAATTAACAGAACACAAAGCAGTTTCTCAGAAATCTTCTTTCCAGTTTTTAACCGAAGATATTTCCTTTTTCACAATAGCCCTCTATGGGCTTCCAAATATCACTTTGCAAATTCCACAAGAACAGTCTTAGTGAACGGCTTCTTGAGGCGAAAGCTGTAAATCGGTGAGATGAACTAACAGAACACAAAGCAGTTTCTCAGAAATCTTCTTTCCAGTTTTTATCTTAGGATATTTCCTTTTTCACCATAGCCCTCTATGGGTTTCCAAATATCACCATGCAAATCAAACAGGAACAGTCTGAGCGAAAGGCTTCTTGTGGAGAAAGCTGTATCTCCGTGAGATATATTAACAGAACACGCGGCAGTTTCTCAGAGTGCTTCTTTCTAGTTTTTAAAAGAAGATATTTCCTCTTTCAACATAGCCCAATAAGGGCTTCCAAATATCACTTTGAAAATTTCACTAGAACAGTCTTACTGAATGGCTTCTTGAGGGGAAAGTGGTAACACTGTGAGATTAACTAAAAAACACAAAGCAGTTTCTCAGAAAGCTTCTTCTCTGTTTTTATCTTAGAATATTTCCTTTTTTCACCATAGCCATCTATGGGCTTCCAATTATCACTTAGCAAATTCCAGAAGAACAGTCTTAGCGGAAGGTGTCTTCAGGGGAATGCTCTAATTCTTTGAGATGAATTAACAGAACACACAGCAGTTTCTCAGAAAGCTTCTTTTCAGTTTTTAACTGAAGATATTTCCTTTTTCACCGTAGCCCTCTAATGGCTTCCAAATATCACTTTGCAAATACCACAACAGCAGCCTTAGCGAAAGGCTTCTTGAGGGTGAAGCTGTAACTCTGTGAGTTGAATTAACAGAAAACAAAGCAGTTTCTCAGAAAGTTTATTTTCAGTTTTTATCTTAGGATATTTACTTTTTCACTATAGTCCTCTAAGGGCTTCCAAATGTCACTTGGTAAATTCCACAAGAACAGTCTTAGTGAACGGCTCCTTGAGCGGAAAGCTGTAACACTGTGAGATAAACTAAGAGAACAGAAAGCAGTTTCTCAGAAAGGTTCTTTTCAGTTTTTATCTTAGGATATTTCCTTTTTCACCATAGCCCTCTGAGGGCTTCTAAATATCACTTTGCAAATTACACAAGAGCAGTCTTAGCGAAAGGCTTCTTGAGGGGAAAGGTGTAACTCTTTGAGATGAATTAACAGAACACAAAGCAGTTTCTCAGAATGTTTCTTTTCAGTTTTTAACTGAAGATATTTCCTTTTTCACCATAGCCCACTTTGGGCTACCAAATATCACTTTGCAAATTCCTAAAGAAGAGTCTTAGTGAAGGGCTTCTGGAGGGGAAATCTGTAACTCTGTGAGATGAACTAACAGAACACAAAGTAGTTTCTTAGAAATCTTCTTTCCAGTTTTTAACGGAAGATATATCCTTTTTACCATAGCCCCCTAAGGTCTTCCAAATAACACTTTGCAAATTCCACAAGAACAGTCTTAGCGAAAGGCTTCCTGAGGGGAAAGTGTGCAACTCTGTGAGATGAATTAACAGAACACATAGCAGCTTCTCAGAAAGTTTCTTTCCAGTTTTTAACGGAAGATATTTCCTTTTTCACCGTAGCCCTCTGTGGGCGGCTAAATATCTCTTTGAAAATTCCACAAGAACAGCCTTAGCGAAAGGCTTCATGAGGGGAAGGCTGTAACTCTGTGAGATGAATTAGCAGAACACAAAGCAGTTTCTCAGAAAGCTTCTTTTCAGTTTTTAACTGAAGATATTTCCTTTTTCACCATAGCCCTGTATGGGCTTCCAAATATCACTTTGCAAATTCCACACGAACAGTCTTAGCGAAAGGCTTCTGGAACGGAAGCTGTAACCCTGTGAGATGAATTAACAGAACACAAAGCAGTTTCTCAGAAAGCTTCTTTTCGGTTTCTATCTTAGAATATTTCCTTTTTCACCATAGCCCTCTATGGGCTTCCAAAGATCACTTTGCAAATTCCACAAGAACAGTTTTAGTGAAAGGCTTCTTGAGGGGAAAGCTGTAACTCTGTGAAATGAATTAACAGAACACAAAGCAGTTTCTCAGAAGCTTCTTTCCACTTTTTAACTGAAGATATTTCAATTTTCACCATAGCCCTCTATGTGCTTCCAAAGATAACTTTGCAAATCCCACAAGAACAGTCTTAGTGAAAGGTTTCTTGAGGGTCAAATTATAACTCGGTGAGATGTATTAACATGACACACGGCAGATTCTCTGAAAGCTACTCTCCAGTTTTTAACGGAAGATATTTCCTTTTTCACCATAGCCCTCTAGGGGCTTGGAAATATCACTTTGAAAATTTCACAACAACAGCCTTAGCAAAAGGCTTCTTGAGGGGAAAGCTGTAACTCTGTGAGTTGAATTGACAGAACACAAAGCAGTTTCTCAGAAAACTTATTTTCAGTTTCTATCTTAGGATAATTCCTTTTTCAAAATGGCCTTCTATGGGCTTCCAAATATCACTTTGCAAATTCCACAAGAACAGTCTTAGCGAAAGGCCTCTGGAGGTGAAGCTGTAACACTGTGAGATGAATTAACAGAACAAATAGCAATTTCTCAGAAATATTCTTTCCAGTTTTTAACGGAAGAAATTTCCTTTTTCACCATAGGCCTCTATGGACTTCCAAATATCACTTTGCAAATCCCACAAGAACGGTCCTAGCGAAAGTCTTCTTGAGGGGAAAGCTGAAACTCGGTGAGGTGCATTAAGAGAACACATGGCAGTTTCTCAGAAAGCTTATTTCCAGTTTTTAAGGGAAGATATTTCCTTTTTCACCATAG